>NC_048300.1:18374783-18716463 GCF_013100865.1 Trachemys scripta elegans
TGGGGGGCAGTTAGGGGCAGGGGTCCCAGGAGGGGGTAGTCAGGGGACAAGGAGCAGGGGGGGGGTTGGAGGTTCTGAGGGGGGAAGTCAGGGGGCGGGAAGTAGGAGGGAGTAGATGGGGTGGGGCAAGGGCAGGGTGGGGGCAGGGCTAGGGCGGGGCTCCCTGGGTGCACACCCTAATGAAATGGGCTGCGCATGCCTATGGGAATCAAAGGTCAGTTTTCACACTGGAGAGAGATAATTCACACAGCGCACAGTCAACCTGTGGAACTCCTTGCCTGAGGAGGTTGTGAAGGCTAGGACTATAACAGGGTTTAAAAGGGAACTAGATAAATTCATGGAGGTTAAGTCCATTAATGGATGGGTAAGGAATGTTGTCCCTAGCCTCTGTTTGTCAGAGGATGGAGATGGATGGCAGGAGAGAGATCACTTGATCATTGCCTGTTAGGTTCACTTCCTCTGGGGCACCTGGCATTGGCCACTGTCAGTAGACAGGATACTGGGCTGGATGGACCTTTGGACTGACCCAGTATGGCCGTTCTTATAAACAGCAGGGTCCATGAAGAATCTGTATTGGGACCTGTGCTGTTCAACATATTCACTAATGATCTGAAAAACAGAATGAACAGTGAAGTGGCAAAGTTTTCAGATGATAGAAAATTATTCAAGATAGGTAAGTCCAAAGTTGGCTGCAAAGAGTTATGGTGGATATCAGAAGACTATGTGACTGGCTAACAAAATGGCAGATGAAATTCAACACTGATACGTACAAAGTAATGCATGTTGGAAAAAATAATCCCAACTACACATATATAATGATGGATTCTAAGTTAGCTGTTACCACTCAAGAAAGATACCTTGGAGTCACCGTGAACAGCTCTCTGAAAATTTCAGCTCAATACACAGTAGCAGTCAAAAAGGCTAACAGAATCTAAGGAACTATTAGGAAAGGGATAGAAAATAAGACAGAAAACATTATAATGTCACTATATAAATCTCTAGTGGGCCCACACCTTGAATATTGTGTCCAGTTCTGGTCGCCCCATCTCAAAAAAAGATATAGTGGAACTAGAAAACATTCCATATGAGGAGAGACTAAAAGGATAAGGGCTGTTCAGCTTAGAAAAGAGACCACTAAAGGGGGAAATAATAGAGGTCTGTAAAATCATGAGTAGTGTAGAAAAGTAAATAGAGACGTGTTATTTACCTTTTTCCACAACACAAAAATGCACAACAACCAGAAAGCAAATTAAATCAAACACCCTTCAAATTTTTCCTCCAAAAATGTCATAACTTTTAAGCCAAGCTCATGATTTTTGAACACTTGGGATTGGCAATATTGCTTTGCACTGGTGTAATTTACTAAACAGGGTGCAGAGCAACAGAGAATTAGGAGAACGTTTCCACTGTGTTCTGGGGTTACTGGTGAGTGCCTGATCATGCACCACTGACGTTAACAGTAGTTTCTCCACTGATTTCAGTGGCAGTAGTATTGGATCTGATTATCGAACTGGTACACCAAAGAGCCACTCAATATCCTTCTGCTTTATTTAAAACCATCGTTAGATGCTTTGACAATTCAAACCCTCATGAAAACATTCAGTTACTGCAGCTTTAGCAAAAGTGGGTCTCTCTACCAGTACAAGTCACCAAACATTTTTTCTACGCTCTCAAATAGATAGTCTAACAACACTCCACATTTTCTATTTCCAACTAAAACAGGTTCAAGATATCGCCCTCCACTATCTGGTATTGCTATAAACCATACAGCTAAATTGAATCTTTATCTCATGTTAATCTTCAGTTTAGCAAAGTTCATTTATTATAACGTGTGTGATCAAGCTTAACAAATAGTTTTTGTTATAAAACAACCTCTGTCAGGAAAGCTTGATATTTAATTGACTATTATAAGCTTGGTTGCAACTTTTCCCAGTAATGAAACCTATAGTTAAGATGATATTCAAACTTCCATTATAATCAGTTTGGAGCCACATTCTGCCACTCTCATACTGAGTAGTAGTTGACTGTGCAAGTGGTCCCACTGGCTTCAACAAGTTACTTGTGCAAGTAAGGTACCATTCACTGTAAGGTTGGCAGAATCTGGCCCTTGGTTTTCTTATGTTCATAACTCCCTTTTTTTAGGGCTAAAACTGTTCACGCTTGGTCTCATCCCAGAGGTGAATATCTTTAGTACAGCTGGTAGAATTTTTTTAATTCCAAAGTTTGATGCAATTTTGGAATTTGGAATAAAAAATAGATCAGGAAAAATAATGATGACATCTTAAATTTTCCTCTTTTTTAATTTTGAAAAAAAGGGAAATTTTGTAAAAAAAAATATATTTAAATCCCCCCCCCACACACACCTCCTTTTTTATGCCCAGTTCTAATTTAAAGGAAAATCCATTCATCTGTATTTGAGTTTAGGATAAATAGGGGAAAAATCCATTGAAAAATAATGATAACTTCTTTGATCACTGCAAAGTCAAAAATGCTTAGCAAAGAAATCACCTGACATGTGGCTAATGTGCTATGGGGGCGGGGGGGGGGGGAGAAAATAAGCATTAAAAATTGACAGTGAATTAAAAAATATTTCTGCACAGACTCAGTGGGCTTTGTAAACTGTCATGCCCCTTTCTGCTGCTATGTAAGGACCAGACCTTGGTTCAGCCAGTGCGCCAGTTCAAGGGAGGAAAGGAGCAAAAGAACCCCCTTGCTCCCTACACCCACAGGATGAGGGTAGTGGGCTTTGCAGAGCTGCTGTATATGCCCCTCATAGTGGCAGGCAGGAAACTATGACAGAGGCCCTGGAGGACCCTTGATTCTGCCACCTCCCAATGCACCGAACAGCATACCCCCTTCCTGGAATGGGATGGAGATTATGATTCCCCAAGTCACGATCTCCCTCCCAGGCTGTTCCAGGGGCAACACTGTACACTGCTTTTTATTACGGGCCAGATCAAAATGTTACAATCTAGTTAAGTAAGTGAATCAATAATATTAATAGTATTTCATGCCATCAGCAGGGGAAAGGGAGAACTAGAGTCTCACACTGACAGGCCATTGTGCTACTGCTTTCTGGGGGTGCTAGAATGATCTGCATTTACCCGGGTATCATTGAAACACACTCAGCAATATTCTCCCAAGAAATGTGCCTTACCCTCTGGGGCAGATGAAAATAATCATAGAATCATGGAATTGTAGGACTGGAAGGGACCTCAAGAGGTCATCTAATCCAGTCCCCTGCACTTATGGCAGGACTCAGTATTATGTAGACCAGAGGTCACCAAACTGTGCCCCCCCCCCCCCCGGGGGGGCAAAGAGGACTGTTCAGGGGAAGGGTGCGGCTGGAGCCCGGGCCAGCCCCCACAGGGGTGGGGGAGGCAGGGAGGGAGTGCCACACAGCTCCACTCCTGGCCACGGCCCCCTTACCCCTGTCCATGTCCCCCCCTTGCAGAACTGTGACCTCGCTCCTGGCCTGGCTTCAGAGGTAAAAAGTTTGGGGACCACTGCTCTAGACCACCCCTGACAGGGATTTGTCTAACCTGCTTTTAAAAATCTCCAATGACGTAGATTCCACAACCTCCCTGGGCAATTTGTTCCAGTGCTTAACCATCCTGACAGTTCGGAAGTTTTTCCTAATGTCCAACCTAAACCACCCTTGCTGCAATTTAAGCCCATTGCTTCTTGTCCTATACCCAGACGATAAGGAGAACCATTTTTCTCTCTCCTCTTTGTAACAACCTTTTATGTACTTGAAAACCGTTATCACGTCCCCTCTCAGTCTCCCCTTCTCCAGACTAAACAAACCCAACTTTTTCAATCTTTCCCCATAGGTCATGTTTTCTAGACCTTTAATCATTTTTGTTGTTCTTCTCTGTACTCTCTCCAATTTGTCCACATCTTTCCTGAAATGTAGCACCCAGAACAGGACACAATACTCCAATTGAGGCCTAATCAGCGCGGAGTATACTGGAAAAAATACTTGTGTCTTGCTTACAACACTCCTGATAATACATCCCAGAATGGTGTTTCCTTTTTTTGCAACAGTGTTACACTGTTGACTCATATTAGCTTGTGATCCACTATGACCCCCCAGATCCTTTTCTGCAGTACTCCTTCCTAGCCAGTCATTTCCCATTTTGTATGCATGCAACTGATTGTTCCTTCCTAAGTGAAGTTCTTTGTATTTGTCCTTCTTGAATTTCATCCTATTTACTTCAGACCATTTCTCCAGTTTGTCCAGATCGTTTTGAATTTTGATCCTATCCTCCAAAGCACTTTCAACCCGTCCCAGCTTTGTATCGTCTGCAAACGTTATAAGTGTGCTCTCTATGCCATTATTTAAATCGCTGATGAAGATATTGAACAGAACCAGACCCAGAACTTGACCCCTGTGGGACCCCACTCGAAATATATTTCCAGCATGACTGTGAACCACTGATAACTACTCTCTGGGAACGGTTTTCCAACCAGTTATGCACCCACCTTATAGTAGCTCCATCTATGCTGTATTTCCCTAGTTTGTTTATGATAAGGCCATGTGAGATAGTATCAAAAGCCGGAGTGTGCTACATTTCTGAATTTCTGCAAATACTGAATTTAACAATGAAATCCGTGTACCATCTGGAGCACACAGCTATTGCAATACAACCAAACTGATATTCTGAGCTATTAATTCAGCTTTACAATCCACTGTCACCAGTCAAATCTGGTAGCAGCAAATGCTTGACACCACCCCTTGTCTACAACAACCCATTCTCCTGACTGATGTGTGAACTTCAAAGCCAACACGGGCCATTTAAATACTAACAGTATTAAGCACTGGTAGCTCCTTTCTTCTCTCATTTTTTTCTTTCTTTAAAAAACAAACACACACAGGAAACTGAATGCAACAAACTACAGCACTAAGATTCTGAATGGAAACACTCTCAAGTGAGCAAATGAAAATAGTAATGGTCTCATCCGAAGAATAACTCACTGACATTGTACGCACTGTGGGCCAGATCCTCAGCTGGTGTAAGTCAGTTAACTCCTCTGACTTCCATACAACGTACACCAGTTTGAACCTTCTGAGGATCTGACCCTGTATACACAGGTATACATTCGTGTTGTGTGTTTGTCCAGCACCTAACATGATGGTACCCTGGTCCATGACTAGGTCTCCTAACTGGTTACCACAATCCAAATAAGAAATAAAACAATAAGAATATGGCTAGATTGTGACACTGCTCTTGGCCTATAGTAAGAGATGGCATGAAAACAAGGGGGTGCCATTTTAGGAATTGTCCAGGGAAAACAATGTGACTTGGGGATTCACAAGTCATTCTCTTGCTCTAAAAGTATTTCATTGTATTTGGCCTATACCAATAGCAGCTAACTTTCCCCTCTGCTCTGATTCAGCTAAGCTGGCTGGTTTGTTGGGGGCGGGGTGGTAGAATCAAGGATCAGCCTCTCTCATTCCCAGCCCATCTGTACAGCCCTGCACACAGTTTGCTGATACAGGCAGCCCATGTGGCTGTGCAGAGCTAGTTATAATCTTGCCCTTTACAGTCCAGAAACCAAAAAATATTTTACCAGTACAATGCAGGTGAATTATGTTATGGTGAAAGTCTTAACCATTTCATTTCCCAGCTTTTGTGCATTTAAATTTATAACCAAACATTAGCAACGAGAAAAGTTTTTTTGCATTTCATATACTAATAAAAATGGTTTGAGATTCTGAGCCCATCTTCCCTGCTTAAATGAAAATAATCCTGTCTGGCATTTCAATGCACAAATAACTTTTGACTAACTCAGAAAAGTGACAGCTGTAGAGGGATATTAAAGCCAATTTTTCTAAGTTACAGAATATAATTTAATGTTCTATAGCAGCCTTTGTATCTACAACATTTCAGAGTGCTATAGTTCAGTGCCTGTGTAGTCATATGGCATAGTCATTATATGTGCAACAAAAGAGTACTTCGTAGTCAGCATTTGACATTAGAACCGGTTACAGCAAGAGGGATGAAAGCTTGACCTGAGTACTAAACCATCCCCAATGCCTTTCAGACAATACTATGAGACCTTTAACTTCCATCTGGACAGCTATGAGAGGCTGACAAAGCGTCTTTATTCAATGTCGGACTTGAACCCATTACCTGACATAGCAACTGAATCCAACTTGCCATAACAACTGAACACATAATGATGCACGTTTTAATTTAATATAGGATTCCCCCCATTCTAGTGTCTGGTCCTTTCAGCAGCTTTCCTATCTGGCACCAATGCCTGATTAAATATTAACACGGGGCGGGCCTGTTATTTCCTGACTTCCGAGAAACCACTGGTAAATTGAGATCCAGTTGTTAAAAATGTCTGACACAATGTAATTTGTATTGAACCCCTCTTCCATGCCAAAGTGCCAGCGTTCATAAATCAGGCTGCTCAAATTGAATAAATCTATTTAAATACTTATAAAATATTAAATATGCATTTGGGAAAAGCCTCTAAGGTTATTGTGGCACCCATACACCTCAGAGTAACTAATTTATTAAAGAGTTTGCAAACCTGGGAAGAAAGGGGAAAGAAAAATGGTTTCATAAACCAAGAGCAGAAGCCAATTTTTCAGCTCAGATGATGAAAGGAAGCATGCATTTCTAATCAAAAAGACAGATAAGCCTTTTCTCTCCCACCATTCCCTCAACAGCAAAGTGCCTTTTCATCATCAACAACACTCCATTCCTAATGTCTGCTGAGGCCTTTCTTCACCTTCTCCATACACTAGTAATGTACACACAGCATCCCTTTGAAACAAGAGCCCATTAGCTGTGGCAGACTACCTTTTCACATGAAGTCCTTCTGTTGGTAGTCATCAATAGAGTGTTAAATCATTCCGACTGGGCATGCTCAGAATCATGGCAGTGGGATAAACAGATATTTAGAGCTGTAGAATGAAAATTGCTTTTCAACCTTTTTGGAAGGGCGTTTTTTTTAGAAAAGGTCATAAACTACACAAGGAACATCAAGCTGTTTTTCTTCTAATCATACATTTTTAAGAAACCCACTTTCTCTTACACCCAGGTCATCTGTAATTTTAGACCTTCAACCACCCAGCAGTTCCCCTTCAAGATTACATACTAAATACTACCATAAATTTGCCCCTCAATAAGAGACTAGTTCGGGCATGCCTTGAAACGGAGATTTATGTGATTATTTTCCATCCAGTGGGTGTGGTAAAGTGATATAGAAACTGTCATCTATACCAGCAAGCAGAGTGATACTTCACAAGACCTACCTGAGTAATGCAAGAGAGATTAAGCCTAAATTGAGGATTGCCATTTCTGAGGATAATTAATTTTCAGGCTGCCATAAAGGCCTCCTGACATTTCTTAGCAAGGATTTTGAGCCTCTGCAAACCTTTAAACAGCTTTGTTCAATAACATACAGTGGTGCTGCTGCCATCTCTTTGACTGAGAAAGCTAAGAAAACACAATGCAGTTTCTATTGTATTTTCCACTTTGATGCAGTGAGAGTTCCGTTTTATATAACAGTTCTATTCCTTTATCCAATCTTCCATTTAAATAGGCGCCAGCAACCTTATGTTTTACACGTCAGTTCTAGTTTCATGCAGCCAAATTTTCAAAAGTGACAGATCTGGTCTCACAATTGTAGATACCTTAAAGTTGGGCCCCCAGAAACGGAGTCATCCAAAATCAGTGACCACTATTGAAAACACTGGCCTAAAAGATTGTGAGCCTGATTTTTAAAGGAGTCTTAACCTTGCCTCTCTTTTAGCCCCTGAAAATAATTTCAAGCACAATTATCTGCAGGTGAAAATAAGGATATGTTGACATCTAACTGCCTAATATGCTGGTGCAATCTGTTAGTCAGGTATATTTCACTTGAGCCTGCCAGTAATTGCACCACTAATATTTATGGGTGCAAATTCCAGTGGGAATTTCTGTGGGGCCAAGATTACACCTGGAATTTTCAAACTCAGGCCCTATAGTTACAGCAAACTGGCACCTCGTTAGAATTTTGGACATACATGCAGTACAGTATGGGGAATATTTTCAAACTTCGGGGCCTAAAGTTGGGCATCTAATTACATAGTATCGTGTTCAGTTGAGCTGAGCCCACTGATGTTAATGGAAACTATGGTACTGGGAACTTCTGAAAATCAGGTCATCAATTTCAGATGCTTGATTAGGAACTCAAGTGCCTAACTTTCAAGTTTGAAAAAATTGCCCTATATGTATTGTATCCAAAGATTGAATTTGTAACCAATGACAAAGTGTTTGTAAGGGGCAATTTTTTTTTTTTTTTTTTTTTTTTTTTTTTGCTAACGTGCACATACACAGACATTTATGCAAAGAGGCTGACGGTCGAAAGGGTTAATTATTCAACAAACTCAAGCAGAGGAAAAAGTTTCAAGCTCAGGGAGGTTATCACTCCCTTTTGTGCAGGCTGGTTTTAATCACTTTCTTGTACCTCTCCCTGACTTCATTTATCAAGCCTTCACATAAAAGTTGCAAAGTGAGGTTATTCAGCGGATACCTCCATTCATCTCAGATTATTGACCAGGGCGGTTTGCAGTACAAGCCAACCTGGGTGATGGCATTCTTCTTGTTTTCATTGTGCAGTCTGCTTTCGTTTTATGCTGTAATTGTGTTTGCACAAAACCATAACCACACAGAGTGCAAATCCCAGGTTCCAGAGTTATTTACAAACACCTCCCTCTCGTGCTATCTGTTTTATGCTTGTTTGGGTTTAACAGCCGGGAGCCTGTGGTGGATTAACATGAGAGAAGCTCGATCCAATCTAACCAAAGGGCCCCCAACCAACCAAACCTCCCCACCTCCCACAAAAACAAAATCAAAGCCCTCCCTGCCCCCACAAATTGTTCAAATGAATTTCCATTGCTCCAATACATATATTTTCTGTTCTGATTTTGGCGAATGCTAAGCGTCAGATTCTAGTCCTTTTAACCACAATGAGCAGCACTTTGCTCCACAGAGAGTCCCACTGAAGTCAATGAGGCTACTCCAGAGTGAGATGCTATTCAATGTGAGTGAAGGAAACAGAATCCGGACCCACCCAATTGATTAGTAAACAGCTGTTTCATAGATAATTTAATGTGGTTATTTTTAAGCATTGTGAGCCAGACCCTCAGCTGGTGTAAATCAGTGAAATCAATGGAGTGATGCCAATTTCCCCTAGCTGAGGATCCGACCTGTTTTTCATTTTTGTACAGAACTCATAAAATATTGCTCACAGTAAATTGTGCAAAGATTGGGAGATTGTATCCAAGTTAAATCCATGACCTTTCAGTATTGTCCATTTGTAGTTTTCACTTTCCATTGAAAAAACCCATCACACAAATTCTGTTTCCAGCTGAACATCTTGGGCCAGGTGTTGGGGAGGGGAATGACGTAACAATCTTTGGTATTATTACAAACTAGTTAATTAAACATTCACCCGCCAAATAAGACTGTCAAGCTGATCACAGGGGTACGTGTTATTAAAATGGCTTTCTGCATATTATGGCAGTAAAATCATTGGTGACTCACTGTAATCAGTCTTTGGTGATATAGGGGCCAGGCAACAGGAATATTTTTTTACTTCAGGATACTTTGAGTAAGTAATCTTGCTGATTGGCCCAATCCAGGGGTTTTTGGCTCTTTCAGCCAAAGTGGGAGCCATGAGATACAGCTCATACTGTCCTTTATACCTACTGTGAAGCTTGAATGCTTGAGGCCCATGTCGGCCATCAGTAATTTCAGCGTGGTTGCATGAGTGTAACAAAGGGAGTTGACTGCCAAGGATACTGATTTAGGCTGAGGCACGTTCCTCCATCGTTTTTTATTTCTGGTCCTGCTTTTCCTTGCGTGGAGTTTAAGGATCCAAAGCAGTAGACTGCAAGGAGTTTACTTTGAGCTGAAACAGCAAACAGTATCTTCAGGCTAGATCTAACTCTGGGAGCATAGCCTTCAAGCAGGTTACTCCTGGGGGAATTCTGCACCACTGCGCATGCACAGAATTCATGTCCCCCACAGATTTCTTTCCTTCCCTGCAAAAAAAAAAAAAAAAGATTTTCTGACAGGGAAGCCAAGGGATGCCACAAGAACCGTCATGAAACCCTCCCCAGCAGTATGTTTTGGGTGCCCAGGGCAGCCGGCAGAGAGGTAAATCACTGTGGGGCAGGGGACGGGACTGGGGAAGACCTGGCTTGTGGTTCCTACCCTGAGCCAGGCTAAGCTGCTAGTCCCAGCTGGGCTGAGGAGGACGGGACTTCCTCTTCCCCTGCACAGCATCCAGGGCCGGGTCGGACCGACCCCCAGATTTTTCCCCAGGCTCTGCAACCCCCCTCCCCCAAACAGGACAGGAATATCTCCAACTTTTTTGGTCTATCAAGGACCAAAGGCAGGTCAGTGTCCCTGCAGGCCCTTTGTTGTTGATTTCTGGTTATGATGTTGTTTAAAGTCCTCCATGAGAGCCCATGGTATCTTAGGGTCTCTGTGGAGTTTTGAATGAAAAATCATTCCTAACAACTCTGCACTGCCAGTCCAGCTGTTTCTTTCAGAGGCCCATTTCTTTGTCAGCAGAATATTCACTTTATCAGATGGTTCTATTTTAGGGTTGGTTTCTTATTTCACCTTAACCCTATACTGTTGGCATAAGATGATAGAAGGAATTTTCTAAGATCACTTCCAGGGGTCATAAGTGGCGTTTGGGAGCATATCAACAAAACAGTTTTCCTCCTGTGTCCACATGCTCATTCACATGGGGATTTCCTTACTTTGTTCTATGTGAGCAGGTATCTGGAAATACCACATGTGGTGAACAATGATGCTTTGGTTCCTATTGACACTCATGTTTTAAATATGTTGATGTTATTAGGCCAGGGCTGTCTGATTACATTTTACCCTCCATAGTACAGAGCAAGGGATCAATGTCAGGACTCATTTAGTTTCAGGCACAGCAGCCAAACAATTTGCCTCAAGGCTGTAACCATAGTATCTACATGGGTTGCACTCTGCATGCACTATGCACTTCAGCTGGAGTGTGATCCTTACCATGGTTAGCTTCCATGTCAGAGGAATGCACTTGAGACGGAATGCAGATTCTCCTTCCTGCTGGAGGTTCTCTTTCTTTGGTATACACCCTATTCAGTTGGTCATTGTTGAAACAGTCTGGTTTTGGGTCAGATCTGACAGGCCGTGGTGTACCTTATAATAACTGGAGTTCTTCGAGATGTGTGGTCCCTGTGGGTATTCACTGGGAGCGGATGTGCTCCATCCACCCAGGACCAGAAACTCCTCAATAGCAGTGTCCATTGGGCTGTGCCTGTGCCCTTTTCCTCCTCATGCTTCCAAGCACTGGGTTTATGAGGGAGTACAGATCAACCACCTCTCCAGTGCCTACTCTACCACAAATAGTCCTAGTCTAAGGATCCAAAGCAGAGGCGGAGGAGAGAGGGTGTGTGAATACCCTTTAGGAAGCAAGAGGTCAAGGGCTCAAATGGTGGGTTCACGAGTGCTGATAGCACAGAGTTCAGGTCCCAGGCAGGTGCTGGTCTCAGTACAGGTGGCAGTGTGCTGACAATGCCTTTTAGGAACTTTACTGTTGTGAGATGGCTGAAAACCAAGCAGTTCTCCACCGGAGGATGAAAGGCATTAATAGATGATAAATGTATCCACAGTGAATGGATGGATAGGCATGATGACTTCAAAGAGAAAAGATGTTCCAGGATAAGAGAGATCTTGGACTTTTCAAGAGGTAAGGGATGCTGCTGACACCACAGGGAGAACCTCTTCCACTTGGTGGTATAGCACTTCCTTGTACAGTTTCCTGCTATTGGGAAAGATGGATTGAACCTTCTCTGAGCAAGACCTCTCTAAGTCCATTGCCCAGGCAAAACTCAGACTACCAGATAGAAGAATGCCAGGATGGAGTGGTTGGTCCTGCCTCAATTCTGTGACAGTAGGCCCAGGAACAATTGTAGATGTATGCATGGGTGAGAGGCTGTCTGCAGGATTGTAGTGAACTAGAACTACATTGGCCACCATGGTGCTATCAGGATTACTGCTGCCTTGACCTACTTGATTTTATGAAGGACGTGAGGTAGCAGGGGACTGGGAGAGAAGACATACCTTAATGGTCTGACCACTGTACTAGGAAGGCATCCCCTGTGGAGTCATGCTGCAGTCTCTCATCATGAGGAATCTGTCCTGAGGTAAGTATGCCCTGCCTGCAATCCCATGTAGATTCACTCCAATAAATGCTATAACTTTTACGTGGGTTAAAGTGGAGTCTCCTGGATTTACCTGAATTTCCAAGGAATGAAACATGTCAAGTAAGGAGGTGACTGTTGCTTTTATCTCCTCGTATGAGCCATCCTGTGAGCACCAGTCATCTAGGTACAGAAATATTGAGTTGCCTTGTTGGCGTAAGTGTGCTGCTACCACAGCCAAAACCTTTGTAAAGACAGATGGAATGTTCAATAGCCTGAAGACTCTGTATTGGAAGTGCTCTTGGGCCATCATACCATGCTGGAATCTCCTGTGCACTGGGTGAATATCTGCATGGAAACAGGCATTCTTCAAATCATATCAAACCAGTCACCTTCATTCAAGGAAGGTATTATGGTAGTCATCCTGAATCTTGAATGGCGGATGAAGACATTCAGCTGTCTTAGGTCCAGGATGGGTCTCCAGCACATATTCTTTTTGGGGATTTGGAAGTATTTGGAGTAAATGCCCCTCCTACTGTGTTTAGGAGATATGGGCTCTATTGCCAGTAACTGGAATAAGGAGTCCACCTCTGACTTGAAAATCCTGTAGCTAGTGGGGTCCCTGAAGAGGGATGGGGAGGTGGAGGTTGGAGAAGGGATAGACAGGAATATAATCCTGTATCCAATTGAAATTTAAACCCTTTTGTCCAAAGTTATATGTTTTTGGAAGAAAACAGGCCAAGTGGCCCCTAAGGGAGTTTGGGGAGACTGGTTGTACGTGGCCTAGTTGCCAGCTCTTGAGCATCCCATCAAAATTCCTTCTTGGTAGGCAGCTGGGACTCAAAATGGGATGGTGATGATGCAGTGTGTCTGGCATCCTACACCTCTGGCATTTCCTCAGAGGCTCATAGGCCCTCTGAAGACAGAAGGGCTGAGGGGCTGGTTGGTACCTATGAGGCAGTGGTTTAGAAAATTTCCCACAAGGTGCTGGGGTCCATATGCCCGAGCAGGAGAGGATGACATGAAAATTCTTGAACGAATGAAGTGACTCATCAGTCTTTTCACTAAACAGGTTGTTACCCTTGAAAGGGAGATCTGCAACTGTCACCTGGATCTCCTTGGGGAATCCCAGTGCCTACAGTCAAGAGGCCCACCTCATGACCACCCAGGTAAACATGGAGCAGGAAGTCTTGTCAGCTGTATCAAGTGATGCCTGGAGGAACAATTTGGCAAGAAGTTTACCTTCACCCAGGATGGCCTGGAATTGGTGCCTGTGTTACTGTGGTAGTTTATTGGCAAACTCCAACAGCTTGTTGTAATGAATAAAGTCATATTTTGATATGAGTGCCTGGTAGGTCATAATACAGAATAGAAGGATGGCTGATGAGATGTTCTTTCTGCTGAAGAGATCTAATGTTTTGGCATCCTCATAAAAGGGAATGAACCTGGGCTGGGGTAGCATGTTCTGCTCTGTGACTGCCTGGATCACAAAATAATTTATGCTAGGGTGGGAGAACAAGTATTCTTCTACTTTGGAGGGCACAAAATCAGAATTGGAGCACAGGTGGCTGCTATGTGCCAAATACCTCCAACATGGCTTCACTGATAGGGGGGTGTCACCTTGGAACATGCTGTAAAATGGAGAATGCCCAGAAGTTTAAGGTTGGGGTCCTGAATCTCTTCCAGTGGCATCTGGATGGTGTCTCTGATCCCATTCAGGTAGTCCTGGTATTGTCTATAGTCATCCAGTGGAGAGAGAGAGGTTGATGCTACCACCTCTTCTGGAGATGAAGAAGACACTGCTGGCAGATCGAGTGGTACCATCTGTTCTTGCTCAGCCATGTTCTCTGAGAGAGCTGAGGCTCCTCTCTTGGAGGCAATCTCTTTGGAAAGCAGTGACCATGGTCCTTGTAGCCTGGGACCTGAAAGTATGGATCCCATGGACCCCAGTATGGCCAGTGGGTAGGTTCATAAGGGCATGGAGCCAGGCCCCATGGGGGATACCATTGATCCCTAGCCCCATAGTACAAGTCACAGGGATTTAGAGGCCTCAAGGAGACTCTGGAAGCCCTGTTCAGGCTGATATCTCATGTTTGGGCTGCTGGGGGAATCACTGGTACTATCTCCTGTTTGTCAAAGGAGTTTGAGCCAATGGTACTCTGTTTTGTAGCAGCATGGCTGCTGGCACACACTAGTGAACAGCACCTCAGTGATGTTGGAGCATCCATGTTGCAGCTAGGACTTGGAACTAATGAATGGCATTCTGATGGTGCGATGATGTTTCTGGCTAGAACTGGTTCAGAGAGAATTGGCAACTCAGGATTGGTGTACATTACCAGGTGCTCAAGAAGAGCGTAACAAGACCTAGTGGGAGGAATGCTGACTGGAGTATTTGGTATAGGCTGATCTGTCAGTGCAGGCTTCAGCACAGTGGGCTTGGTGCAGTATGGTACCACTTGTGCAGAGGGTGAACGCTCCTTCCGATCCTTTTGTGATGTGAGGATCAATCCCACCTCCTTTGTGGATGGTTTCTGAGTGCTGTAGCGCTCCTGGTGGTGTCAGTGCTGGCCCTGTGAGCTCCAGATGCACCTGTTACAGGGTGAAGAGCCTCATCTGGTGCAGAGAGGAGAGGAGTGGCAGACCTCTTCTTAGAGGACTCATGAAGCAATTTGTCTCTCTTTTTATAAGGGTGTTTCTCCTTTCCCTTCTCATAAAAGGAGTTTAAAGGAGTCCTTGGGTTTACTGGAGAATTCTGAAAGTGTTGGTGCTGCAGGGGCACTACCCAGAAGCTCAGCTCAATGAGACGGAAAGTGGGAGGGTCCCGGATCTAAAAAGGGCCTCATGGACAGCTCTATTAGATGCCTGTGAAGTCTGAAGTCCTGAGATTGCCTAGTACGAGGGTGGAAGGTGTGGCAGATATCACACTTCAAATACAAAGTTTGTTTTTAAAAGTCATATGATACATATAGTACATAATCAGCAATACCCTAAATTTAGGTGAATAAATTTAAGAATACAGTTTAGATATTAGTATTCGGGTACATCACTCATGAAAAGTTGTATAGAGATTTGGTTGTGGAAAGGAAAATATATCAATGAGTGAAGATTGTCCCTCAGTAATCGAGAATTAGGGTAGCTTGTCCATTTAGAAAATACAATCAATCA
This sequence comes from Trachemys scripta elegans, assembly GCF_013100865.1. NCBI lineage: Eukaryota > Metazoa > Chordata > Testudines > Emydidae > Trachemys > Trachemys scripta. The sequence goes on from NC_048300.1 coordinate 18,390,160, forward strand.
GGGAAGTATTTCAGTTACTTTCCTTACTGCGCTTCTCTACTGCTATTGAATAGTTTCCTGTCTTGGGCGCATAGTGCACACCCACACTAAATAATGATAGGGACCAGCACTCGAAGAAGAACAAATGAACTTGCCAGGCGTGGGCACTTGGCCTTTGCTCATGACCACCATGTATGCAGTTATTATATATTTACCATTGGGATATCCTGCCTGCTACCTACTCTCCAAATGTGAGATTATTGCAGGGATGGTCTCTTTAGAGAAACGTAAATTTCCTACCTTTCTGCTTCTCTGAAAAAACCTTCATGCAGGAGTCACATTAATCCTCCTCCCCCTCTCAGATTCTTTGCTCATGAGGGAAGGTGCCCTTTGTTCATACTATATTCACTGGCCATTCCTGATCTGAAATGGTAGTCTCCTCAGGGCTAACTATTTTTGTATCCATGTTGTGGACTCAAATGTTAAGGGGAGCTCTTGCTTCTTGCTTATTGAAGAACTAAACATTTTCTGGCCCCTCGGGTATCTCTGGTTGGAGCTCACTCAGTGGAGCAGGGCCCTCAAGCAGGCCTATAGGTGTCGCAGAGGGCCCAAAACTTAGAAACAGGGAAATATGAAGCCATGTACTTTATTAACATTAAATGCTGAGAAAGCCTTTGAGCAGTTGGGTGGCTTTATTTGATGGTAGTCTTGGAACAATACTGAACTGAACAGAGCTTTCATAGATAGCGGCACTATATTCACAACCTACTCCATTACTTTATAGTGTAGAATGCCGGGGAATGAGAAAGTATGACATGTCCAAACTGTCTTAATTCCACAGAACCTGCCTCAGAAAAATCCTCCATATCTTTTGGCCCAGAACAATCTCAAACCAAGATCTATTGATACAATGCAGCCAAGAGGATATGAGCACAATCATTACCAGGAGGCGCTGGAGATGGATTGGCCATGTGCTTCGGATGGAAACTGATTCCATCATCAGAGTAGCAATAAGATGGACATCTGAAGGCAAGCGAAAATGAGGCCACCCGAAAACAACATGGCAAAGAGCTGTGGAAGCCGAGCTGAAAAACCTGTGGCATGGCTGGGGAACCATTGAAAGACTTGTCAGAAACAGACAGGAGTGGAGGAGCTTCGTTGCTGCCCTAAACGCCAGAGGCGTAATGGGAACATGATAATGATGACAGATGTGCTTACAAAGCAGGAGTTTTGTTCTATTCTGGCAATATTTACAGTTTAGATGTCATATTTTTCATAAAATGAATGAAAAAATTAATAGAAAATATACCTTGTTATTGTAGAGCCATATAATATCAATGAGGGAGTAAATGAACGTGTTATCTATGTGACAAGAGGGGAAAAGATGTGAAAGGTAGAGCTGGTCAGAGAAACTTTAACAGAACCATATTCTGTTGGACTATGCAGTTTCTTCAAAATCAAAAGCCTTCACAAATTCAGGTAAATTTCACTAGACTTTCACTTAGGGAAAAAAAGAAAAAAATGTTCTAATAAAGCATCTTGATTTTTCATTTTCAAATGACTTTTCAGTTTCAAATTTTTAAATTGTGCATTATATTCTACATTATTATAATAACAAAAAATAAATAAGTCAAAATTGAAATAAAATTTTGTTGAAATAAATTGTTTTGATTAACCGGAAGTAATTTTTTTTTCAGAATTTTTCTTCATATAGAATTTAAACATTTTCAGGTTCTATTCCTATTTGGAGCAAAGCCAGATTTTGAAATCTCTAAATCCTTCATAAAATGGAATGTCTGTCTTCTAGTATTTGGGACAATAAGTGTTAGAACATAATGGTAATGGAGAAATGAATGCATCAAATTAAAACTCAACAAGGGAGAAAAAAAACTTCTTTGTTTCCTTTTATTGAATTTTCAGAGAAGATATGTTCACCACATATAAAGAAGTAAACTGTGACGAGAGTGACCTGGCATTTTCCCTCTGTTGGGACTGAAAGATGAAGCCAGGATTCAGAAAGTGCTGACAATGAGACTTTGGTGTACATTTCTTGGGGAATATCAAGGATTCAGAAGAGCAATCACTCAGGTCATAAAATGCTAGTAATTTTTAAGAAGAAAATTTGAAAAACGATTGTGGGTTTTTTTTTCAAAATTGTACATAACATTTTTTGTTTTTACAACAAAAATCTGAAATTGAAACATTTTCTCTTTGTAAAAAATGTTGAGTTTTGTTGACAAACAGGGCTTCCACCATTTTCTTTGGGGGATTTCCCCCACAAACTAATAGGTCTCACCACCAGAAGATTCTCCTGATATTCAGGGAAAATGTTTCCATTGCCAATTTCCAGCAGAAGGGACAGTTACCACGTTATTTCATGATGAGCTATTTCTTTGTTTGCAATCCACAATTGTATACACCCTTTTTTGCTATGTCTCATTGCAAACTCACGCCTAATTTGCTGATCATTGTTATCCTTTCAACATTTCTGCTTTTCAGGACTCTCCTTCCTATTCAATATCTGTTTCAAATGATTTTTTCCCCAAAGGTATTTGTTTGCATTTTTTTCAACCCAATTCTCATTTTGTAGTTTTCTGCCCACTTTTCTAATCTCTTCATGTCCCTTTGAATATAGCTCTGTCCTCACTGATATTTGCATGTATCATTTTGATGGCTGCAAAAACTCAGGAGTTTGGCATTTGTGGATGGTGCAAACAGGTCCAGGGATGGAAATCCCATCTGAATATCATTCACTGTGATGAGGTAAAAACAAATATTTTGCTGTGGTATATGGTACATTCTAAACACAGGAATCATTGTGGCAATGTCAATATTGTGGTACAGCCCTTGTGTAGGTGCCCTTTTCATGGCACCTACAAATTTCATTAATATGCTCATGTAGATCTAGGATGGCTTCTTCTTTGGAGTCTCTACATTCTGGATCATAAGGTTTTCTTCTGTGTAATTTAGGAATCTATGTGGTGATGCATATCCAGCTATATTTGTTACCCCACAGATGTCTGGGTAGTTAAATTTCTCCATGAGTTTTTGCCAGTACTTCTCTTCTGGGATTCCCAACCAGTCCAGGATGGCAGCTTTGACAGCCTCGTAGTCAGCAACAGGATCCTTGCTCAGGGACTAACATGCAGCTTGGACCTCATTTTTAAAAAAGGGACCCACACTTCCTTCTGAGCAGCAGCAACTACCTGATCAAAGTTGAGCAGTTAGCCCTTAGAGTCATCTTCTGGTCCTATCTTGGGCTGTGTCCATGGATTAACACATCTGCTCCTGGGACTGTCCATGCTCCTTCTGTGGGGTTACAGCCTGGGCTTGCTGCTCCCCACAAATTCCAATTCAACCTGCTGTTGTTGCTATTATTGCTCTTCCATCATTTATCCCATCCACAACAGAAAGGGGTAGTTAAAAAAATCCTTTGCTAACAACACACATGAGCAGGAACCTTTTCCAACACAGTATGTAGATTCCAAACTCACCCCTTCCAAAGGTTTGGTGTCATTAAAAAAAATTAACAACAACAAAGGTTTGTTTCCTCTAGGGTTCCTCATTCTAGACTGCTCCTAGCACATGCTAGATCATCTCTCTCTAGAGAGACACTCCCACCTCCCTTATGTCTGTCCATCTGTCTCAAGACGTCAGCAGAGTCCACTTAAACTTTTCCCAACAGGATCAATCTCAGGTAACAGGGTGGAGTCTTTCAGGCAAACACTGACAGCCTCTTACATTGCCTTATGATACTTCTTTGCATTCTATAATAAAGAGCTGTCCCTAGAGCTGGTCAAAGACTAAAATAATAACCCAGTTTGCAAATAAAAGTGCTGATTTTGGATCGCCATGATTCACAGGGTCCTAATATTAGTTATTAGTGAATATTTAGACCACTGATGGGTATTTGTGGAAATGCTCACAAATCCTGAGAGTTTAATGAATGTTAGCATGAATGATTACTCATCCAAAAGTTCATCATTAATCATTCTCCTGTTTAAAATTGTTTGTCATTGAATCAGAGAGCAGAAAAAAATACCATGTCCCTTATTTGAGCAATAACATAACATAAATAAAACCAGTACTGTCAACGTGAACAGTTTATAAATAGGTTGTAAATTAATTGTCCTAACTATTCATTGGATAGCTACAAATAATGAATAGATTCACAGATATCACGATTGGTGTGCAGATATTTGTTAATCAGAAAGAGGACTATATTAATCACTACTACTACTCCTAAGGAATAGATTGGCTTCAGCTCTCACACCTGAGAGGGATACTGTGGTTTCAAGCATTCCTGCTCTGTGTTGAATCTCCAGAAGTCCTTAGAAAGGTGTTTCTCCAGAATTTAGGCAATTTCCTCTTCCTTATATGGAACACACCATTGCTCTGAAAACACATCCACTGCTTGCTGCTTTCACTGAAAACATGCAAATATGTAATTTGAATATAATCCTTTTTTGAGAACATTTTATAGTGCTTTTCCCCTCTGCATACTTTTTCAATGCCCTGATCTGTTATAAAGGAGGATTGGTGCAAGATATACTTCTCTCTCTCTCAAAAAAAATGGAGCCAATAATAATGTATCTTCCTTTTCAAAAACTTCAGTGACATCCTTCCCCTATATTCTACAAAAATAATTTGCTTCTGCTGGCTAGTTGGCAAATACAAAGTCAAACACCTGTTTACCAGATACATAGAGCTATATGGCTGCAGTTGCTGATCCATCTGTAGTGCATAAACATAACTTTCACCAGCTGCTTTTCTTAGCATGGGGTGGTCAGGGAATCCTCAACATGTTTTAATAATAAGAAAGGCCAGATCCTCAGATGGTGTAAATTGATATAACATCACTGAAGTCAATGATGCTACACTGAATTACTCGAGGTGAGGATCCTGCCCAGTATGTTTTTTATTCTCACTCTTCTCCTTTCACCTCCATTTTTTCCCAGTTACTATTTTGGTTTTTTTTCTTTACATTGTATTAATGAGGCAACACACTGCAGAGACAATTCCTGGTCCAAACCCAAGCAGTAAGGATAATTACTTGGGGGACCAGACAGTCTCAATACTAATGATACATAAGAAAACATCAGAAGAGTCAGAAGTATGACACTGAAAAGGCTCAAGTGGTTTCCGGCCAAATGCACCACTGGGGTAAGCAGACAGAACTACGCCTTCCTATGCAAGCTGCGAATGTGCTCCCTGGACATTTAGCAAAAGCTTACACAAATTTACCCGTGCGTCTTGCATATAATGTTCTGTCTTGAAATCACAACAAGTTGTTTGAGCAAAGTATATTTTATTATTAATACAATCGTGTCACCAATGGTTCTGCTGGCTCCTCCCTTGCTCCAAAGGGCAAAAATGCATTACTGGCTCTGGACCAGCACTAGCTTACTTCTCCGCCTGGTACAGCTCAGTTGTGTGGGCCAACTCCCAGGTTCCATCCGCTCCATGCTGTTTTCTGCCCAGCCACATAGGGGAGGAAGCCAGCTTTCCTTCCAGTACAAAGAGTAGCAATATAGGTTGAGCCATAAGCCCCTTCACTTTCTTGAGCAGGCATGCAAGGGCAAGTTGTAATATTGCCCAGTGTAAGTAAGCTCAAAGTCAGGCTCCATAAATAGATTTTTGCTAGCAGTTGAGACTGAGGGCTTGTCTTCATTATTGGAGTAAATCGGACCTAAGTTACGCTACTCCAGCTACGTGAATAATGTAGCTGGAGTCGATGTAGCTTAGGTTGACTTACCCTGGTGTCTTCACTGTGCTGTGTCAATGGGAGATGCTCTCCGGTCAACTTCCCTTACTCTTCTCAGACAGCTGGAATACTGGGGTCAGCCAGAGAGCGCTCCGCCATCGATTTAGCGGGTCTTCACTAGACCCGCTAAATTGACCCCTGCTGCATTGATTGCAGCAGTGTCGATCTCCGTGTAGTGAAGACAAGCCCTAAAGATGCCATCTATTTACAAACCCTTGAGTTCAAATTCAGTGAAGTCCATCCCTTTCAGTTCATACTAGAAATGTTGGCAGCCTGTGAGACTTACAAATGAGAAGTTGTTTTTCTTTTACTAATTTTGTAACACATGCCGTATGCTGAATGGGGCTTTCCAGGATTCCTACAATTGCTAACATCAATACTCACCTCTAATATATTCCGACTTAAAGTGTGCAACCTTGTTTAAAATGCACTGTTAAAGCATATATTTTCATGTATCGCTATGTCTGAATGCATGCTAACCAGGTTGAAAATCAAATTATCTGTGTTAGTGTGAATATTACAGTGTGAATACTGCCTGCTGTGCTGTGAATGAATCCTGTAAACACAATCAAAATCTCTCTCTCACACACACACATGCACCCTTGCACAAGAAAAGCAATTCTTCACCTTCTGCCATCCTATTGTCACGGCAGCTCATGTTTATTGCGGATGACATCTTCAGATACAACTCAGCACGAGCCCCAGTATGTTGGAACTGAACATTGTACCAGAAGAAGCAGTAGGCATATTAAAGTTGTTTTATGAATAATGAAAAGTAAATATCACACTACTGTAGGTACACAAAATACCTTGTTTAACTACAAGCATTTATAGAGAAATTCCAGGTCTCTTATTGTTTTATTAAGTGTTGGCTAGTGGAGATATTTAGACGGAGCTATTTTCATTACACCGGTAATTTTCTAAGTTATACAAATGACAGAACATGTGATCTGCGCTATTTGTAGAACACGGACTGCTCTTTAAAACATGACAATCCATCAGAAAAATCATGAAACAACTGCCACCCCCTCTTTCAGCCATCAAGCCATTTTATAAGTTAAGTTCGTATGTATGGATGGCTTAGATATGTCTCCCAAGTCCAAATTTGCATACCAACAGTTTTAAGCATTTATGGGAAAAAAGGCTTGAGACAGTAATGAGATTATATGAGTGTATAATATGAAGGAGAATTCAATTGTCTTGATGCCATACAAGGCAAGGTTATTGCAAGACCTCAGTGAAGGAAGGGCTAAGCATGACTGTATTGGACCTAAATTTTTCCTGGCAGCAACAGTATATGTTACTGCCAACCATCAGACATTCACAAGCACAAATTTCAGAGACGAAACAAACCTACTTTGAATTACAGGGTTACAGTGACCAGGGATTTACGTCAGAGCTATTTGTAACAGAAACACTATATTTTGCATTATTAAGGATCTAGTGAACAAACTTTTTACATGGTATTAATATGTGAAACAAAAGCAAAGCCTTTGAATAATTTCAGGCATTGGGCTATGCTGAAGTTTGCAAACCTAAAAGGCATACATTTCCACCTAATCTGAATATATCCAGCTCCAGAAGTGGAATAAGTAACTGCTATCATCCCTTAAAATGAATAAAAAGAGCTGTTATTCTCAGTTCTTTGGAATGCTTCATCCATATTCATAGCGAGAACTCTGAGAAATTTTCAAAAGTGACAAGAAGGTATGAAAATTAATACTAAACACATTGTCAATATTATCTTAACTATTGCTTTATATACAGTATCTCTCTGTATCAGCATGGAAATTGTATTCTCAATAGAACGAACTGAATGACAATCGGGTATGGAATTTCACAAATACTACAACTATTAAGTACAGACATAATATTAGCAATTCAAAAGACCACTTATGTCTCAAGGAATATGAGCAGATTTCTTCCTCCAGATCTCATGGGGGCAGGTTAGGTGACCTGATAGCAAGTGTGAAAAATCAGGATACTTTTTTGGGGGTGGGTGTGTTATAGTTACCTGTATAAGACAATACACCTAATATCAGGATGGACCTGATAATATACAGATATCTGGTCACCCTAGGCTGGTAAAATAATGGTGTCTTTACAATATACTTAACATTTTTGTACATATAGTGGTGCATTTTCTTAAAAGTGACCTCACATTCTATGAATTCAAATTGTCTGCAATTTCTGTCTAAAAAAGTGTGCATTTATTTAACAACATTCTTAACATAAAAATGCCTTGTAAACATTATAGTATAATACTATTAGTGGTGGTAATAGACAGAACCCTATTCCCTCTTTGTCTCTCTCACCTTTAAAACAGGCCATTGAAAATTAAAAACCGTGCTTCATAATGGACTGATACCCGAAGAAGAAAATAATAAAGACACATATATAAGGAATGTGCTCTAAGCATCTATTACTTTGTCCAAAGAGTCTCAGGCCAATTATTTTCATATATATATACATACACAATTTTCAGCTTGAACTGTTAAAGTTTGGCAAAGCTATAAAAGCAAGTGAGAATGAAGTCTTACAATGGAAAGTGTAAGGCAACCTTAACAATATGAGGTTCTACTAGATCTACCTATAATAAAATAAAGGTAAAGTACTGGATTATGTCAGTTCATTACACCAATCAAATGGAATCCAAAAGGTTCTAAAATTTAAGAATCAGTTTATTTCTGTTTCCTCCAAAGTTGCATTCCATCTGTGTTGAGACATTTACTGACTCTTCTTGCATTAGGAACACAATATCTTCAAAGCACATTGAAATATATTTCTCCTAGGTAGTTCACAGGAAGCCAGGCGGGGAAAAAACAATTTTTAGGTGCTATCCTTCTCTTTAAACCATAATACAGCCTAGCCTTTTCTTAAACAGAGGGACTATAAAATCCAGTGTATTTATAATGCAAAATAAATAGGAACTTTTAATCTTAAAAATCAGTACATACCCTAATCTTTGAAATTCCTTGAAATTCCAGTGTCCTAGCCAGTCTGTTTCTCATTTTGAGGGTTTGTATTCTATCAGAATGATTCAGATGAATGCAGGTTGGCTGCAATCTCCAGGCTGAAGACCAAGTTACAAAACTGCCCAAGCAATTAGGGGCTATAATATTTATCAATCATTATTTCAATTAATGTTCTGTTTTATCTGACTACATTTTCTCCATAGCTCCAACCAGTCTAAGGTTCCTTTCAATTTCTATCTTTGTTCTTAACATCATCAATTTTATTAGTCGGATTTCTATTATGTTGCATCCAGGCCATATTGAATTTTCTAAGTTCATCATAGCAACCTCCTAACTTCATACTCTTCCCAGGATTCTCTCTACCTTGCAATCAGTAGTTGACAAAGGATACTGGGAACAATGTACCATCATTGGGACTATCCCTTTAAAGCGCTGAGTATCTTCTTGAAGCTAAAAACAGTCATAGGTATTCACCACCTAACCGGATCACAGCATTGCTAAGCCTAAGCATTCAAAAATCATGAGTCAGGGCTTCAAAAATCATGAAATTGTCTTAAAAAGAATGAAATTATTAAAAAAAAACAATAAATGTGGGGTACTCTTTTATTTGCCTTCTGGATTTTGAGTCTTTAAGATCCACTCGGGTCATGTTTTTAAGATTTTCTCCGCAACAGGAGTTCTAGAAACTAGCTTTTCAAAATGAGCACCAAGATTCCCACTTAATCACAAGTGTCTAAGTGTTGGGGCTTCGAGAAAAACACCGAATATTGCAAGACTCATGATAAAAGTTGTCAACATTGAGTACTAGACTTCTCATCACTACAAACTTGAAATCCACAAGGTCTGTTTTCTAGGTTGAGGTAGATGTACCAATGAAGGATATTCAGTCAGCAGCAGAACCAGAAGCTGTTGATTTCCCCTCTCTTTGAATGCAAGAGTCTCTCTCAGCAATTAGAAGACTAACGAAGAATTAGAAAACCCAAAAGGCAAAATGGTTAAAACAGAAATGAAAAAGAACACAGTAATGGCTGTTGAGGAGCTCACTCAGTATTCATTCACCCAGCTAGGACATACATATACCCCCAATGTAAACTTCATTCCACACAATAAAACTTTGTTCTAGTTGGCCTTAAAACTAATTAAACGTTTCTTTAAAAATATACAAATGAATTAAGAATTTGGACCTGCACCTCCTTGTAGATAGAAATGCATACTGGCATCTCTTTATTTCCCCCCATACCCTTCTAATTCTAGAAGAAAAGACAACAGCTGAGGCTTTTGACAGAATAAGGTTGGCAACTGTAAAACTGAGACACCAAGTTTCAATATGTAATTTTCTTTCAGCACTGTGTCTCCCTAACTGCCCTCCTTAGGAGGCACTTAAAATCCATGTGTCTAGCTCAATTATTGTTATTGCAGCTATGGAACAGAATGTGATGCTGATGAGGGTCTACCTGTCTAGTTAGTTTGCCTTTCTGGTGCTTTCTTTCTTTCATTCATCATTGCTTGTGACATATGTGTTGTGTAAACTATGTTCAAGAACAAGTTCTTAATATATTCAATGTACAATGGTAAAAATAGGGAAATGGCATATTAGTTGTATGCATATATCTATTCAGTGGGCATAAACATACATTGCTTGGGAAACATCTCATATACAAATCATGCGTTCATTTTAAAATGAGAATAAAGTTTATATTTCTTCTACCTTTTTTTGTCAAAAAGCACCTATATTGCATAAATCCCTGTCTTTGTGAAACAATGTTCAAAACAGCAGACAAAGGGGGTGCCATCATAGTCCTCAACTGTGATGACTTTGTTAACGAAGCCAACTGACAACTCTCCAACAGCACCTACTATAAAAAACTCAAAGAAGACCCCATACCACAATTCACACAGGAATTTTAGGATATCATCAAATCCTTCTCCAAACAACTCCAGGAAAAACTCTACAACCTCATCCCCCACAAACCCACACCAGGGACCTTCTACATGTTTCCCAACATACAAAATCAAAGGATCCCACACTGACCCATCATATCTGACCACAGCACTCTGACTGAAGGAATATAAGGACTCATAAAAAACATCCTCAGATCACTCACCACACAAAGGGCAAGTTTCCTCCAGGACAAAACCGACTTCCTCCAGAAACTCCACAACATCAACAACCCAACTCAGAACACCATACTTGCCATCATAGATGTCACTTCCCTATACATCAACATCCCTTACCATGACAACATTGCTGCTTGCGTCAAATATCTACAAGACAATGGACAACACTCAGCTATCCACCCCAAATACATTACCAAACTCATCCATTTCTAGGTTCTCCATTCCTCTGATCATCCTAGTAGCCCTTCTCTACACCTGTTCTTCACTGTCACCTTGAGGAAAAGTTTCTGGAAAAATGCAACATGAAACCAATGATATACCTGAGATACATCAATGATATTTTCATCCTCTGGACAGACGACCTAAACTCTCTCACAGATTTCCATCCCAACTTCAACATCCACCACCCATCTGTCAAATTCTCTATAGAATACTCCCACACCAGCATCAACTTCCTGGACACAACTATTGGTTTCAACAATGGAACCATACAGATAACTATATACCAGAAACCCATAGGTCACCACACTTAGTTCCACAGATCCAGCACCCACCCCAGACATACCAAGAAATCTGTTATCAACAACCTGGCACTCAAATACCACAGAATATGCTCTGCGAAGCAAGTCTGAGATGCACACCTGAACCTGCTTAAAATAGCCTTCACCAGACAAGGACACTCCAGCAGAGAAGTGGATTGCATCATGGAATGAGCCATACTAATTCCCCTGAAAGAAACTGTTTCAATACAAAAAAAAAAAAAAAAAGACCTGCACTCACCACATACCCCTAGTTGTCACCTACCATGCACACTGGAACCCATACAGGGTATCATCCTAAGAATTATAACTTATACTTAACGGAACCACATCCTGAAAGAAATCTTTCCCAAACCTCCTCTTCTGGTCTTCAAACAACCCCCAACTTCACCAAGTTCATCATCAGAAGCAAGCTCGCTACAGATCAGGCCATACCCACAAAAAAGCAGCACCAGACCAAGCCAGAACAACAGGTGCAAAACCTGCAGACAGATCTCCTCTGCTACATGACCAAAACCCTTCACAACACACCTTTCAAGATCCATGGTTCCTACACATGCATATAACAACATGTGGTGTACCTCATCCAGTGCATCAAATACCCCTACAATACTATGTGGGTGAAACTAGCTAATCACTACACTCTCCAATAAATTTGCACAGAAAAATGATAAAAGACAAAAATACCCTGTTGCTTGTGGGGAAACACTTTTGTCAAAATGTCCTCAAAGGAAACCTGCACAGTGCCTTCAAAAGATGAACCTGGGAACTTAAATTCATAACTCTGCTAGAGCCAAAAATCATGGGCATAACAGAAACACTGGTTGTATATCTCATTACAACATTCTGTAACTCACTAACTCTCTTTTGTCCCATGACTGCAAAGATGTTAATTGCCCACTTAATTTTGAATGGTGTCTTGCAACTTGTGTTGCAACTCCTTATGCTTAACAATCAGTTCCACTTCCTATTTAGCTGTTACACTCTGATTACCTTTCCCAGACCTGAAGAAGAGCTTGAAAGCTTGTCTCTTTCACCAACAGCAGTTGGTCCAATAAAAGATATTATTACCTCACCAGCTTGTCTATCTTTGTGAACACAATAAGGAATTCTATGTTCCCTCAACTCTTAAGAGTACACTACAAAGTCATATTTAAAGTATTATGAATTCATGTCCCAGGGAACATCAATCCAAATTTAAAGTCATCACTATTCTGTATATACTCCACTAGATTAAAGGTTTTATGATATGCATAGAGTCATTTCTCAGGACAATCCTAAAAATAAGCTAGTGCAATGGTGGCTGAATTTATTGTACATGTGTACTCACCTTCAGTTGGTGTTTCTTTTAGTTTTCTGTCATGTGACTAGCAAGGAATTGTGACAGCTTGTCTCCTCCTATGGGAAACATATAGACACTGGTAATTAGAGCCGTCACTCAGTCTTCCTGACAACTGCTAGTGCAGTGGCACTGGGCTTCTGAACTAGCTGCTATAGTTGGAAAACCCTGCCTCTAAGTGCCTTAGCCTCAAATGGGATTGGAGACACCTCTAATTGTATATGAACTTTCTGCAAATTATTGCATGAAAAAACGAAAAAAAAAAAAACCTGAAGATATCTTTGAGCGCTGACAAACATATGAGTACCAGGACTCCAAAGAATATGGCACCCACGATTTCTCCCGAAGAACAGTTTCACTCTTCCCTTTTATTGAGAGAGATTTTTAGGTATTGCTATACAATCCTAGAGAAAATTTTCAAGTTAGAAAGCCTCAGCTTCATTGAAAGTTATTGGGAGTTAGGCTCCTAAGTCATGTAGGTGCTTTTTAAAAATTTACCCCATTTCATTTTAAAACTTTCAGTGTATTGAATTTTAAGAATAATATCTTCCTTAATGGAACATGGGTAAAAAAAAAAGGTCATTTAGCTATGGCAGTACTTCTATAATGATTCATTTTCAAGTGAGGTAAACAAATAAAAAATAATAAAAAACAGAAAAGTAAAACAGCTGGAAAACCAACAGGAAACGTTTCTAATTTTACTACTATGTCAGCATGAGGCTCCAGGTGAAACAAGATATTTGGAAAGAATATGACAACTGCAAATGGTTCTGAACTCTTTCCTCATACTGTAATATCCACGTTCAAAGCACGGAAGACTGCATACCTACGATTCTTAGAGCACTGAACTGGAGTCTTGGGTTCTACTCCTGAGTTTGCCACAGAATTGCTGTGTGATCTTGGGCCCTGGTGCAGTTTCCTTATCTGTTCAATGGGGTTAATAAGAGTTATATATTATACGTGGCATACTATAAGTGGATGATTCCAAGTTATTTAGAACCCCATTCTGTCACCCTTAGTCATATTATATACCATCTTACTCCATGAATACGAGAGTAAAGAGGCAGATTCAGGCCCTTAATGTTTGTAAAGCATTTTGAGATTCTTCGATGAAAGAGTCAGTAGAGTTTGATGCCCAGTCCATTAAAGTGTAACCCCCTTTTCCTCCCTGGGTTACTCGGGAGCAGGCAACACTCACCTGTGTGCCCAGGCGCCTGATGTTGTTGACAGTAAAGGGGATCCTGTGTATCCCAGTGGTGATACTGAATAGGTGGGAATCCTCTATCCACCCCTCAGCTGCAGTCCTTTTACTTGTAAAGGAAATTACAATGGGCAGTGCCTCCATCTGGCTGGGCCCTGTACACACTCAATGGCGAGACTTGGGAGCTTCCAGGAATAAACCTGAGCTAATCTGCGCAATGGGTTTAACTCAAAATACCAATTATAAACAACATACACCCAATATACACTTAGAGTGGAGTTAACACACCTTTACTTAACAATTTAAGAAAACATTATATAACAGACTGAGATTAAATGTCACCACTCATTTAAATCAGCAGGGGGCAGTTCAATAAATCAATTAACAAATACAGTTTACAGTAGTAAATGAAACTTATCTAACTTGCATTTACACTGACACCATCTACCCCACCCCAGAGTGTACACTCCTTGGGATTTCAGAGTTCTGTACGCTTGCTTGTGTGGGTGCACTTGAAGATCTTGTCACTGGAGACAGCACTTTGTTGGTCCAGTGAATCAGTCCAGCGAAGGCAACAAGGTGCACACCCCCTCTGAAGATTCGAGTTGTTTTAACCGAATGTCCACAACCGTGGGTTCTGGTTTGATGAGAAGACCACTCCGCCTCTTCTCAGGCTCAGACAATCCTCAGAGTCTCTTTGTTGTCCTTCTTCTCTTGAAAGCACTTTCCCAAATGAGAGTGATGGTTACTCACACTGCCTTCACCGCAAGCCCACCTCAGTCAGCTCTAGGCACAGCAACAGTCTCTGCCCTGGCTCCAGTGAAGCCACCAGCAGCCTCTGAGGCTCCCTGCTCAATCAAAGTCCCAGCCGGCTCTCAACAGCAGCTTCTGGCTTTGTAGTAGCAACTCCTGGTTTGGACAGAGCTCCACAAAAGCCATCTCAGCTCCTCTCAAGCCATCTCAGCTCCTCTCCAAAATGGAGCCCACCAGTGCTCTCCCTGGGAGAAGAAGTCGCTCTCTCCTCCCCAAGGCATCATGGGAGTTGTAGTCTCCAAGGCTGGATTGCAGCACTCAAGATCTTCCCAACTAACACACTCCCAGTTAAGTTCAAAGGCCCCTCTAGCAAAGGGTGCCTACAGAAGTCACTGGGAAAGCTTCCCTTCACGTCAATGAATTTTGGACGAAGCCTTAGAACCATAAAGTGTTGTTGATTACTATTACACCAGTATACATGAAGACAAGTTTATTTTTCCAATGCCATGCTTGGCTTTCACTTTCCAGAAGGGGTATTAGTACCGGGATAGATTATTGCATCACTAGGGTAGGGCATATTATTCGGGGTGCATAGAGCAGCTCTGCCACAGGGCATCTCAGGGAAGGAATTGTAGCTGTCTTCCCCAGCTTGCTCCAAAGGATAGTAACTTGCTGCACTAACTCAGTTGTGCTGGCCAGAAAAGGGGGTGTTTGGCAGAGCTGGGCATCTCCCATTCCCTACTTTTTTGTAAAAGGAGAGCTCAGTGCCCAAGAAACACACTCTACTTACTGTACTGCAGGCTGCGAACATGCTGCTTTATTCAACTACATAACAAACAGAGTGGGGGGAAACGCCCAGTAACTAAACAGAAATAAGAGAGGGGTGGAGCATGGCTCCAACCCATAATACTCTAAGTAACCCAGTTAACCCCTTGATTACTATTTTACTACACTGCCCCTCTCCCAACTCCCTGCCCACCTGCTCCAAGAGGGTGTAAACAGGTACCCCGAAGTGAACCCATTTACTCAGAACGTAGGACAGGGCATGCCACGGAACCTCATGGAGAATTGGTTCTTACCCCTCTGTCGGGTGTGTAGTCCAAGTTTACAATCTAGCCCACTGTAATCATGGTGCAGTGTTTCTCATAATTATGATGTAACCATTCTTCATCACCATACACAGAAATGTCAGGGTTTTATTTTTTGATGGATAATTGTGTATACCCATATATGTGGTCCAGAATACAGAAAATAATGCAGTCATGTAAAAGGCAGAAATTATTGTGTAAAAATACCATTTCGTTTTTAGAAATTTACTATAGCAGGATGACACTGTAATTGTGCCATATACGGATAACATTTCAGTACAGTGCAAAGGGATTAATTAATTGTGAAACTCTTGCCACTGTTCATGGAAATTCCCTGGTTAAGTCCCCATACACTGCTCACAAGGTACCCCTTAATAGGTATAGGATTCAGCCTGCATTCTTTATGCTCTCAAAACTCCCACTGAATTCAGGATCAAGCCTATAGATTGCTACTATCATCCTGTAACTAATACATAATCTTCACCTGCACTCAATTTGCAGGTGAAACAGAAGTCAAATAAGTAGTGTCACCAAGTCAAACAACTCATGCATTTTTGCCTATGCAATTTCTTTGATAATTTCTCAGACATTATGCTAAAATGGAGCTATAATTGATAATACATATCAGTAATTAAGGTAAAATACATTACAGAGATGTTGCAATTATTCCAAAACCAAGTACTGTAAACCCAAGAAACACAGAATTAAGGTATCAAGTATCAGAGGGGTAGCCATGTTAGTCTGGATCTGTAAAAAGCGACAAAGAGTCCTGTGGCACCTTATAGACTAACAGACGTATTGGCGCATAAGCTTTCGTGGGTGAATACCCACTTCGTCGGATGCATGTAGTGGAAATTTCCAGAGGCAGGTATAAATATGCAGGCATATTATTTATACCTGCCTCTGGAAATTTCCACTACATGCATCCGACGAAGTGGGTATTCACCCACGAAAGCTTATGCGCCAATACGTCTGTTAGTCTATAAGGTGCCACAGGACTCTTTGTCGCTTTTTACAGATCCAGACTAACATGGCTANTATTTATACCTGCCTCTGGAAATTTCCACTACATGCATCCGACGAAGTGGGTATTCACCCACGAAAGCTTATGCGCCAATACGTCTGTTAGTCTATAAGGTGCCACAGGACTCTTTGTCGCTTTTCGCAGAATTAAGGTAGTTATTTTTCATGCACAAAGTGGCTGAATCCCTGCTTTGTGTGCAAAATTGAACTCAGTCCTAAATATGGAACTGAGAGCAGTGCTTGCCTTGTAATAGAGATACAAGTTAGTACAAGTGTCATGTTTATTGTAAACAACTGCATTTACTGGGCATAGCAAGCCTGCAAACACATGAATAATCCCACTGATTTAATAACTTCTCCGAAGCACCTTCTCCTCCCTGTTTCCTCCTTAGTCCAGAGGTGGGTAGTAAAACATTCCTTGCACCACCTCAGCCCTGCCAATTTCCCACCCCTCATCTCCCCATTCCAACCTGGAGTAAACACAATCGAGCTCATTATGATTCTGCCTAATTCTTCCACCCTCACTGAAGTTGCAAAGTTTCTCACACCTGGACAGATCCCATTGACATTGGTGTGACTACATGTGGAGTAAAGACCCTCAGAGGGTCTAAGGTGGCAGAACCAGAGGGTGGCACAGTCAAGCCCTTAGAAATGCACATATTTTGAATATAACAGAGCGGCAGCTGGAAAATGACCTCTCCTTGTGGCTGACTACAGAGTATACTTGCAGCATCGTTGTTTCTTGCCATTAAAAGGCAAAGAGTGAAATCCTGGCCCCAATGAAGTCAATGGGAATTTTGCTATTGACTTCAGTGGGGCCAGGGCTTCGCCCAAATAAATCTTGGCAAGGATTGGCTCAAAGTGACTACATTTACCTGTCAAGCAGTATAAGTAATTTCTAAATCCATTATATTCAGATTAATGCTCCCCTTGGACTATATGTATACACAAATACACGGCGTCTTATTTTCCACAATTACCTATAGGCTTTGTGTGGCTGGGAGTAAATTACAGTAGCAGTATGTTAACAACTGTGGGAAAGACTATAAAACTTTCTGCCTCTTATTAACTACTA
This sequence comes from Trachemys scripta elegans, assembly GCF_013100865.1. Classification (NCBI taxonomy): domain Eukaryota; kingdom Metazoa; phylum Chordata; order Testudines; family Emydidae; genus Trachemys; species Trachemys scripta. Next base: position 18,408,014 of record NC_048300.1, read on the forward strand.
TGTGACTATTGGGTTTATGGGCGATGTTAACATTGCAGAATAGGAACAATAACATTGTAAAAGGCCTCCAAAATATTAGTTAAAAATTTTCCCCATGAGAGGCAAGGGGGAGTTTGCCAACCGCTATAAGATCTGAAAAGGTCACGTGCCAATCATGTAAAACAAGAGTAAACTCTCTGTTGCTAGGTAATTAAACCTAATTGTAAATTTGTGGCATCGTGTGACGTTTAAACTAAGCATGCTGCTCAGAACTCTGAAATTGCTATTGAAAGTTCATGGAAAATGAAATCTACTTCTTTAAAACTCAGCTTGTAGCTTGTAGATCCCTAGAACAGAGCCCCCGGGCAAGTAGTTAAAATATGATTTTGATAAACAAACCTGACATTGCAAACTTACTGCAAAATCCTATGCATATAATATCACTTATGTGTGCAACTTGTTTAAATTATGGCTGTAGAGAGAAGGAAATAAAATTGGCATATTAACCTTTTGTATAACAGTGTTCACATACGGATAGTATTCAGCAGCAGATGATATCGTACTGATTCCTGCTAGCATTGCTGTAGTTAAGGGTCTGTCAGGATTTTTGTTCTAAACCTCTCTATCAGAGTTTATTAGCTCAGCCATAAGTATCCCTTCCAGACTGACCTTGGTATACACAGTCCTGAGAGCAAAGCTTTGTTTAGTACAAATTCCCTTCCCCCATCACCAAAATCCATCACTTTGTATTTAAAGTCACAGGAATGTAAAGAAGCAAAATGGAAGTTAATTAAGGACACCATTATTTTTTTTCTTCCTTTTTGTATTTGTATTCGTCAAAAGTAGTTTACTCTTTTGGACTGAAATTTTGTTGGCTAATGATCCATCAGGTGAAATAATCTGTTCACATTTTTTTAAAGAAAAACTACCCATAACAACAGTTATTAACATTTAAAAGAACAAGCTATTGCACAAGCACAACAATGTATTCCAATCTGGTTTTAACAGCAGAAGTCCCTTTACATAGGCCCAGATTTTTAAAGATATTGAGGCATTGCTTTGTTCTGATTTAGATGGGTACATCTCATTTCCAAAAGTGACCTAAGTGTTTAGGAGCCTAAGGCTATGTCTACACTACCGCAGGATCGACGCTCTGGCGATCGATGCACCGGTGATTGATTTAGCAGGTCTAGTGAAGACCCACTAAATCGACAGCAGAGCGCTCTCTGGTTGACCATAGTACTCCACCGGGAACGAGAGGAGTAAGGTAAGTTGACAAGAGAGTGTCTTCCATTGACCCAGCATGGTGTAGATACCCCAGTAAGCTGACCTGAGCTACGTTGACTCCAGCTACATTATTCACGTAGGTGGAGTTGCATAACTTAGGTCAACTTACCGCAGTACTGTAGACATAGCCTAAGTCTCACTGACCCTTGTACCAAATAGCCCCGTGGTTAGAGCACTCACCCAGGATGTAGGGGGGCTGGTTTCAGATTCCCACTCTGCCTGATATGGGGCAGTGACTTGAACCCAGGTCTGCTACCTTCCAGGTGAGTGCCCTGACTACTAGGCATGGAGTATTCTGGGCTGGGTCTTTTTCAATCTCTCCTCTGGAAGTTCAGGTGGGAGAATTGGGTTCAAGTCCCTGCTCCACATCAGGCATCATAGGAATTGGAACCTGGGTCTCCCATGTCCTGGGTGAGTGTTGTAACTACTAGTCTCTTGGGCATAAAGAGAGCAGCACCACTGCCTCTTCCTCAAATTTTCTTGAGAAAGGGCTGACCTGGCTTAGGCTCCCCCCTTCAGAAGATGGTTCACAGTTATGAATCCCAGGGGGAGAAAGGCACCTCCCTCAGGCCCAGAATTGGGAACCTAATTTCCTTTGAGGCCTCACCCATCTCGTCAGCATTTCCTACTGGCAAGCTTAGATAGCTGCCCACTCAGCTGGCTGGCTTCTGTGAATCCCTTTTTTAGGTGTCTAACTCTCTCCATGCATTGCGTCAGGAGCCTGGGGTTGTGAATTCCACTCGATGGCAGAGCACGTAAAAGCTAGGTGTTGCCTCTCTCAGCCTAACTCCCCTTTTTGAAGGATAATATGAAGCCCAGTGAGGTTAATATGAAGTTATGAGTGGTCATACTTTGAAGGCACAAAACACACTAGGCCAGATTCTGATCTCCTGGCTTACACTGAAGTCAGTGGGGCTGCACATTAGAATAAAGTGCTATTCAAGAGAAACAAGCAGACCAGAATCTGGCCCATTTTAACTATCCTTTATATATAGACTCTCAGGGTGGGCTCTTTAGTGTTGCCCTAATGCTGTGATGGGCCAGTGGTTAGGGCACTAGGCTGAAACTTAGAAGACCTGGATACAATTCCCTTTCTGCCATAGGCTTCTTATGTGACCTTGGGACCCTGGACATTTTACAAACAAACAAATACATAAATGAAGACATAAAAATGTCAGGGTTCAACAATCATGTGAATCACCCACTTAGGGTGGGATTCACAAAGGTACTTAGGTGCTGAAGTCCTAGTTTTAGGCACCACTGTGATTCACAAAACACCAGCACTGCTGCTGCCTAACCCTGTAGGCATCTAAATTCGCTCGGCGCCTATGTTTTTGCAGAAGGCATGCCCACTGTTACCTCATTCACCTATCTCTTGCCTAAGCCCAAGAGTAATTCTTGAATCAGGGGAAGGTAGGCACTCCGCAGCCTAACTCACATGTGGGGCCTGACCTGGCAGGCATGCTTGGAGGTCATCTAGATCTACAAAACAGCCTGGAGGCAGGCAGGGCAGGTGGGAGGTTGAGGGAGAGTTAAAGCCTGAGGTGACAGATACCTATTCAAATCCCCTCTACTCATCAGGCAGAGGGGGGAACTGAACCGGTAGTCTCCCATATCCTGGGTGAGAGCCGTTTGTTAATTAAAAAAATCAATAAAGATATTTCAAAAGCAAACACTTTCCCCCCTCACATCTTCCCCAATTAGCTACACATATTCCAACACTGGGTTACTATATTCATACAAGTGCTGATGATGACCAGTACAAGGTCTATTCACTACTTCAGTCATACTTAAACCTCAAAATTAGGTACACATAGGAATTAAGTGGTGGACAGGCCTTGTGCTAAGACTCCCTGCATAAGGGCAAATTTCACCTACCATGAATTTTACCCTTTTCTGAGATCTTCTTTCCAGAACTCTCTATATTTCCCATAATTCATAGCACACCTGATCATGTTTTCATGAAGAATAGAAACCAAAGCACAAGTTCCATTATCTGATGTACATGGCATAAATTATACAGGATAGTAACTCTCCTGCATTACTTAGGAAACCTGTTCGAAAACTATCTTTGATTAGGAAGGGAAGTGAAAGCAGCAATACTTTTTTAAAAATATGCAAAAGCTTATATGGGATTAAATCAATAAAGTGTTAAAGCATAATTAATGCTAATCAACATGGCTGTATTGAAAATAGATCTTGTTAAACAAACTTGATTATAATTTTTTCATGAGATTACAAGCCTTGTTGATAAAGATAAAGGTGTTAATGTGTTAATATAATATACTTAGACTTATTTAAGTTTTTTGACTAAGTACTGCACGGCATTCTGATTTAAAAATTAGCACTATATAAAATCAATGCACCACATATTAAATGATAGATGATAGGCATATTAAATGGGTAGATGACAGATCTCAACAAGTAACTGTAAATTTCCTTTCAATAGGGGTGTTTCTAGTAGTGCGCCACAAAGGTCTATTCTTGGCCAGCTAGTATTTAATATCTTTATCAATGATATGGAAAAAATATAGAAACATCGATGGTAAAGTTTGCAGGTGAATGTGAGGAATGATTCAGAATAGAGTTATCTGAAAATTGTAAAATGTTCGTGAAATTTCAAAATTCAAGAAACAAACCTGGAAAAATGCTAATGACGTTGTTGTTGTTCCCCACTTTTTTTCAAACCAGCTGTAATTCAGAACTGCATAACATTATTTTGTATCTTCTCACCACTTTGCTAATATGCAAGCAATTTCTAATGCGGGCTGCTACTTCCAGGAGCCAAAATACAATAGATCTAATGAAGCTATCTAAACTTATTGGGTGAAATCCTGTTCCCTTTGGAGTCAATGGCAAAACTCATGTTATCTTCAGTGGGACTAAGATTTCATCCATATTTCATATCTGAATCACAGTTAAATATATTCACATGTAAGTATTCATGTCACACTATCTCAGAAAAGGATGAATAGTGAAACAGAAATAACGTCTCTCTCACTCTCACACAGAATATACAAAAGCATATACTATCTATAATTAGCATTTATCATTGGTATTCCAGTAGGATATACACACAGTCATGGTTCCTGCCCTGAAGAGTTTACAATCTATCTAAAGATATATAGATAAAATTGCACCAGAAACTCATTCTTGATTAAAATCAAAGATATTCAAAGCTTTAGTGAATACTGTTCTTTGGCTAGATGGATATTATCATAGGACATTTTAAAAAATGTTTCCGATCTGATCCTTCTAGATAAGGGTGAGCAGTGGAATAAGAGGTGTGTGTGAGAGAGAGATTTACTCCCCTTTTCTCCCAACACAGCCAAGCAAAGGCTGTGACAAGCTTGCCTATGATTAGTCCCATTGAATTTAATGGAACGACTTGGTTGAATAAAGGCTGTAGGATCAGTAATAAAGCCTTGAAATAGCACTTGGCCAAAGATCAATGTACATGAAGTAAGTTGAAAGAAACAGGGCAATATGCACTGCACCAACAGTGAGCTGGCAAGAAATTTAATCCCAAAAGGTCAGACACACATCTAAGGCCCTGGGCATGTCTTTGTATCAGAATGTTATAAAATGAGGAAATACAAGCCCTAATGGCTTAATGGTTTTGCCCTTGACTGTGTTAACAGGGACCTATCTTCTTACATGGTAAATTAGTTGCTTCCAGCCTACACTTGATTCCTAAGTGGTAGGGAAACAGATGCATTGCTAGCAGAATCAGAAACTAATCCAAACATCTAAACTAAACAATGCTGCCTAGAGGTATTCAGATTTTAATCCAAATTGTGGAGAGAGAGGGGAAAAAAGCTGCCACGTTTGTCATTCAGGAGCTGGAATTACAATAACGGCTTCTCCTTTGTGTGCTGTCTTGCAGTGTCATCAAAGGTCATTGTATATTGCAGATATCAGGGGATAATGAGTTAGGGTCCTGCATAATGATGCTAGGCTCCAGGTAACAGAGGAAGCATTCTTATGCTCCTTCCCTTAGGATGGATGAGTTTGGATCATTTACAAACTTTACTCACATCCCTACAGATACAGTTTCCAAGTCTGGAGCAGCACTAGTCCATTGGTGATAAAGGTGTTGTACATTGCATTAGCCTCTTGTTACCTCGAGCCTTTCTCTGTGTAAAAAGTAGGCTAGTAGGAAATTACTAAGGAGTTACCGTATCCAAACAAATCTCATTCTATTTAAAATCAGGAAACTCCCTATTCTCCTGGTTACACTGAAATGCTTTGTTTTATATCTGCCCTGAAACACTGTCCTCGATCAACCAGACAAAGGGTCAGTTTTTACAATAAATACACATGGAGTGAAAGACACACTCATATACTTGTATAAGTCTTCTTTGAAGGGTTTTACAGACTGGTAAATTGCAGATCCAGACACTAGACTCTTAAATCATTTGAAGTTGACATAAACTGATCCTACGCACAGTTTATAATCATGTTTTTACATTTAGCCTCGACAATTATAAATTATTTATATTAGATTTGTGAGTGTTTCTATTCAATAGTATTGTCAGAGTCCATTCATCCCCATCTTATAATAGTATTCAAATTCGTTGCTACCCCCAACTCCCATAACCTTTATCCAACTGTCACCAACCAGGAAAAAATGTACTCTATAAAAAAGCCTCGTTTGCAGTATGTCGGAGCTGAACTGTTCCATGTTTAGATGTGGTTTTCAGGCCATCTCAGCAAAACAGAAAGAAGCCTGACACCATCTAAACTCATTGCACTTGAACCTTTAAAGATGTTCAAAAGAAAAAGAAAACGGGCCTTAGCCATTTCACATGAAGTTATATGAAAAAGCTAGGCCCTAACTTGACTGGAACTGGTTTAAGTACTTCTCCACTACAGCAGCAGTGCATCATATGAAAAGGCTTTGCTTGGCATTTGTCCACTGTTATAAATAAAAAACATATTTATCTTTGGTCATGCATATAATTTAAAAGACGGACAGCAAGAAACCTCCCTCCCCAACACATGCTTTTTAATCTGTAGCAAACCCAAGATAAATTCTTATAAATTATGGAAGAAAAAATAAAAAGAGAAAGAAAGAAAGAAAAAACAATAACAAAATAGTCTGACTTTTTGGAAATCTGGAAAACAGATTATTTCTTTGGATGGAACAAAGTGTGTGTGCATGTGTCATCTTGACTGTACATAGTACTGTGGTTTCCCATGAAAATACATAATTGGGATTAATAGGACATGGAGCATTATCAGTGCTTTATCAAGACAGACTTCAGAAAAGCCTTTCAAGACATTTAATTTCCTCTAAAAGTTACTGAACTAAAGCTGTGTTACTTAGTGAAAGATGATTGCAAGACTGGACTGAACCTTATTCAGAGGGTAACAGTGGTATGGTTTTTCGAGGAAAGTCTGTATACCTCCAAATGAGAGATAATGTAAACAGCCAAGTTTAGGAACTCAGTGGAACGTCGACTGATTTGTAACATATGTGACAGTCGACCAAAGAAAGACAAACTCAAAACCAACTTACTTGTCGGCATCAAAAATATAACTCGAGGCTGTGAATGAGTAAAATAGGAAACTGAAAGTTGAGCAGCCGTTTTGTCCACAGTGGTACTGTTTTAATAGTTAGCTATGTGCAATTGCACATCAACATTTATGTGCTCCTATTTTATGGGTGCAAATATTCAAAGTTCATACACAACTAAGATACTGCTATTAAAAAGAGAACATTTGCCAGTGCTACCACCTTGTGAGCAGGTGATATTTTCACTCTGTACCAAACAAAGCCTGTGGACAGTGTATGGGATCAAACTCATTTCCTCCTTAGGTTTTGCTTTATTAACAAAGAAGCTAAGGACAATAGGATATATTCCAGCCCAAGCCTTTCCCTCAAAGCTGGCGTTTCTCAAGTTGCTCCTGTTGGGCTTGTTTGTTCCAGACCTTAGTTTCCTCTGCCTCAGAAGGCCACACAAGAGGCTCATTGGTAAGTGGTAGTGAGTTTCAGCCTGGCCTGACCAGTTCAGTGTACCCTAATTCATTAATGTCATAAACTGTGTCGGTTATGTAACATAAGGTATCATTGGAAAAGTAATAACATATTGATCATTAATATTCTTGCATGATGGATGTACTGTAAACATCCAAGGCACAATACAAATATGAAGGAAATGTGGAACTAAAATGTGTTTGCCAGACAAGTCTGGGAAGTGGGTAAACTGGTCTCTTTCAGACAATGGACAAGCCAATACCTCTAGCCAGGTGGCAGCAGAGTCGAATAGCAATCACCTGGCAATTGGAGAGGGCAGAAAAAGCTCAATTTGCATTTCAGCAAACACCAGTAGGGGAAGAAATAAGCATGGAACTTCCTTCATTACTAGACTCCAGGTCTCCTTTCTCACAGCTTGAATTAATTTTATTTGGGGGTGTGTGGGAGGATAACCTTCAGAAGAATTATTTTCAAAGGTTCATTGGACTATAAAAGAGAAGGGCAAAGAACCCCAAGGTATCTTTCACACAAGATAATAAAGGACCTGAGCACTTTTGGACTTTGTGGGAGATCCTGACCACGTAGGGGGCAGTGGAGGGAGGAGGTGGGTTAGATCAGCTGTCTTGCTGGAAGGAAATGTGGTAAGAATCTTAACATTGAAGCAAGACTGTATTTTAAGTCTTAGTTTCTAGAAAGCATTTTTCACTTTTATTCACTTGTAACCATTTCTAACTCTATCCTTTATACCTGAAATTTAAAATCCTATCTCCTTCTGTTAAAACTTTTTTTTACTTTTAATCTAAACCAACCTAGTGCTGTGTTGGAATTGAAGTGCTTGTTAATTCCAATTAAAGTGATGAGGTAAAAATCACGCATTTTGTCTTTTCAGATGAGAATATGAACCCTATTAATCCTCCGAATGGTCCAGGAAAGTTCTGGACATTGCAGAGCACATGTTTTGGGGAAAATTCTGAACTGGAGAGTGTTGGGGGTCATCTTGCCAAAGTTGGTGGATACCAGAGTGTGATTGGATGTAACAAAGAGGGTGCGGCAGAGTTGCCAGCCACAGCAACAGAGCATTTGAAGGACCCAGGGTTGCAGGGCAGGCAGTGACACTTTCTGGTCACCCCTGATTGGTCTGGATTGTACCCCAGAATGTGACAGTGGGTCAACAGAAGAACCTTTCCACCCTGTTATACCCCTGTTCTTGGGAAAAAATAATCAGATAGGGTTTTGTGGTAACCATAGGTAGAACTGACATGTTAATGGTGACTGCTGTATTTGAACAGCCTGGTAGGTGCTGTTGTGATAGCTGGGCCTACAAATGTACCCCCTAATTGTGAGCTCAATTGTAAAAAGTGAGTGAAAGTTCATAAAATGTCACAATAAGCTATCACAACAAAAATTGATGGGAAAATTACGAAAAGGAGACAGAAAGACTGAATTAATGCAAACAAAAGGGCCTACTAATATATTGATGAACTGTGTTAAGAGCATGATTGGTAAATAAGAGTACTGTGGGACCGGAAATCAAAATTGGTGTATCAGAAATTAGGCCTAGCTGGTGGACAAAATAATGAGGGAATGGACTATTCTTTTATGCTTCTCTACCCATCATTCTCTTCTGGGGTCCTCAAAAAGAGACTTTGGGGGAAAAAGCTGGCTACCTATTATGTTCTCTAACTGAAAGACAAAAGAGGAAGAACTGAGGTTTGTATACCTGCCACCCCCACCATCTCCTGGGTTCCCAGGATCCAGTACAACAACATTGTGCCTTTGTCATTCTGATCCTGAGAGATGTCCTGACCAGACTGGGCCAGAGAAGGGGACCCAAACGTCATCTCCACCTCATTTGGCTCCAGCTAAATCCCAAATACCACCTGGCATGTGAGACTTGATCTCTCCCATCCCCCAATTTGTTCCTTTCCTTCCCTACCTTATTACGTCTCTTTCCTCTCTCTCCCTCTTTTCCTTCTGTTTAAGAGCAGTCTGTCTTAGCTAACCAAGACTGTATATTTTGTCATGCTTCTGTAAGCCTGTGACCAAGGAGGCAGCTCAAAACAACACTCTAACTAGTCTGATGCTGATACAATTTGCCAGGGCTCGGAGTGGCTGATAAGATTGTGTGCCATTCTTGTGTCTCTCCTGCAATGAGGTTCCAAGTAAAAGTCAACACCAGAAACAGAAGCTTCGTTTTCTATCTCTGTGGTACTTTTCTCACCCCTTTTGTGTGTTTGTCTTGCTTTATCTTCTAGAAAACAGGACCGGACTAACAACAACAACAAATCCAGCCTATCTCAGCTAACTTCTTCTCTTTTCCCCCAAGGTCAGTGCTTACCATCCAGGAGACTGCCCCAAACACAGGTTTTTTTTTTCTTTTACAGACTCTTTCTAGCTAAAGGGAAATGGAATGGGGGATGTCATTAAAATGAAAGCCTTACTTAACCTTTTACATTTCAAATATTCTGTTTCTCTTTCTCTTTCTGGATCTTTAATGAAACGTTAAAAGAATGTTTAATAATCTGTTTGCCATGATACTAAGCATGGCTATCAAACCCTGAACCTTGTTTAACGTTGGACAGTTTCAGGGTCACGTTAACACCTTTGACTCATTTATTTCATCTACATTAATCTTCTTCGGCTATCCCTTGATGTGAGGATCATGTCTGCCAAGGGGGTTCATTGGTGAGTTTTTAAGTGGCCGAGGAGCCCAATTCTTGCCCTGCAGATTTTCCCACAGAAGTGAAAGGTGTAATCTTGGAGGAGACGTAGTAGTTGGCTGGAGTGTTGTGCCCTTTCTTTTCTCCTTTGTTGTTTCTCTGTCTCATGAGCACGTCTGTTCCCCTCAAAGTGGGCTGTGGCTTGGTGAATGGTGTGGGGCCACTGTGTTCTGTTCCGTGCCAAGACCTCCCAGTTTGTTGGGTTGATGCCTTCCTTTTTAAGATGTACTTTCTGTATGTCTTTGAAGTGCTTCCATTGCCTTCCATGAGTCCTGCTTCCCTGACTTAACTGAGAGAAGAGTACTTGCTTCGGGACGCAACAGTGGTAGTAAGGCCTCTATCTAATTTACAAGTATACACTGAATATTTGTGTGTAGAAGGCACATGCACTGTACATAAGCAACTGCATATGCCTACTTATGAAAATGTCTTAAAATAGCTTCCTTTGAGCTCATGATGAATCCACTCCAGTTATGTCTTTGCACACAGTTAAATTTCTCTGAAGTCTAGGCAAAGGGAAGGTTTTTTTCCCAGGCTGAATACAGTGTGGTTTTTAAAAGACATTCTTATTTAAAATTGTTAAAGAAAGAAAATCTGATTGAAAGAATAAAAATAAGTACATTCCTGTCAGCTGGGACATTGCATGAGTCTAGCTTTCTGAAACATCAAAGATTCCAGGAGGTGTATAAGAATGAGCACAATCTCTGCACCCAACACAGCTCTCTGACTCTGTAACTGGCAGCCAAAGAACTTGATGACAAAATTTCCTTTACCTTGGCTAAACTTGCTGCCAATCAGTTGCCTTGGATGGGTGCAGAAGAAGACAGATGATTAACTTCTCTGACCTTCTGTGCTACAAACATTTTCTTCCAAGTAGGACCTTCTTTATAAGACCTCAGAATCAATTTTTAAGCTATGTTACATCTTGCTTTTCTTCCAGCTATTTAAAATCAGGTTTAAACCAAGAGCTCAAGAGGTGAAAGGCTGGTGCATTAACTTGAACAGCCCTAGCATTCCCATTTGTTTGGAAATTTGGCAATTATGACATTTGGGGGGAAAAGGGAAAGTTTGAAGAATACCAACAAAACATTTCCTATCTGCAAAGCTGGCAAAATTGAGTTCACTTTTTTTTTCTTGGCAGTGACGTGTCTGGAACTTTTTTGGTTTTTTTTTGGTATGGCACCTACTGTGCTAGTTTAGTCTTCCTCCGCGTTTTTCTCTTCATGACAATTTTTCTAATAACTTAGTCCCTGCCCCTACATATATGTTTAACTGTAAGCATATAAGTAGTCTCATTGGTAAAGCTGATTTTAGGGTGTAAGTATTAGCAGGATCAAGGCCTAATGAAGCCCCGATCTATGATTAAGTCAGGTGGTACCAAGCAAAGGTATGCTGTAACCTATAAGCAATGTTGGTGTTTAACTTACACTGATGATAGATAGTCATTACATTCATTGTTCAAAACATTACATGTAAAAGTTATGGGATGCGGATCGATAATATAAGCGGTACAAATAAATGCAACAGGACAAAGCAGGCTGTCAAATATATATAAAAAGTCAACAGAAATCATGAATAATGTGGGAGAAGCAGATATATTTGCAGCTGCTTTTAGACAGAAGCAGAATGTGGAAAGTAAGTTTCTGGTGTCTCTCTGTTTATAATTGTTACTGAATAGCCTCTTTCCCCCTAAAACAGGCTCTAACTTGATGTATTTTTCTTAAATTCCACAAATACAAAATGTTAACAAAGTTACTAACATTCTGCAGTAGGCAGTATGCAAACTTCCCTTGTTTGCCTGAATAAAAAAACAAAAAAACAACCAAACAACAAAATAAACCCTTCAGATTAATAGAGCCTTGGCACATCTTTACAGCTGCATGCTGTGGGACTCTTTACCAGTTAACATTTCCATATATCCAAACATATGGATGAATTAAGCATGGGAGAAGCAGGCCTGACTGTAATTACATTAAGCATTTTTGGCAAGAAGGAAAAGTTTGTCCTACTAGTCAGATATCTTTAAGTTACAATTTCACAGATCTGCCAAGTTTCATAGCTTTACAATGGGACATATGGGGCCTGATCTGTTGCCAGGGGATGGTGTGAAGGCCAAAAGTATAACTGGGTTCAAAAAAGAATTAGATAAGTTCATGGAGGATAGAACCATCAATGGCTATTAGCCAAGATGGTCAGGGATGCAACCCCATGCTCTGGGTGTCCCTAAGCCTCTGACTGCCAGAAGATGGGACTGGATAGATCTCTTGATAATTGCCCTGTTCTGTTCATGCCCTCTGAGGCATCTAACAATTGTCTCTGTTAGAAGACAGGATACTGGGCTAGATGGACCATTCGTCTGACCCAGTATGGCCATTCTTATGTGCGTATTCCAAAATCCAGTGAAGTTAATGGAAAGGCTCCCACTGGCTTTAGTGGCCTTTGGATCAGGTCTATTCTTCCTAACTAGGCCACACTTGGCCAAAGCGAATGTGCTTTTCTAACAGAAAATGTTTCGTTAGCACAACTGATAATTTTTATTCCTTGGTGAATTTGTTTTTTAAAAAAAGAATAAAACCTAATTCAGGTTGGTTAAAATAAACGTGATTATTTTTTTAAAACTTGGGGCTTACATTGTATGAAACTCTAAGCTTCCAAGACCTTATATAAACCGCACTGGGGGAAAAATACAATATTCATACACTTATGAATCCTCATGAGCCCGTCTATTGTTTTTGAATCAAGTCGCTTTTCTGTGACCCTTCCACCTCTACTACTTCATAATTTTTAAACTTACTTTAAAAGTCCTTAATTTAGAAAAATAAACCTTCAGTCAACTCTGTCCCCGATGCCTTCCTATACTATAATGTATTTTTGAGTCATAAATCTTCTCCCTGACAGGTCTCTGATGATGCATTGCATTAATACATCATAATGACAATGCTGATGATGTATTAGATATCTATTTCCTGGAAGGGATATCGCCTTTACTTTCCATTTTACAGCACTGCCGAAGGGATGCTTGGGGTGTGTGTGTGTGTGTGTGGGGGGGAGTTGTCCGCACACACGTGCGCATGTTCTTTACCCAAAAGGGGAAAACCCAGGAGAGAATTTGGAATTCATTTGATCACCCTCTTGGAACAAAAGGAGAGTAAGAGAAATCAAAGATGTCCCCTGCAGATAAGCAGTTTCTACTGCCTTCTCTCAAAGAACAATATGATTGTCTGGTTGTTCCTAAGAAAGTTCAGTATATTATTGCTGAAAGCTGAGGGGGAGGGGGGGAAGGGGAGCATGTGTTGTACTAAGCATGTTAATGCAAGAGCACAAGAATCAGGGAAATAATGAAGAGGATGTCAATAGGGTGAAGTACTCAAACAACTGGAGTGTGACAATGAGAGGTGTGATATTACAGGAGTAATTAAGAAGGTCTGTATAATAGTCTTCAATAGGGCCACAAACTGAGAAGTAACAACCTTACAGTCTTAGTGAAAAGATTTATGGAGCGAGATGTGGGGGAATCACTTATGGCTGACATAAAACATAGGCTCTATCTCTTTCCAATGCCTCTGTGCAGGCAGAAGGATAGTAGGATTATATCTTGTGACCAGTGGAATATAGAGTTAATCTTTGGTATGGATAATTGGCCTTCTCTTAGCACAACATTGTCATTAGGAATGGTGCAATATTGGGTTTCTGCAGATAAACTGCCATGTTCAGAGATTATTTTTAACCAAGGTTATGATGACTACCAAGCATGCTACTTTATGGCTAAGAAGGGGGGCTTATAGGAAATCTTTCTTAGGACTTACAATACTCATATTAGGTTCCATGATGAAAATCTATGGAATCCCAATGGGGTTTTATAAGTAAAGCTGCTCTCAGTAATCTGACACTATCGAAAGGGATGAAATGAACCCCAGTTTGTTGACATAAATTAAGTTTGAGATAACTGATATCTGAATCCTCAGGGTATTCAACTGTAAGATGAGGATCTCTTTGTCTTGGAAGAAATCACAAATATGCCTGGTTTTTCTTGTTCTTTTATTAATTCTTTCTGCGTCACATCAATGTCTGAATTTAGTAGACTTTATTAGTAGGATTTTCTTGGATGTCAACAGGGACTCAGGGCCAGATCTAGTAGTCAATGAAGTCAATGGGAATCTTGCCCTGGATTTTAATGGGTGCTGAATATGGATTTCATTTACCTTGATAGAGTATTTTTTGGATAGTTTGGTCTTTTCTAACATCCAAACTTTTTAAACTATACTTCCAAAGTGCAATGAACTATCAGACCCTGCCTAAGGAGATTCTTTTGAAAAGGCAAGAACAATGGCCTCCTTATACTGTTAGTATACTTCTCATTAGTTCAGAGATAGGGTGACCTTTTGTGAATTTACTACAGGGATCGGCAACCTTTGGCACGCGGCCTGCCAGGCTGAGCCCCCTGGCGGGCCAGGGTGGTTTGTTTACCTGCCGCGTCCGCAGGTTCGGCCGATCGCAGCTCCCACTGGCTGCGGTTCACTGTTCCAGACCAATGGGGGCTGTTGGAAGCGGCGGCCAGCACATCCTTCAGCCCATGCCACTTCCTGCAGCCCCCATTGGCCAGGACGGTGAACCACGGCCAGTGGGAGCTGCAATCAGCCGAACCTGTGGACGCAGCAGGTAAACAAACCAGCCTGGCCCGCCAGGGGGCTTAGCCTGGTGTGCCGTGTACCAGAGGTTGCTGATCCCTGATTTATTAGGTATCAGCCCTCAGTGGAGGGAAAGGATTACCTTCAGGAGTGACCCTGAAGTTTAGGTTGGATGTGTGAGCTGGTTGGACAGACAGCATGACATTTCATATAAACCTCCTATAGAAATCGGTGAATGTGACCTCTTGATGCATGAAACTTACATTCCCAGTAGCTTTATCAGTGACCTCAATGTTACCATTCTGGATGTAGAGATCTGATGAACAGTTGATACAATCTTCAGCTTCCTTTCTTCTGAAATATGAACTCTTTCCTCCCAGCTATCTGTGATCACCCATAGGTGCTGAATTCTTTGTACCATGATTAGATGAATTTTTGCTGTGTTGATCAGAGTCCTGAAGGAAGACAATGGATATCTCTGTATCCTGAAGTGCATTCTAATCATCAGGGCTCTTCTTATCAGGTCATCCAGGAGAGGACAGATGTAAATTTCCTTCTCCTTCACATCTGCAATTAGCATTATAAAGAGCTTTGTGAAAACCCCTGGGGACATCAAAAGGTTCATATTGGAAATGGCCTTTAAAAAAAAGCAAACCTGATACTCTACCTGTGGCATTCTTGTACTAGCAAATGCAGGTGAAATCTACTGAGGTCAAATCTCTGGGTGAGATTGCTGTCAGGCTTGCATTTAGGGTCTGGATCCTGGATTTGACTTGGGTGCATTTGGTGTGTTGGATGTAAAATCCTTCTCCTGCCTTCCATTCCCTTGGAAACCACAAAGAAGGCAGAATACATATCACAAAATCTCTCAGCAGTAAGAGGTGGAACAGTGTGTCTGGCATGTGCCTCTTCTTTTGGGGAATTTGAGGAGTGAATTAATAGGTGTTTGGGAAAATGTTTGAGCTGTGTGGAATACCCCAGCATCAACATGTCTACAGCTATCCACAGGCCCACAAATTTCTGAAGCTCATTTGAGTGACATTGTCAGACTCATAGAACCTTGTGGCATGTATTATTCTGATGACTAACTGAGGATTTGTTTAAATAGTCTCCTCAAGACTTTCCCCATCTTCCAAATTTGTACCTGGATTTACTTAACATCCCTTTGAGAATAAGTTGTGCTGTTTTTCTGGAAAACGAATTCTCCTCCTCTATGTATATAACCTGCTGGGCTATGGGGAAGTGAACCGGATAGAGTATATTCTGGCTCAACTTTTTATTATTATTATTAATTATTATTATTATATAGAACAGGAAGACAGAAAAAGGCTGCCTGCCAGAAACAGAGACTTTGAAAACAACTGAACCCCAAATTGTAAGAATTAGGTATTCCGCTGACTGAATACTTAAAAAAAATGTCCTTTAGGAGCAGTATTCTCAGAAAAAGAGGATTAAGATCTATTTGAAAAAAAATGTATGCACATTGCCTTGCCATAATTCTGCATGCAATTACTGCGATTGCATGAGGAAGCTGAGTGTTGGTGTGTGAGTCTCAGGCACACCATTTAACTCCAAGGCTCTGCAGAAATGGAGATCTGGGCTCTGCCATCTTGACTGCTATGGAAATACTCTAGTGGGAGAGTCCTAAAATCCATTCGGCGGTTGGAAGGTCTCTTTCTGTCCCCAAGATTACTGAAGATGGAAAACCATATAGGAGTATAAAGAATGCAATGGGTGTTTTGCTCTGATCATGGTATTGAATCTTTCTAACCTCATAATGAGGAGGAATAATATTCATTGCAATAGATTACACTTGGTACAATAAACCATTTATTTTAAAGCAAATGTAGTGCTTGTGAAAGGGGTTGGATTGACCTTGAGGCTCTTTTAAATCCAGAGGATGTAACTAGGTTGGCAGATGTTCTGCTGCCTAGAAGCCTGCCCTGGAGGGACTACAGCACTAGGGACGGAAGGGGTCCAACCGAACCCCACTAATCCAATCAACACCACTCCATTCACTTTCCCTTCGCAGAGACTGTCAACAAGAGCCCACCAGCATTTCTGTGGTTTTGTGAAGTGGCCATCAGTAGTTGAACTGAGACAACCAACTCATTTTACATGGACTACTGAACAGGTATCAGTTTTTAGATGCCACTAATCTGAGCCAGAACAAAAACAGTATGAATGATCGAACTCCTGAACTGCCAGGTCTTCCACTGAACAGTTTTTGCCATTATCGAATGCCCCACCACCTACAAAAGATGTCTGTTGCCCCTGCAGCATTATGAACAGTTCCTCAGTTAAAGACAGGGGTGGGTAGATTGGGCAATTTCAGGAGAAAAACCCCCACTGGTGCTGCCAGCAGTAGGGGAAGCACTGGTGGGAGCCATATTGCAGAATTCCAGAAGTACAGCCTTTTAGTGCAGGGATATATTGACTTTTATGTTTACCTTTGAAATACTGATATGGACATCTGCTAAAAACACTGAAACATGGGTTTCTTTCTTTGTCATCATATTAAAGACTATTGATATGGATGATTTTATGAACATCTACTTGGCTCTTTTATGTTTTATGTTGAGCGAGAAACACATACAGAAAACCAAGTTAGTCATCACCTATGTTTGATACAATCTATTGAGAGGTATGTTACTGAAAAAAATGTTAATCTAAAATTCATGCAAAACATAAAAGTGAAATTTGAAAGTTACCCCAAAGGACTCTCTTTTGTTTCCAGACAATCTTCTTGCTGAGTTTAAGTTATTAAAACACTCCCGGTTGTTAAATAAAGATGGATGAGAAAATGTGTGCATTCTAATTTCCACTGGGATTATGTCTGGTGTTATGTCTTTTTTTAAAACACAAAAATAATGTTCTAATGTGTGTGTGTCGTGTGATGTGGAATAAGGTGGTGAAATAAGCACATCTCTCACAGTTTTCTATGTGGAACACTGTCTCAAGGTACAATATTGGTAGTTAATATTCACTGACCTCTCTTTGCCCTTGTAAGGTTTGTGGGATCTGGGGCAATCTTGAAGAATTATTTGCATGGTTTTGCAAAATGTGGCACTACATAGGAGTTTTGTGGTGCACATTAAATTATTGCAATGGACCAATTCAGCAACTGTAACAATTGATGACACTGAGAAATAAATGTAAAGAAATACAATGTTTATATTGTCTTTAGAAGGAATCTGGTCTGAGGAGCATGCAAGAAAACCACTTAAATGATTTACCGAAAAACCTAGTTCTCAGCAACCTCAAATGATCTGTAATGGATTTAATAACATGTCTGATAAAAATGTGGCAACATATTTTTAAAAATTCAATAGACTTTCATGAAATGTTTCTCTTTGGAAAAAAGTTATTTACAAACACAACAAATGCAACCCCTCCTCCCCAAACTCATACACTTTTCATTTAAAAAATTTCAACCAGCTCTGTAATTTAATCTGCAAGTCGTCTCTTTCATTTAAATGGGAATGCCCATAACTAAGGTATTATTCCATATGAGTCTTGGAAGCAGAATATGCCCATTAGTGACAAAGTAAGAGGGAAACAACATAGGGATAGTCATATCACAGGAGCAGACCAATGGTCCTTCAAGCTCATTACCCTGTTTCTGATAATAGCCAATGCTGAATAACAAAAGAACATAAGAATGGCCATACTGGGTCATACCAAAGGTCCCTCTAGACAGGTATCTTGTCTTCCGACAGTGGCTAATGCCAGGTGCCCCAGAGGGAATGAACAGAGCAGGTAATCGTCAAGTGATCCATCCCCGGTCACCCATTCCCAGCTTCTGGCAAACAGAGGCTAGGGACACCATCCCTACCCATCCTGGCTAATAGCCATTGATGGACCTATCCTCCATGAAGTTATCTAGTTCTTTTTTGAAACCTGTTATATGGTTCAAATGCTTCAGAGGAAGCTGTAGAACCCCTTTTATCTTATTTATTTTGAGATAATATACATTGGGATGATTTTCTCCTCACTACAGAATCAGAGGAACAAGCTTCACCAAGGATATAGCGCCATATAAAATGTACTATATGGCCAACAGATTTTAAAATATGATTAGTGATGTCGAATGCCTCTGTGTTTGGTTGCCCCACCTCAGCGATTTCACAGAGGCCTGATTGTCAGACTGTGGGTGTGCAGCACCTTCTGAAAATCAAGTCCCTTTAAGGAACACCTAAAAATGGAGGCAAACAATTACTTTGGAGAATTTTGGCCTACATTCCTTACAGCATAAAGGTAGGGTTGTGCGGGGATGTGCTCAGTGACATGTGGTCTCATAACTGGGATTGCTCAGGGAGTGAGGAGGAGCTTATGTATCTTGGAGAGCTGGAGAAAAACAGGGAAAATACTAAAGACGAAAGAAGTTTAAGCAGCAAAATCAGCAATTACTATGGCAGAGCTATACTGCTGATTCTTTTTTTTGGATTTATTTTAGAAAGAAAAATACTAAACACATTTTTTCAGTGTTATTATGGTTGGAGGTAGTATATCTAAGCAGAGTAGGAAGAGCAGGAAATGTGAGTGAGAGTCTAATGATAATAATAATGAAATGAAGGGGGGGAAAAAAAACCTAAGCCAAGCTGGAACAGAGGAGACTAATATCTTGTCTGCTAGTGCCATCAACAAAATAAAACCTCCCCAATTTCATTTCACTTCCAAAAGACAGAGAAGATGAAAAAGAGAAAAATAATGCCACGATCATGATCTATGCAACGGCCTTAGTAGAAGCTGTGCCAAGGCCATGTTAACGTTATCAGAAAATCCAAAGGCAGCAACACCAATGATAAAAGCTCCTGCACCCTCTCCTTCTTTCTGCCTCCTAATCAGAGACATCTGCAGGATGTTAATCCAATTTGATTCTGAAGCAAAAGGTTCTTATCTTTCCAGTCATCCCTACCAGGTGATGAATTTCTCCAAATTAGTGTGCAGTGCATGTGGCCACATAGCAAAGAACATGCAAATCACAGACTTCGGTTGGTAATGTTGATAGCTTCTGCATGGGTTTCTACAAAATTACCCACCACCCTGATACCTTCACCTCACTTGGAGAGTGCATCAAAAGCCAACTCCAGCAGAGTTCTGAGTCAGCCCTCAAAAACGTTCTAACTAATTGGCTGAGTTTGTTCAGACAGGTCTTGGTTCCAGGCAATGAGTTTCAGTTCCAAAAGCACATTTAGGGCCAGATTATACCTGGCCTCCAGGAGTGCATAGAGCAGGCTATCTACCTGAGGGCACTAGTAGGCACTAGGAGCCTCATGTTCCAACTAGCGCACTTGGGAAGCAGAAGGTATCCAAGGGGGAGAGACAGTCAGGCTTCTTTGCAGGGCTTCGTGCCCAGAGGAAATATGCCTGGGTGTAGCCAGAGCCTGGCAAGCATCAGCAGCAGCTTGAGGGCAGAGCTACCTACAACTCTCTCTGTTAGTACCCAGCTTGCTTACCCCAGAAACCAGGGGTATTATCCCCTACACTGTCACATAGCCTCTCTCTACTGTGCTCAGAGTTTAAAGGGGTGTCCTTCTCCTTGTCCTCCAGAGCCACAGTTTAGCCCTTTCTGTACACGGATCCTTTAAACTAATACATTCCCCTCCCTTAAATAATTATTACTAGTATTTTAACATCAGCAGAACAGCTGTGCCAGCACATAGAATTTATGCATAGTAGTGAATTATGTAACTAATTTAATAGAATATAAATTAAGATAAGAATGTCAAGAATAGAGCAGTTTGCCATTTACAGAATGAGCCAGTATCCCTTCTAGCCTAGATTAACTTAAATCCTTTCCAAGAAATCAAAGCTCTTTCACAAATGTAAACCACGGGGATACGACTTGAAATTCAGGTAAGCGTTTTACTGTGACTAATCAGCCTTTGTAATATCATTTCATGAGATGCATTCCATATACTGGGGAGGTTGTAGAGGTCCCTTTGACAGGAAAAGGAAGATAGGGAGGAAGACCGTATAATCGTTAAGGAACTGCCCACGAGTCAGGAGACCTGGGGTCAATTTGTAGCTCCTCCATAGACTTCCTTTGTGACCTTGGGTAAATCACTTAATCTCTCAGTGCCTGAGTCCCATAAAATGGAGAGCGTAACATTCCCTCTCTCTGTCTTATCTACTTAGTTTGTAAACACTTTGGGGCAGCGACTGTCTCTTACTAATTGTTTGTAGAGAGCCTACTGCAATGGGGCCCTGATCTTTGTTGGGCCTTCTAAGCACTGTTGTAATTAATACACATAATTTTTATATTTAATTTCTATACAAAAAACGAAGTTAAAATGTTTAGATAGCTGGAGTGCGGTGACCACTGCTTTGCCTGCTGAACAATACTGTCTAACCGGTACTGCACTGAACGGCACTTCCCTTGTTTGTTGTGCCACCTGTTGTCTTTTCTTTTATGCACTTAGATTGTACCCTACTGAGGCAGGGATTTCTTTATTATGCATTTATACAGTATTTAATACAAGGGGGATCTGATCCAGGATTGCGTCCCCAGACACTACTGCAACTTACATACATACATACTATAAAACTGTCATGGTTGCCAAGCCAAGCACCCATGAATTCGGATATGCCACAATGAAGGTTACCTGTACAAATTTAATTTGACCTCACTGTGTGAAAGTATTATGGTGATCACATACTATTGGTTCTACATGATCCCTGCCTCATTCAGTGCATGAGATGATGAGAAGTAATTTTACAGAAGGGTAGACTGAGGCAGAAATATATTGAGTGATTTCCCCAGCATCACCTGGTCTGCCAAATTTTCCTTGCTTTATTCCCAGGAGTAGTGTCACTGACAAAATGGCAAAACTCCCATTCACTTCAACAGCAGCAGAATTTCACTCCCTGACTTCAGTGAGATTACTTGTATTGGTCAGGCAGGCAGGATTTGGGCTAGTGAGTCAGCTTCTCTGGCTTGCCTCTTCTCCAAACCCACCTCCACGCCTCTATTTCACAGAGATTTCTTATACAATTGTTTCATCATTAAATAAATTACCACTTTAAATCTTAGTGTTGGTGATGTTTAATTCCATTTATTTATTTATATTGCATGTTTTGCCCACATCAACGTATGTTTTCCAGGTTTTTAACAGAGAGCAGGTTGGCTTGTAAAATCCAGTTGAAGTTTGGTTAGAAATTGCAAGATGAAATACAAGAACTCTCCTAACTTGAAGAGAGTTTTGTAGAGAGCAAATAGGAAGTGAAACAACTTTTAAAAATGCACATTTTTGTAATGCATTAAAGCATGTGTTGCTTGTGCCAAAATTTCAGTTTTAAGAAAAACCAGCTGTGGATTTGATTTCTATGCTTCTAAGCCATAAGTCCCAGAGAATTCAATTTTAAACAGGAGACCAATAACATACTGTGTGAATCATCTCTCACTTGCATATACAATGGCATAGGTAGGTAACCTGCTGAGTGAAAGCTTTATCTCCAAAGAAACACATTCACAAGCATCACCTTTAACATTTACACATCACTTCAAAGATGGCAACTGTGAATAAATCCATGCTTATAAGTAGAAATATGTGGTGTCTATCACTTGTGCCTGTTGTAAGAATTATGTTCTATACAACAGTGTATTGGGCAAAGTCAATCTGAAAAAATTCAGAGCTACTACAGATTTGGAGTCTTATCTACCAAAAGTGAATTGTTTCAGAGAGAGAATTTTTTTGTAATGATGACCCACCAATCCATACACAAACCCGCACAGAACAGGTTTTATCTAGTGCCACTTGCTATTTCCTAAAGGTCATGAAATCTCTTTTCCTCACCTCTAACTGCTCACCTTTCATGGGTGCACTATGGGGATGCATAATTCCAACCGAGTGGAAATTCAGTCAGTAAATGAAGTATCGACATAAATATTCATGGGGGGAAAAAACTTTTGAAACAATGTTGAGAAAAGAGGGTGGGTAAATCACTGCATCCTCTGGAGACCAGTAAGAGACGAACTGACAATTTACATGGATTTGCTTAAAATTTAGTCTGTTCTTTAAGAACTGTTATCATACCAGCTGACACATCACCTGTTACAGGACTTGGGCGTCTCATGGATACCATGCACTTTCTTAAAGAAAGACCAGCATCCTAAACTGCACTTCTTATGCTCTTTCTTTTGCAATCTGGTGGTTAATTAATTTCAGGGAAATGTGTGTCCCAGTGAATAAACAACTGTTGCTCAATTTCATTTAATGATACATGTAGGGTTTTATTTATTTCCATTTTACAAACTAAGTCCCTGTTGCAAGCTGTGGCCCTGCTAACACTCACTCATGGGATTAACTTTAAGCACATGTTTACAACGGGACTATTTACATGCTTAAAGTAAACCTGGGCGTAAGTGTTCATAGGATCGGGGTCTAAGGACATGAAGGATGTTATCTCAGAGCAGAATTGCACTGATTCCAGGGCAGATTAATAAGACAATTACTCTATTCCAAGAGAAAAAGTTACCGTTGGCATTTTCAAAAGTGTTGAGTGTTGACCTAGTTCTGACCCCCCACTGAAGTCAAGGGTCAAACTCCCATTGGGGAGCAGAGCTTTTCAGAATCCAAGCCTGTGTACATAAACTACATCCAAAGTGTATTTGACTCCAGACAATTAATCCTGCAAACATACCTGCTCACACTGCCCTTACTTAATTCCATGCACAGTCCCACTGAAATCACCTCATGTGAACAGGACTCCACAAGGGAGGGAGCAAAGCTACCGATATGTGGCTCTATTTGCAAGCCTGGGCCCGAACTCTTTAGCAGTAGTAATAATAACACCACCCAGTACTGACAGTGGTTTGATCTGAAAAAATGCCAATCTCCATACCAACAGGCTATCATCTATTGAGGAAAATACAACAAGGATTACATTGAAAGTTACAGTTCCATAAGAGGAGAGAACAGACACTGAAGCATAGTTTAAGTCTAATTGAGTTCCACTGTTCATTCTCTGTTTTCTTTTTCTATTTTTCGATGATTTCCACTGGTGTTCTGCAATAAGAATATGACACATGCCTACTTTAGGGATGCTTTTCTATATTAAATAGAAACAATTTGTTTGTGTTATTTCCATCAAATGGTATTGTTTCTGGCTTTTCAGCTCTTGTACACTCCCAATGATCTTATCAACCAAGTGGTTAGAAACCTATCAGGCTTTTTTCAGCACAAAATGATGGAAAATGTTAGCTTTTAATTATGTTTTTTCCCCAAAAAACCTTTCTTCAACCCTGATGCCATAAAAGAAGGTGATGTCATAATTTATTATGTTAAACTGGTTACTAAAATGTCATTACACAAGTGGTGTTTTAATTGATGATGTTAAACTAGTTAGCAGGAAAGAGTCAAGTGTCACTTTTCTGACATAAACTGGCAATTATGATTATATAATATCAATTATTCTTTGGGAAACTGCATTAGATCAGTTAGTTCTGAACCAATGTAGTTGGGGCAGGTTCATATTTTTTTTAAAGCTATTCATCCAGTACTAATTATTAGGAGTAAAAATATACTTTGAATGCAGTTTAGACTTATATAATTTTTCTTCTTGAAATATAATGTCTGTTTTACTCATCTGCCCTTTCAGCTGCTATCAGATCAGAGAGATTAAAAGAAAGCAGCAAGATAATTTTTGCTCCCCTTACTGATCTTGCATCTAGTTCTGCCTTGCCCTATAATCCAAACAGAATCCAAACTTCTGAGCTGAATCTATGCAGAAAGGATAAACAAATTTTTAAAAGTAGGCTAAATTTATAACATTAGGATTTGCTGACTGTTACTATGAATGCAGCTTCGACTTCTGATCTCTTAAACTTTTAAGGCTAAGATGCTCTAAAAATTCCATTAAATCTTACCCAGGCGTAGAACCAAAAAGTATATTTATTATTAGAAATGTCACATACCCAGATTTGAATATTTGTATGTAACTCACAGGGCTTCTCACAGGTAAAAGCAACAAATACAGTCCATTTAAACACAGTGGACCCAATGGAGCTGATTAATTCAAGTTGAGGATCTGACCCAATAATTCCTAAAATGCTCATAACATTTCCTTGTTCTAAGGTTCCTATATCCCTTGCTTTGCACATCATCTCACCTAATAATCATTTAAGTATATGGGGACACCATGACAGAATTTGCAACCCAGCTGTCCTGCAAGAGGATATGATTTTTCTGGGTTTCTTTTCCTTGAAACGTTATTTTTTAAAATATATCTTATATGTACCCACGAGCAAATGAAACGGCAAATCTTTACCTCTTGATCAAGATTGCTGGTGGGAATAAGGAGTTGGGACAATTCATCTGGTTTCAAGTAATGCTAGGAAGATATTAGTTAGCATAAGGCTGGACCCTACTGTTAACTGCAACAGAAGATGAAAGCTCAGGGCTAAATGTTGCCCTCGGTTATACCTATGCAATCACATTGATTTCAGCAGAGAGTGGGAACTGCAAGGAAAGTGTATAACATCAGTAGATAGCTGGTTTGTATAGTGGATACATTGGCTAGAGTTAGATATTGGGGGCTATATGGGTGCAACTGAGGGAAAATTCTTGCCCAGAGAAGGCATGTTCTTTAACTCTAACACTACTGGAATAAGCCTTTCAGTCTATTCTAGACATGTCTCATCCGAGGCACAGAGCTCACAAGGGGTGAGCCACCTACACTTGTTCTGCTAATATATTAATTCATTTTAAATGAATCAGTCAGAGAAGCCTAGCAAGAATATTTTTTCTCTTAAGGCTTATCTACATTAGTGCACCTAGCCGGTTAATTGTATTAGCCTTAGTGAAGCAATGGCAACTATAAAGGTTTACCAGCTGAAGCAACTGTTGGCTCTCACAGCTGCGAAAGATAATAGGTGTCAGAAGTGACTGTACTGATTATGCCACTCTGTGGCATCTTTACTGGCACACAATGGTCTGAGCCTCAACTGACTGAGGCTTTACCCCCTACCTACAAGTTATCAAGGTAATTTAATATGATGGTGGCTTCCCTATTAATCACATGTGGGTGCAGGAGCATTTCAAATTGACTGAGGGACAATACATTCAGTCCTCTTTAATGTACACAAGTCCTTAGCAAAACTACCCAGAAAAGGAAAAAAAGTGTGTGTGGGTGGGAGGGAAGGGGTGAACAAGAGAAAGCTTGGTTTAACTTGGATCAAGCAAGAGACCACATTTTAGTGGCGCCAACTGGGAGGTTCCATTAAAGGATTCAGGTTGGTCACAGTCTCTCTCGCTCACCCTCGATATTTACATTTATATGGTTTCCAGAGTCCCATTCCTGGATCCTGTTCTTCTCACAGGAAGAGAGTAACTCCCATTAAACCCTGTAGAGAGAGAATAGGAACCCCTAACGCTCTGCTTCCAATACTTGTATCTGTTTTCAGAGAGCCTCTCATTCCTTCATAGTACTTTTAAAAAGATGTTCCTCTTTTCCTTTTGGTTCCACAGCCTTGTACCACTACCCTAAGGCTTTTCTCTTTCTTTGTCCGTACTACGGTTGTATATATCTGCCAATTTGCCCTTTGAGGATGTTTGCAGGAAATCTGACATTTTTCATGCCCAGGAACCTTGATTTACAGCATAACTAGGGTTTTGCCTAAGTAACTATGATCCTTCACCTAAAAGGCAAACCAATCACATTACAATAAAGATCATTCATTAATTTGAAGTTATTAACAGATGGATGAAAAAAAAGTATTATTGACAAAAAATAAGATGTGAATGGCATTTTACACTATGTCCTAACTAGAACCAAGCAAGTGTAATTTGGTGCCTGTTTCCACCCTGGCTCTATGTGTGAAGTAAGCAGGGCCAACTCCTTGCCCACTCTGTGATGGCTCAGCACTGCATTGTGAAAGTGGAGCCAAGATTCTGCCACATGGAACCCACCACATTGAAAGCCACTGTGGAGGTAGCCCGCACAGGGTTATGCTCACTGGCTCCCCTGCACAGGCACATAGGCCACTTCACAATTACTCTCCAAATAACTTTCCAATCACAAGTATACACCCATAACGTGTGGCCACAAGAGGCTACTTTTGATTCCAAATTCCTCTTTTGAGTTTTCTACAAACAGAGCATCATTATTTATTATGCCACAAAACTACACTGCATGGAGATAGATGACAAATGATCAAGAACTATGCAGAAGAACATCCAGAAATTACAATGGAGTGACACGTGGGATGAATTTGGCTAATAGAGCATAAGAAACCAATTTCCTGCACTAATTGCACCCTTTTTGGAGAAACCCAATGTTGGAGTCAGCCTTCTTTCCAAACTGCACAGCAAAACCCCAACACATTGGAATGTTTTAGCATATGGATTAGTCAGGCTTTTAAAGAATGACCAGCTTCCCTGCCTGTCATCATTTGCTGAGTGATTTCAATTTTAGGGTTTGTCAAGTGGAGCACAAGCATAACTCCTAAGGAAACCCAAATTAGGGCTTTAAAAAAACTGCACAATAATATTGTGTGGTACATTGGATTATTTATGTTTAATCATATTCTTTGAAAGTACATGATTAGCAAGTTTAGGCCAATGTCAATGGCGGCACCTCCATACTCAGACAATGGATTTCATGAAATATACAGAGTAGGTCTAAAAAACTCAGCCTGTCACCAACACACATCCCATATGCAGGGAAGTGGAGATAGCAGAAAAAGTCCATCCTAATGCATTTTTGCAGCGAGGTGAATGTAAGAGAACAGAAACCATGGTATGTTACCAATAGACTTTAATATGGATACTGGCATTAATTAGAGTCAAGTTTTTACTTCTGTAAATCAAGGGGTCATTGAAAGGCGGGGAGAAGAGTTTGTAGTTATATCTTTGTGGAACTGCATTCTTAGTCTGCTGGAGAGATTGGAGTCTCAGCACTTTGGATTGCTGATTATTGCAATCATCAGACATGCATACATTTCAGGGAAAGTGTTAGAAGTCTCATATTTGTATTCACTTTACTTTGACTAGACTAGAATCATAAAAGGAATGTGTAAACTAGGACAGCCTGTTGCTGAAATGAAGTTGAATTCCCCCCCTCCTCCCCCCAGAAACTTGTGTTCATGGCAGTTTTTGGTTGGGCAGGACATTAGCCTTTTGTAATTTATTGCTTTTAGATTAAATCTGGGGAAACTCAATATTGCAGCTGAATGATTAGAGCAATACCCCTTAGAGTAATAAATTTTCTTTGGTGCTGTGTGTCTCCCGATCATGTTTCCCTTCTAATTACATTTACATAAATGATATTCTGCAAAATTAAATTAACATTCAAACTGTTACACTGGCAAGGAGAGACAAAAATTAGTTACAAACTTACATCTCTAAAAATGTCTAGTTCTTTTCATGAACTGAGTCACAGTTATCCCCCAGGTGTCAGACATACAACTGAAAATTATAATTTGTTAATCACTAATCTAGACATTCTGTTCCACTTTTGGAGGTTGATACTGCCAGGCCCTGGTTTCCACAGAGCCTCATTAAATAGAAGTAATTGGTGACAATTGAGATTTGGTCAGTTAAGTGTTTATTCAAACCTAAATTTAATTTCTGCAGTTTGGGCCACCTCACTTCCTCAGAGCTTCCCTAGCCTGGCTTCTGTATAGAGCATTCCTATAATGAGGAACCAACACAATGCTCAGTAGGCCTTCCACATAACTAAGAGTGCATCTACACAGCAACAAAACGAAAACCAAAACACACACAATAGCAGCAAATCTCAGTGCCTGGGTTTGCAGGCTTGGGCTCGTGGTATGGCACTAAAAATAGACATGTAGATGTGCCAGCTCAGGCTGGAACCCCAGCTCTGAAACCCACTCCCCTCTCCAGGCTTCAAAGTCTGAGCTCTGGCATGACCCAGCACATCTACATATTTTTAGCACTGTAGCATGAGCCCAAGTCTGCAGACCCAGGCTCTGAGTCTCTGCCCCGGTTGTTGTTGGGTTTTTTTTTTTTTTTTTTGGCTGGATAGACGTCACCTTAGACTCAGTACTCTGCTAACACCTTCTTGACCAGTCTGAAGAAAGATGTCCTTCCTCTCTCCATGCCCATACATAGATTCAATAGCAAAAAACGACACTGATACAGAGTGAAGGTTGGTTGCTTGGTGGTATGTCATCCCTTTGCAGAGCATTGAGTTGAGCAAAACTCAAATTTCTGAAAACCAGGAAATGCACAGTGAAGGGTTCCCAGCCATGCCCCATTAACACATAGCTAAGATGACATAACTAATTATCTACCACTGCCAGCATTATTCCCCTATGTGAAAAGCACAGCCTCATGTGACACAGATTAGAGAAGCACAACAGATAGTTTAACATCTTACTGAGCCCTCATTGAATGGTGTAATGACGCCTGAAGAATTAAGTTTAACAGTGGAAAGAATATGTGAGGGTTCATGACATTATCAAAAATGCAGGAGCTGGTGGATACGTACTGGTATGACAGATTGCAGAGATCACGAGAGCAGAGCTTCGGACAGTATTGGTGAATAAGCTAATACCATCTGCCATCCTCCAAGAGAAAAAACAAATAGTGGAACCCACACAAGAACTGATCTAATAAAGCTCCATCAAGCATTCACAGAACGTTGCAGAACTCCCTAGAGTATGAGCTAAGTGAAGGAACCATCTCTTTTAACCAAGGGCCAGAGGAGATGAGCATGGGTTGTCCACAGGGGTAACAATGGGCCTGAGAAACAGAAAGATGAGCAGATACACTTTGCTGAACCAATGAGATATAAGAATGAAGGTCATGGACAAATGCTGAAATCATAACAAAGGCTATGACTGAGACTTTTCACTCAAGAAGCTAGAATGGAATGGTGTGATTATGCTCTGTGGGTGGGAGGGGCCATGAAGAAGATGAGAATCAAACCTGCACTGCTAGGTTGTCAAGAAAATCTGTGGGATGCCATGATATGGAACTATTTTTCCCACAGAGTCTCTGCACATTGGTTGAGCAATGTAGTTAAACATTACTGAAATGATCAGTCATTACACGAAGAAAACACTGTAACCATTGCTGAAGAGTGTAAAGGTCTTTAAAAACACAGGGGCCAGGAACTGAATGGCTGTTTGAGCAAAGATATACTTGGTTATACCGGTGGCATGAATCTGCTCCTCTGATGAAGTGTTGGACGTGCGGACCAATCGTGGGATGTCAGAATAGGAAGCTTTCGAATATATGACAGCTGTCAGTATCAAAGACTTGAAACCTCAAAGCATCTGGGTGGTATGATGGCTTTTCATTCTCCTCCATATCAGTACTACTGAAGGGTTGGAATTGGTAGTAGCATCATGATTCTGGCTAAAAAGGGAGTCACCTATACAGAGGAGTTTGGAAGTTTGATCCCTGCTTACATGGAGATTTAACACGGTAGGTGGAGAGGGAGGAACTGTGCTGGCAGTATCCATTATCCTAGTCCCAGCATTGCTGTCATGACTACTCATACACAAAACTTCCTAAACTTTCTCCCCACTCCCTTGCACAGCAAAGGGCAGCATCGAGCTCAGGGTAGGTATTGTACCTGAAGTGAGGAAAGTCACTTCCAGACTTCTACAACAAATCGACGGTGAGAAGTTCTTTATCAAGTTTAACACTGTTTTCTCTCATGGGATCAGAAGCAATTGGGTCATGAGTGTCTGGGAACTGCAGAATGACAAATCTGGGGCTTCTCAGATATGGGGAGCATTTAATTTAGCCAGACACCTAAAGGACCATTGTTGCCAAAAATAAATGACTGGCCCATAGGAGACAAGGGGTGTTCAGGTACAGTAAGAGAACAGTCACCTTGTGCAGTGGCAGTCATACTGTCAAGTGTGCCAGATCAGTTCAACATCTCTCTCACTCACCATCATTTGGTACCTGATTTGAATAAGGCTACAACTCCAGCTCAGAGATCAGTGCATAGTGAACAAGCACACAGGGAATTATGAAGTTCCAATGGAATGTTCAGTCTACAAACATTAAGGATCTGGTCATTGTTGGTGCTGCTCTTCTGGTCAAATATTGGGTGAGTCAAGTTTACCTCTCCATGATACTGATGCAATCCCACTGAAAGCATTAGGGTTGCACTCGTAAGTGAGAGGAGAACTTGTCCCCGAGTCCACAAGGCACCAAAGTGAGTAACGGGAAGAAAAGCTTTTCTCCACACATCCGTATTTCTTCGCTTCTACATTCTGAATAGCCTCATTTTGTTGTTGATGTTTGAAGATTAAATATAATGTGCAGCAAACAGATGTTAGTGATTTCATTCAGAGCTGAATACCTTTTTACACATGGTTCAGTTATGCTCCACGGGCCAAGAACTTTGGCGGCAGATAAGTGAAATCAAAAGCTGTTCTAACTAGCATACTGAGCCTATTGCCTATAAATGTTAACATTATGAGAATGGGATCAAAAGCTGAACAAGGACATTATTACATTGGGGAATTTGTTTGCCCACAAGAAGAATGAATGCAAAAGAGTAGAGAATTGGTGCTAATCGATCTATACACCAATGGCCCAAATGTGTTCAAAAGCACCATTAATTGCAAGAGAATGCATGCTTGGGGAATAGATAGACTCAGAGCCACAAACATATAGAGAAAACATCCAGGAAACAAATGACAAAAGACATGCTCTGAGGAAAAGAGCAAGAAAGCACTGCAACATGGTTGCTTCTTACCTGGTTTGATGGGATGGCTGACAGCTACTAAAAGGGCAATGCAAAGAAGATCAATGCTGGGCTGGATGGAATTTCCCTGGGAATCTGAAATAACAGGCCAGGATGGTGAAGGAAAGCCAGCTCTATACCCAGGTGGGAGTGGAGCACCAGTGTTCCAATGTCTCTTAAGAAGTCATGTTTCTCATTGTAAATACCAACAGATCACAGTGGAAGGAAGTTATTAGTAAGGTACTTCACTGCTGTTGGGATCTTTGCATTTAAAATTTTATTAATAACCTAGGAGGAGTGGAGCTGTGTCTGAAATTTGCTGAAGATGCCAACCACCGAAACAGTGTAAATACCTGCGTGCCTTTTTCAGAATTGGCAGCTAGATTTTAATGTGTGCAAATGTAAAATGGTGAATTTTTATTTTCGATTGATTAAAAACTGGAATGAACCGATAATGAAAAGGACTCAGCAATTTTACATTAACGCCAAGATGGAAATTTCAGATGAAGCACAGCCAACAAAGGAGAAACTGGGCTGCATCAAAAGTCTCAAACAAGACAAGGTAATATTACCATGATGCGATGGCATAAGGCCTGATGCAAAGCCCACACTAGCCAATGTAAAGACCCCCAATGAGTTTGCTGGGATTTGAATCATGTCTACATGGAGTAGCCTCATTCAGTACTGCATTCTTTTGGGGCACTTTACTTCTGGAGGGCATAGGGATTTAGGAAGAGCTATAAAACTGATAAAATAGTCCTGGGTCTCTCAGCTTACTCAGTTTGGAGAAGAGACTCCAGTAAGAGGTTTTCACTGGGGTATACAACTACCTGTATGTCAATTGCAAATACGTGTGTGAAGATTTATTCCGACTAAGAAGCAAGAGCTTGATCCAAAGCCCAGTAGAGACAATGGGAGTCATTCCACTGAATTCCAAGGGCTATTGAAGCAGGCCACAACAGGCGATCATGCGGACTCCCCTCTAATGAAAAAAAAGAGAAAGAAACAAAACAAAACAAAAATCCCCCAAGGTTTATGCTAATTGAATTAGGGGACTTTTTTTGCCCCACAGGGGAATCAATGGAATTCTCAGCTACCTTTGGTGCTGGTACAACACACTGTACTAGGATTCAAGAGAATAAGACAGTAATAATATCTTAGTGTAGAAATGTAATTAGATACTGAGCTATAGCGATTCTCACTCACATCCACAGGGTTAAACTGATTACCAAGTAAAGTCAGGAAAACAACATACCTGAGAACTGAGCAGACATAATGAGCTGAGAGCAACTTGGGGTATTTTACACAATCAATTTCCTGCAGAAGGTGGGACTTGGTTGGCCTAGGTCTTGATGGCTTTTCCTTGTTCTCATTTTACAATGGCATCTTAGCAGAATGTTGCAGCTTTATTGAAAACAAATATATGGGGCCAAATTCTGCCATTGGATGTGCATACCTGACTCCCACAAAATCCATGGGAGGTGCACACTGGTATCCAAAGGCAAAATTGGCACTGTGTTTTAGAGCTGGAAGGGAAAAGGTTTTCCCACCTTGGGAAAATTCTGGTGATTTTGAAAAATATTCCCTTTCCAAAAGTCAAAATCTCAAATATTTTCATGAACCGATAAGCCAAAGAAAATTTCATCTCAGGTCAATCAAAACATTTCATTTAGATAATTTCAAAACATTGTTTCAGTTTTGACCTTTTAAAATTATTTTTTGTTGTTATAAAATAAAATTCTAAATTAACAGTTGTTTCAAACTGAAAACCAGAACTTTTTATTTAAAAAAATGTCAAAACAGGACATATTGATAATTTTTTTTTAAAAATTCAAACATTTTTATTTAACAGGAAATTAGACAACTTCAACCCTTTCCCGAAAGAGTCTCGGTTTCAACAAATCTGCATTTTTTTTAATGAAAAGACGTTTTGTTAAAAATTTTTGACCAGCTCTACTGGTTTGTTATTGAATAAAGAAAAAAAATGGATATTGACCAATATCACCAGTGATTTTAAGTTGGCACTTGTAGCTGAAAACCTACTGGAACAGAAGAATGTGGTGTGTTATTCTCTGGTTTGCTGGCATTTGGGGAATATCCTCCCTATGAGCCTAATTCAAGCCCACTGAAGCCTATGGAAAGACTTCCATTTAATCTCAACGTGCTTTGGATAAAGGCCTATATCCGAGTAAAGAAAAGGCAGCTTTGTGCAGGGTCAGAACTGACCTCTACATATTGCAACAGAAGATCTACTTTAGCTTAGTGCAATATTATCATCAGAATGAGAAGTCTGTCTCTTGGCTAAAAGAATAGTATTTGTAATTTGCCATAATGTCCAAGATTAATGTTGTCCTTTAAAAAAATTGTTTTCTTTTGTTTTGTGTAAATAAAGCGTCTCTCTAGTGTTGTCGTGATGCTGTCTTTAATTAGATACAGGAACGGAGAGCCTGACAAAGTTTAAGATCATTAGTAAGAATCACATATACTCTTGGAGCATGAAATCTGAAAATAGAAGAAATAACATTAAAGCATTCCTCAAGCTAATACTCTAAAAGGAACATGATAAGTTCTCCTAATTGAGTGAATGTGGCC
Organism: Trachemys scripta elegans; assembly: GCF_013100865.1. Lineage (NCBI taxonomy): Eukaryota > Metazoa > Chordata > Testudines > Emydidae > Trachemys > Trachemys scripta. The sequence goes on from NC_048300.1 coordinate 18,441,877, forward strand.
TGCTTTCAAAGCAAACAACCATTCTGATATTTCAGGGTTTGTTTATTTTCATGGAATAGAGTCAGGTGGTGAAACCCTCTACTTTATAATAATATATGAATAATTGTATTTCCTGTAGGACATGGCTCCTCCCCCTTGCCTCACCAAGAGTCTGCAGGCACTATATGAGAACTGCCTCTAAAAGTTTAAATAAAACCACATTGCGTTTACCTTTTCTCTTGTAATATTTTACTTTATATTAATGAGTCATTTGGAAGAGGAAGCCAAGAGTTCCCACACTTCCTTACGTCTTAATAGGGAGATACACTACAAGACCATTTCCTCGCCCATTCATGATCATGATCAACTACAGCAATTGATTGCTTATGTGGAAAAGTACAGAATATAGTTTGGATCTTCAGTGGCATTGACTTCAATGGAGGTACTTGCCTGCTTCTCTCATAGCCATGTTGTCTTCCTCACTGCCCACTACATATGAAACACTCTTTCAGTGCTGATCTATAAGGTCATTACACCCTCCTCCTTCAAATCCCTCCTCAAGACCCACTTCTTTCTATGAGAAAGGAGAGGCTGAGGGACAGTTAGGTACAACTGTGGTAGTATTTATTTAGTATTTAAAGATAGAGTTAATAAAACTTTTATAAATGGTATATATTTGCCTTTCCCTCCTTCACTGTCAATATGTTGCTCAATTTCTTAGATTGTAAGACACAGCAGGCACCGTGACTAGGTACTTGTGCAGTACCTAACATAACATGCCTGTGACCCTGACTGAGGGACAAAACAAATGAAAGGAGAAATGTTTTGGGGTGTTTTGACAAATTTTCTTTTAGTTGAAAAGACATTATCCATTAGTTTTTGTGTGTGCAAATTTGATAAGCCCTACAAACAGCAAAGAAAGTAATAATGCTATATACATGGTATTTTCTATGTAGCACTAAATTGTCTATACAAAGCTATGCTAGTGTGTTTTATTTATATGGGAAATTCATAAAGTATCAAATTCTAAAACAAACAAACAGCAATGTTCTTTTAGCAAACCGGCTCCCTGTATTTTCTAAAAACATTGTGGCCAGGATGAATGCAAACCAAGGCAAAAGCAGATTATTCCCTGCTTTATGATATTACAATAGCATAAAAAAGTACTGTACAAAGCACAGAATACAGTACTCTACCTAATCTAAAAGAAACAAAAATATTTAATCTTTAATTCCATATTCTCAAGACAAACAGCTTTCTTAGTTTTCCTTGCAAAGACTTGACAGGCTCAGAAATAGGTTATTAATGAAGAACAACGCTAAAAATGAACTCAGTGCTATCGGTATACCACTATAATATCAAATTGAGACACCAATCAAGTTGCTAATATTAACCTGTAAATCCTTATTTAGGATGCTTTAATCACTGCCCATGAATTAATACCATAAATGTGATTTACAGCTTGTGGAGGAAGATCTTCATAACCATTAATACACTAATTTAATTAACACACATTTGGGAGTTACAGATACACTGGAGCTCTGGTGTCTGCTGTTCAATGTAAGGTCAATCCTGTTCCCTCCTCTGCAAGCATAGAGGACCCTCAGGTATTGGAACTGGTCCAGTTTCACTGCAGGTGGAGGGAGGTCAGGATTTGGAGATGTTGAGCAAACAGGTTGCAACCCCATCTATGTTACAAAGCCTTGTTCCCAAAAGCATCCCTGCAGGGCCTGCATCTTTTCATCCAGTGTCACCTCTAAGCCCTTTTTCTGACATTTCCTCTTGCCATCATCATAAACAGAATATGGCTAAAACCAAACTCATCTTCCCTCTTCCACATCACCATTACAACTCCACCCATCTCCCCATCGCTCAGGCTCACAATCCAAGTTTATTTTTGACTCCTCCATCAGCTTTACTCCACACATACAGTCCATGTCCGAATTCTGCTGCTTCTTCCTTCTCATCAACTCCAAGTTCCATCCTTTTCTTTCTGGCCTCCCAAACACATGCACTGTCTCCCTTACATGCACCCAAAATGCAGCCAACAAACTCATCTGCCTTGACCATTGATTTGATTCAGTAATTCCCCTCTTCAAAACTCTCCCCAGGCTCTCCTTCTGCTATTTCATCAGATTTAAGCTTCTTTCCACCACTTTAAAACCCTCTGCAATTCTGCCCCTCTCTTCTTATGCTCTCTCATCAAGAGTCAAGTTGCCCTCCCTAATCCGCTCTGCTCTGCCAGTCCTCCCAGCCTCATACATCAGTTTGTCAGCGTCTCACAGAAACTCCTCTGTACAATCTTTCATGAAGTTCCTATCTCTGGTACAACAATCACAATCCTCCCTTCCTATGTGTACGTCTCCTATCACCCACTTCTGATGTGCTGCATAGTGAATCTAGTTGACTTGTATAAAAGTTGCCTATTTCAGTTCCTCTTCTCCTAACCACTCTCTACTTGTCCTCTACAGGGCCAGTCCTTCCTGAGTATTTGGATAGCCCCTACTACACAGTGAGCACTAGCATAAGCAAATAAAATAATACTGTTACATATTTCTTGTGGGTTTAGCCACTCAAAAAGTGTGCCTGACAATGCACAACCTGACATTGCTAATAACTATTAGTATTTGGCTCTCCAATTTTAATGTAACAAAAGTCTAAAACTCAATCTGAGGAGAAATTTTGCAACATGACTTTCCACTGTTATGAGTGGTTCATAGCAGGCAGCAGGTAAAACAGTAGGAGAAAGTGGCTAATATTGCTATGCACATTCTATTACTTTAAAAATATTTATTGTAAAATTGTATTTAAACGTTTCCCCTCCCACCCTTTTTTGGTACCTTCCACTGTCCCCAGGGCCAGAATGCCTTGATAGTAACAATTCATAGTCCCACAGGAATCTTTTACCTTCTTCTCTAACAGAGAAGAAAAAATTTAACCTGAGAAGGTTGCATATTCAATAGAATGTAAGTGAAAAGTGATCAGAAGGCCAGAAATTGCTGCTGAGAAGGCTAGCTAGGAGTCTGACTGAGGAACATTTGAAGCTTCCTTTTCTCCTCTCCAGTCTCTTCCTTTTTCCTTTCCCCATCCTCTGCTCCTCCAGCCCACATCTGTTAAAGATTTCGGCTTAAGGAACAGAACTGGGGAGAGCCTTAAGCCAATTGCCAATTAATCTTCCTACAGCAAACTTTAATTTTACCTACAGCCTGGCTATTTCTCTCATGTGGATGGACATTCTAGCTAGGCTCACAGACATAGCTGTTTAGCTCCTTAGTGGTGGCATTTCAAAGGGAAACTGATACCTACATCATCAGCCTGGTTGCTTTTAATTTTGCTATAAAAAGATGAAATGTCAAAGCTTCCATTGATTTTAATGGTAAAAACCTTCACCCATAGTGATAGGGTGGGAAGAAAGATAGACTGGGGATAGATGGAAGCCAAGGTTGTGGAGGGCTGTGGGAAGAGAAGGGAATATAGGTTTTGGAAACGTGTAGGAGGAAAAAAAGACCATAGTGGGAAAGATGTTTAGGTGTGGAAGTTAGAATGTCTCATCTTTATGACAAGAACAGTCGATCTCCCCCAGATATACTCGGTGTCAAAAAGTGATGCAAGGAAATGTTGTATTTATTGTTCAGTAATGTCCTTATTCTCCTGACTGGGAACTGGATTAAGGTCAATGATTCAATTGTTTCAAATGAAACATTTGGCACAAAAGTTAAAGGAGAGGCAAAAGCTGGCTGGGTGGGGAGGCTACGAGCTTTGCCTGCCTTTGCTACTAAAGCTTACAATATTTTCTAAAAAGAAAACCCTTATGCCCATCACGTCAAACAGAGAGGGGAGGGGAGAAAAATTGAGCAAATAAGGGGAAATATTTTTAATATAAAGCCACCTAATGTAATAAGATGATGAATTTTCCCTTTTCCCTTTGAGATGAAGTCCAGCCGTGCATTTTTCACAGTTGCTGCCAGGGCCGGCTCCAGGCACCAGCTTAACAATCAGGTGCTTGGGGCGGCCAAGGGAAAGGGGTGGCATGTGCAGCAATTCGGGGGCAGCAGGTCCCTCACTCCCTCTAGGAGCGAAGGACCTGCCGCAGAACTGCCGCCGCCGATCGCGGCTTTTTTTTTTTTTTTTACCCAATTGCCGCCGCCGGTCGCGATTGCGATCGTGGCTTTTTTTTTTTTTTTTTGCTTGGGGCGGCAGAAATGCTGGAGCCGGCCCTGGTTGCTGCACAGCTGCAACATCTTCAAAAGGGGCTATCTGAACACAGCTGTGGCTGGATTTTCAAATTATCTCAGCACCCAATGGCCACTGATTTTGGAGCCTAAATGGGAACTGAGCTCTTTTGAACATCTGGTCCTCACCCCTGTAATCTAATAAAGAGCTATGACACTGGAAATCAGAACAAGAATAATGTTATTGACTTATTTTGATGACTGCATTTCCCATCTAGCCTGAGCACTGCAATTCCTTATACTGACTATTAAAAAAAACCCATCTGCAATGAAGCACACTAGCTTACTATCTATAAAGTATTTGGATGCATTACTTTAGATGTACTATCAAGATCCACATGCCCATTTTACAGAATATCAGTTGTGACAAAGTTCCTCCTCTATCTTGGTGGGTCCTGTGCTTATTAGCGGATTTTCTTGCCTCAGAGATTCACCATGTGGGTTGGGGAACAGCCCAGAGACCTTCCCCTCTGGAAGAACCCACAGTCCAGGTCAATTGGGAGGTTGGGGGGAACCCGGGCCAGACCTCTACTCCGGGTTCCAGCCCAGGGCCCTGTGGACTGCAGCTATCTATAGTGCCTCCTGTAAAAGCTGCATGACAGCTACAACTCCCTGGGCTACTTCCTCATGGCCTCCTCCAAACACCTTCCTTATTCTCACCACAGGACCTTCCTCCTGGTGTCTGATAACACTTGTGCTCCTCAGTCCTCCAGCAGCACACCCTCTCACTCTCAGCTCCTTATGCCTCTTGCTCCCAGCTCCTCACACTCTCACCACAAACTGAAGTGAGCTCCTTTTAAAACTCAGGTGTCCTGATTAGCCTGCCTTCATTGATTCTAGCAGCAGCTTCTTAATTGGCTCCCGGTGTCCTAATTAGCCTGCCTGCCTTAACTGGTTCTAGCAGGTTCCTGATTACTCTAGTGCAGCCGCTGCTCTGGTCACTCAGGGAACAGAAAACTACTCATCCAGTGACCAGTATATTTGCCATCTACCAGACTCCTGTACCCCACTGGTCTGGGTCTGTCACATATCTCTCCCCCCTGCTCAACACCAAGGGGTTGGGCAGCTTGGGACGCCAGACAGTGCACACGTGACAAACCATCGGCGTTGCCATGATGGCTCCCTGCTCTGTGTTGCACACGGAACTGGAAAGGTTGGAGGGATAAGAACCATCTGGTCACCCTTGTGTTCTTCTCCTTGTTCCGCTGCATCCATTGAAGAGGGGCATGGTCGGTCATGAGGACAAATCTGCACCCGAGTAGGTAGTAGCGCAATGTTTCCATGGCCCATTTTACAGCGAGGCATTGTCTCTCCACCACTGCATATTTTTGTTCCCTTGGAAGGAGTTTCTGACTGAGGTATAGAATTGGGTGTTCCTCCTCCCTGACCATCTGTGATAGAACAGCCCCCAACCCTACTTCTGATGCATCCGTCTGCAGGATAAACACCTTGGTGAAATCAGGGGCTATCAGTACGGGGTTACTGCAGAGGGCAGTTCATAGGTCTGTGAATGCTTCCTCTGCTGCATCAGACCATCTCACCAGATCAGGTCCACGGGCTTTCACTAGGTCTGTTGGGGGCTTGCCCTTGTGGCAAAGTGGGGGATAAATCGTCGGTAATACCCCACCACACCTAGGAACGCCGGACTTGTTTCTTGCAACTTGGTTGGGGCCAATTTTGGATGGCCTCTAACTTGTTCAATTGGGGTTTTACCAGACCTTCTCCCACAATGTAGCCAAGATATTTGGCCTCTGTAAACCCTACAGCGCACTTGGCAGGGTTTGCTGTAAGGCCAGCTCGCCTGAAGGTATCGAGGACTGCCTCCACCTTCTCCAGGTGGGTTTCCCAGTCTGGAATATGAATGACCGCATCGTCCAAGTAGGCAGCAGCATAACTGTTATGCGGGCGTAATAGCTTGTCCATGAGGCGCTGGAAGGTAGCTGGGGCCCCATGTAGTCCAAAAGGGAGGACAGTATATTGAAAAAGTCCCTCTGGTGTAGAGAAAGCAGTCTTTTCCTTTGCGTCTTCCACAAGGGAAATCTGCCAGTACCCCTTTGTCAAGTCTAGGGTAGTCAAGTACCGAGCATTACCCAGACGGTCCACTAGCTCATCTATGCGAGGTATGGGGTACGCGTCGAACTGAGATACTTCGTTTAGTCGCTGAAAGTCATTGCAAAATCTTGTGGTGCCATCAGGTTTGGGCACCAGCACGATTGGGCTGGACCACTGACTATGGAATTCTTCGATGATCCCCAACTCCAGCATTTTTTTTACTTCTGCTTTTATTTCCTCCCTTTTTGCTGCTGGCATCCGATAGGGCCTCATTGTTACTCTGGCCCCAGAGTTCGTGACGATGTGGTGATATGTCTCAGTTGTTCGACCCGGTTTTGTCGAGAACACATCTTGGTTCCGGAAGATCATCTCAGACATCTCATTCTTCTGGTCTGGTGTTAAATTGGGAGACACTCTCACCTGTTTGGAAGGCTTGTTTTCCTGGGTTAGGTCTTTTTGGACCGTTGTGCATGCCTCTTGTGCATGCCAGAAGGTTAACGTGATAAATCTGTTCCTGTTTTCTGCGTCCTGGCTGCCGCACCTTGTAGGTTACTTCCCCCATGGGTTCAACCACCTCATAGGGCCCCTCCCATTGGGCCAGAAGCTTGCTTTCTGCCGTGGTTACCAACACCATAACCCGATCCCCTGGTTGGAACTGTCACACTTTTGCCTGGCGATTGTAATGGGTTCGCTGGGCCTCCTGTGCCTTCTCCAAATGTTCCCGTACAATAGGGATAACCTGGGCTATCCGGTCTCGCATCTGCATTACATGCTCTATTATATTTCTCCTCTCATTGGGTTCCTCTTCCCAGATCTCTTTGGCGATATCTAGTATGCGACGGGGGTGATGCCCGTATAATAACTCGAAGGGGGAAAACCCAGTTGAGGCCTGTGATACCTCCCAGATAGCGAACATAAGGTCGGGTAGTAAGGTGTCCCAATCCTTCCCGTCCCAACTTACCACCTTCCTTATCATAGCCTTGAGGGTTCGGTTAAACTTTTCTACCAACCCATCAGTCTGCGGATGGTAGACCGAAGTTCTCAGAGTATGTATATGGAGCAGTGTACAGAGGTCCTTCATTAGCTTCGACATAAATGGGGTTCCTTGGTCGGTTAATATCTCCTTCGGTAGCCCCATTCGGGCAAAGATCCCCACCAGCTCTTTGGCTATAGTTTTAGAGGCCGTGTTCTGCAGGGGGACGGCTTCTGGGTAGCGAGTAGCATAGTCCAAAACAACAAGTATATATTGGTGGCCCCGAGCCGTCTTCTCCAGGGGTCCCACTAGGTCCATGGCTATTCACTCAAAGGGAACCTCTATGATGGGAAGGGTACTAAAGGTGCCCTCAAGTGGAGACGGGGACTGTGCAGCTGACACTCCGGGCAAGAGGCACAGTACCTCCACACTTCTTCATGTACTCTGGGCCAGAAGAACCGTTGTAGGACTCGTGCCAGGGTCTTCTCTACCCGCAAATGCCCCCCCAAAAGATGACTATGAGCAAGACTTAATACAGCGTTCTGGTGTTTTTGAGGTACTAGGATCTGCTGTACCTTCTGCCCCTGTATTGGTGCAACCCGGTATAAGAGATCCTTCTTCATTATGAAGTAGGGTCCTGGTCCCTGGGTTTTCCCTTCCATGGGGACCCCATCTATTTCAGTCACCTCCTTCCTAATGTTGTCATACTTTGGGTCTTCTGCCTGGTCCCGTCCAAAATTTCCTCTCCCGGGGCTAATCTGCTCAAGATCTAGGGGCCCAGTCTCTGTTGCCTCTACTGGTTCAGAAGCATTAGGGTGGGGGTCAGACTCAGGTGCTTCTCCCTCCTGCGTGGCCTCCTTTTCAGCTGCGCGGGTCCGCCTACCTACAAGAGAGACCCTCTGGCTTTGGGTCAATATTCGGATTCCCAAGGCCTTAGCTGCCCTTCTTTCCCTTTTTTGTCTTTCTACCCTGTCTGGGAGTGGAGAACAAATCTGGGGATATTTCAGAGAAGATTGGGGGTTGACACTCTGCTGTGGATGCCTCATCAATTTTAGGGTCCCCATCTTTCTCCAATCTCCCTACTGGGAGTAAGTTTCCAAACCCTGGGAAGTCCCTCCCTATGAGCACCGGGTATGGGAGTTTAGGGACTACACCTGCTGCTACCTCAGTAGTGTTCCCTTGGATCTCGATTTTTATTGGGATGGTGGGGTAGTAACTAACTGTCCCATGGACACAGGTTATCCCCGTATGTTTAGCCTGCAGCAGCTGACTACGCCTCACGAGCTTCCCTGAGATAAGCGTGATAGCACTCCCCGAATCAACCAGTGCCATGGTCCCTACCCCATTTAGTTTCACTGGTCTGGTATACATATGTGGGGTTAGTGAGACCCCCACAAGGTGGATTAGGGAGCATGGATCTGCCCAGTTCCCCAGGTTACACTGCATAGTCTCCTCAGCATTGGGACACTGTGCAGCTATGTGTCCCCACTCCCCGCAGGCATAACATCTGTATGGAGCCCTAGGTGTTCCCCGGTCTCTTGGTTTGGGCAGTCTAACATCATGACCCTCTTCTCCCTCAGTGCTCCGACTCTTTGTGGCTTCTGATGAGCCTTAAGCCTCTCTCTTTTTCCACCTGGGGCCTCCTGGTGGCCCAGTCACCCGAACTTTAGGGCTTGGCGCTGCTAGTTTAACCCGGGATGCCTCTTCCTTAACTGGTCAGGTCAGCTCCCTCGCTGTCCTTCGCCTCTCTACCAGGGCGACAACCTCGTCATAGGTGGAGGGTTCGTTCTGGCTTACCCAGGCACGAAGGTCTGGTGGTAGTCCCCTCATGTATCGGTCGATGACCAGAATCACTAGTATGTCTTCCGGACTCCAGGACTCTGTTTGCAACCACTTTCGTGTGAGATGGATGAGGTCATACAATTGGGACCGCGGGGTTTTGTCTTCCTGGTACCTCCAACGATGATACTGCTGGGCCCGCACTGCTGTCATTACCCCAGATCTGGCCAGGATCTCTGCTTTCAGCTGGGGCTAGTCTGCCACAGCCTCTTCAGGCAGATCATGGTAGGCCTCCTGGGCCTCCCCACACAGGAATGGGGCAAGGATGCCAGACCACTGATCTCGAGGCCAGGCCTCCCGAAGGGCTGTCCTCTCAAAGGCCAGAAGGTATGCCTCTGCATCATCCTCCCATGTCATTTTCTGCAGCCAATGGCTGGCCCGTATGAGCCGCATCCCATCATGGCCGCGATTCAGCTCTGTAAAGGACTTTACCTGGTTTACCAGTTCCCGCAACATAGCTCGGTCTTGAGCAGCCTGGTCCATCAGCAGGCGATTAGTCTCTAGCTGCAGCCGCACTGCCTCCTGTTGGGCGGCTGCTGGACACGGGTAGCCTCCTGCTGGGCCGCCGTAGCATGTATCAGTGCCCGCACTACGTCATCCATTGTGGTGAAAAAAAAAATAAACCCTCTCCTGTTTATCTATTTATTTATTTTTTTAAAATCACTCTCCTTCTTCCGCCGCGCTGTGCATCCCAAGATCTCACTTCTGACACCAGTGTGACAAAGTTCCTCCTCTATCTTGGTGGGTCCTGCGCTTATTGGCGGATTTTCTTGCCTCAGAGATTCACCATGTGGGTTGGGGAACAGCCCAGAGACCTTCCCCTCTGGAAGAACCCACAGTCCAGGTCAATTGGGAGGTTTGGGGGGAACCCGGGCCAGACCTCTACTCCGGGTTCCAGCCCAGGGCCCTGTGGACTGCAGCTGTCTATAGTGCCTCCTGTAACAGCTGCATGACAGCTACAACTCCCTGGGCTACTTCCCCATGGCCTCCTCCAAACACCTTCCTTAGTCTCACCACAGGACCTTCCTCCTGGTGTCTGATAACACTTGTGCTCCTCAGTCCTCCTCCAGCACACCCTCTCACTCTCAGCTCCTTATGCCTCTTGCTCCCAGCTCCTCATACTCTCACCACAAACTGAAGTGAGCTCCTTTTAAAACTCAGGTGTCCTGATTAGCCTGCCTTCATTGATTCTAGAAGCTTCTTCTTAATTGGCTCCAGGTGTTCTAATTAGCCTGCCTGCCTTAACTGGTTCTAGCAGGTTCCTGATTACTATAGTGCAGCCCCTGCTCTGGTCACTCAGGGAACAGAAAACTACTCATCCAGTGACCAGTATATCTGCCCTCTACCAGACTCCTGTACCCCACTGGTCTGGGTCTGTCACACAATATAATTAAAATTGTGTAAATGCACTTGATCTGGTACCAGTGTAATAGTCAGGTAAATAGTCACCTTCTTTAGAACAAACCACCTGAGCTTGAGTTACTGAACTCCATCTTCCGTACAGCCTCTCTTGACATGCACATTAGGTGCCTTTGTTTTGCACTCTTCAGAACTGGACAAGCACAATTTACAGTGAGGAACTGGATATGTAGGGTCCTGGTTAATATCAGAATATCCAAAAATGCTTGTCACTTTTCTTGCCCCATAAAAAGCACTGTGTTAAATTTAGTGGTGACAACATACTTCTGGTGAGTAATACAGTTCATTCATTTAAGAGCCAATTCATTAAATATCCCCTATATCTCTAGTCTTGGGGTAGGCAGGCATACATGATGTATGCTGGGGCATATCATTTAAATTTCCTGGGAGCAACATTTTATCTTTGATTTTCATTAGGCCTTTTATTAAAGTACCTGCATGTACATGTACAGATGATCAACACTGCCAAGAAGCTGAAAACTACATCTTTACAGAGCGGGGGTGTTGGTGGAAAAGGAAGTCTAACACACCAAGTAAATTCAGGAGTCCATCGGTGCCTCCTTGATCATAGATCCTGCACAAAGCTCAACGGGCTACTCTCTGGCTTGTCCAGTGTTGCCAGAACTATGCACCGGAAGGCCTTGTTCACCCCCTCCCCCACCTATTGTGACTGTGTGGAAGTGTTGCAGACAATACTCATGTGGTGGAAGAGTGCCCAACTGAACATCTGGAGAGCAGTTTACAGCTCCGAGCCTCTTTTGATACAAAGGCTATCCTTAGGTTACAAAACCTGGACATCAAGGTCTGACATCTGCATACAACAGAGGGAGAGAGAGATTTTCACACCATTCAATCTCTATATTGGGTGTAATGCCCAATCTACTTTGGTAGGGGCTAGGGACAATAGATCAACCAGAATGCATAATCTTATATTATGAGCCATGCTCTCAATGACATGCTACAATAATTTTATGCATTTTCAGAGTAGTCCTGAACCAGGTCAGAAAAAATATTTTGCTACTGTTCATTGCATGGGATTTGGGAGTTAGATTTTAAAACTTGCCATAACCAAACTATAAATCTGCACCCACAGCTTTGTGCAATCAATCATTCTTTTGGGCTCACAATTTTGAACAAGCACATGTCTTTGCATCCCCATAATCTCAGACCTGTGAGAGCCGAATTTGTGCATGGAATTTTTATTCATGTGCACAGCTGAGGTTTGGGTTATTTCAGCACCCGAAACTGTGCACATAAACAACTACAGATACAAAGTTTACAGGTTGCTTTTGAAAAAAGAAGCCTTTGGCATTTAGCTCATTTAACCATGGAAATTTCCCATCTTCCCTAGAGAAGGTAGTGGCAACAGTTTGTAAATTTATGAGCACAAACAGGGATTTGTGTGGCAACTTAACAAAAGTTAAACTTTACAGCCATTTCCACGCGCATATAATTGCACTGTACACATGGCCCTGAGTACCACACATTGGGCCTGAACAAGCAACCACTGAAGTAAATGGAAAGATTTCCTTTTATTTCAGTTAGCACTGAATTGGGCCCAAACATTTGTGTGGACAGAACCAAACTGAAAGCCACTTTTACCTGGTTTGGGGGTACTACAAATTGTAACTATGTTTAACCAAGTCCCTTGGCTTACTAATCCTTGTAATGTAGAATCATAGAATATCAGGGTTGGAAGGGACCTCAGGAGGTCATCTAGTCCAACCCCCTGCTCAAAGCAGGATCAATCCCCAGACAGATTTTTGCCCCAGATCCCTAAATGGCCCCCTCAAGGATTGAACTCTCAACCCTGGGTTTAGCAGGCCAATGCTCAAACCTCTGAGCTATTCCCCCCCCAAGCTTAGATCTTATTTTTTGATTGTCTCCACAAACCTGCTTCCACTATAAATCACTTTCCTGCCTCTCTTACTGACTTTAAATTATTCTATTGATTGGGGATGTGTGCAAAGCTTTGTGAATAAGTTTAGCAAATTTTAGCTTTTTGCTAATTTCAAGGATACACTGTTTAATAGAACTATGTGATGGAAGATGCCTTCATCATTAAACCACATTTTTTTTGCAGATATTACAGTAAAATTTAATAAAACCTTCAGCACAATTAAAAACAATTGCAGTCAACTACAAAATTCTGCACATGACATGCATCAGAAACCCAGATTTGTTCACTTGAAACAAAGTAGCTAATAATTTGAGTTTTACCCATGTTTAGGGTTCAGGAAAATAACAAAGGTAATAATAAGCCATGTATACGCTGAATATTATCCTAATTCTTTAAGTTTTATACAATGCTCCAAAATTGTTTGACACAAAGGGTTTTTTAAATTTAGAGTCAAGCTGTGAGAAAGAAGAAAGAGCATTCACTTCAACATTTTCCAAAGCCCCTAAAAATGCTGATTTTCACACAGTAAATCCATTGCACTTGAATGTCTGCTTGCTTTCTCAAAGGAATGCTCTTCACTGGGCTGCAGCCTGCTGTGGTCAAGTATGATGGAAATAAAAGTGTTGCTAATGGCAATAGAAAAGGATTCCCATTGCTGCTGGCCAATATTGGTTTTAAATGGGCCAATTTTGTGGAACAGAGAGCAACAGGAGACAGTAAACTTTCTCTAAGTCTTGCTAAACTTTGAGTCACCTCTGGTACCCTAGCTGTTAACACTGGCATGTCCCCATGTATCCACCCACCCCAGCTTTCTATTAACTCTGTCAGGATTGGACCACTACGGGAAGGTTTAAGATGCAGATTTTCACACAACTCAAAGTTAACTCCCCCCCCGCACCACCACCAGTAATAAATATTAACATTGCAGCCAGTCAACAAACAAATACTTCCTAGGAAGTAGAGCTCTTCATCCAAGAAAAATATTCTTTTCTAATTATTTATATGGCAGTAGCACACAGCGTATGTCTACACTTTGAGCTGGGGGTGTACTTCCCAGCTCCAGGAGACATACCCATGCTAGCTCCATCAAGCTAGCATGCTAAAAATAGAGTGCAGCCAGGGCAGTGCGAATGGCAGGCGGGGCTACCTGCCAAGAGCATGTGTCTGTTCAAGATGCTGCCCACACACTCAGGGCAGCTAGCACATGACTTCTCAAACTGAAATTTACACCTCCCTCTTGACATACACAGAGGCGTCTATCTACATCAGGGTCCCATAGGTAAGAGACAATTCTTGCACAGAAGAGATTGCTATCTAAATAGACAAGACAAAGGGTGGGAGAAAGGGGAGTCATAGGCCAGCAGAAGATTGCAGTTGAGGCACAGAGATATCAAGTGACAGCCCCAAGGTCATTCCGGAGGTCTACGGCAGAGGCAGGAACTGAACGTAGAGCTGGCGAAGCCTAGCCCACTGCCTTCGTCATAAAATCATTCTTGATTCCTTAGTGATAGCCAATATTCCTAATCCTGCAACAGGAAGGTCTGGCTGTCTTGCTTCCTCTAGATACTGTATATTTTTATGCATACAGAGGCCATAAAGATGGAACCAAATCTTATAGGCCCTTTTAAGCAAGTTTTTGATAGCCACAATATCCTTTTTATTCAATATAGACAGTCCCATCAACAAGGTAACCATTCCTAGGTTATTTTCAGTGTAATAAGATCATATCGAGGTCTGGGAGGCAGTTTCATATGGTGCTAGATGAGCACTAATTGGTCCCTCCTCACACTGCTTTTGCCTAATCAGTGTAGCTTGGCCTTCTTCAGTAAAATGCCAAGTTATGGATCAAAGACTCTGGAGAATGCTCAGTTTTCAGCCTAAAGTACACACAAATGTGCAGTGATCCTTACCTGCTTTTTTCCTCCTTTCTAAGTATCTCTCTCTATATAAGAAGGTGTAAATTAAAGTAGCCATCCCTCCTTTAACTTATACCTTCCTGCACCTTTTTCTGGCTCCTTAGCATATAAGTCACACTCACTGGACCAAATCCTAGTCCGATTGATTTCACTGAGACTGAACTAGTATTTGCCCCACGCCTGCACTCTTCCTTAGACTGCTTTACCCACAGCCAGAGTCTGTAACGTACACATATCCTCTGAGTTAGTCTTGTCATACACAGCCTCACTGCAGCCCTTACCTCACGTGACTGTTTCTTTCAGTCGCCTCACATTTCAGGCCACTGCAAGGCAAGATGTTTCAGATGGTGGTGGCTGGAACCTGAAATGAGGCCACTGAGAATCAGAACAAGAGCCAGCATTTTATAGGTTATGTCTCTCACATGGATGCCAGGTTTTACAAGAAAAAATGTGCTTTATTCCTTGGACCCACTAGGTTTTCAGTCATGGTACTGTACTTAACTAGCCTTGTTAATTTATGTGATCTCTTTGAGTGTTCGGGTGATGGACTGGAACTCAAGAGACCCAAATCTGCCACTGGCTTGCTGTGTGAATTCGGCATGTCACTTCGCCGCTCTGTGCCTCAGTTTATCCATCTGTAAAATGGGGACAATATCTACCTCCTTTGTAAAGCATTTTGAGACCTACGGATGAAAAGCACCATCTACAAGCTAAGTATTATTATTTAAAAATGCTTTTCCCCACCCATAAAATAATACAAACAAAGAGACAGAGTTGTCAAGCCACCTGATGACACTGTAAGAAGAGATGTGTATGTTGAAGGGGGTGGAGGGGTTGGTTGCTGACATCTCTCCCCTGTCCACCCCCAGGAAACATGATGCCACATAGAAGAAGTGGGAAGAGATGGAAGAAGAAGTTCCAAGAGACGGAAGAGTGGTACTGTGAGGGCCGTACTGGAATCTCTCTTGTTTCCTTTGCAGATTGGTGGAGGTCCTTAAGCTTTCTGCAGCTTCAAAAATGGTTCAGGTTCAGTTCAAGTCCAGGAATAGGTGAAAGGCCTGGGTGGGAGGTCTTTAAATTTAGCTGAAGCACTTCACCCAGCATTGCCAATGGCTAACACCAATGACAATTCTTTCAATATTTGGGCAGTGTAAGTTTATCTCAAGAGAAGAAGAAGTAACTTTTCTATTCTTCCCCTTCCTTGATTCTCTGGGAAGGGACTTCTAGATTTATGTCATGAAAAAGGACAATTCACCCCAGTTTTGTTAGGGGCCACTAGAAATGTTGTTTGTCACAGAGTAAATGCAGTCTAGCTGGATGTCTGGTTACTTTCTGAAAGGAATGCTTTTTGTTCGGCTGCAGCTTGCCAGGGGTCAAATATGACAGAAAGGAAATGTTGCTAATCGTGATTGAAAAGGGTTCCTACTGCTTGTGGCCAGTGCTGGTTATTAGACAGGCCAGACTTGTGGGACAGAAAGCAGCAGGAGACAGTAAACTTTTCTTAAGACTTACCAATCTTTGAGTCACCTCTGCTACCAAAGCCATTCTGTCAGACAGAAACTGGAGGAAACTGATATTACAGTTCCTAATCTCAGCAAGGGTCGAATGTGCAACCTGAAGCATTCTACTGCTTTTGGTATAATTATAGGTGGTCCAGGGAGGCCTTCAGGTGATGCCTTTTCTCCCACCACTAAAATAAACTAGATTAGGTTACTGCTCTATCCAGACTGCTGTGGACAGGTAACTAGGGTGACCAGATGTCCCGATTTTATAGGGACAGTCCCGATTTTTGGGTCTTTTTTCTAATATAGGCTCCTATTACGTCCCGATTTTTCACATTTGCTGTCTGGTCACCCTACAGGTAACTGAGTAGCAAGCAACAAGGGAAAATTATTATTGTCAAAACCGACTGCCAGCTATTAAAGGTTTGAATGTCACCTCAAAAGAACTCCTTTTCTGACCTTTAAGTGGTGGCATCCCAAAGGCTGCTTCAAGCAGGATTTGTACCCTCCAAGGGACCAAGTACTGATAGTTCAGAACATTTTTATTTGCTTTTTTCTTTCTCCTCCCCCCCTTTTCCTCCCCATGAATCATCACTGTTCCTTCAAAGGAGAATTTGTGGGAATATCTGCACCTGCTGGATTAATCTTTCCAATAATAACTCTTTTTGCTTGGTGCAGACTGTAACTTAATCCAAACAGTCTTTTGAACATTGTAAACAAATTCCTTTAAAGCCTAGGCACCAGTTATATGTTCAGAGCCAAGACTATCTAACATCTGAATGAGGTAAATCACTGATTAAGATGGGGCCTTACTTAAAACGGGAACTAGGATCAGACACGTAATCAAACAACAACACGTAAATAAAAACTGGAGACAGACGAAGGCCCAACCCTGCAAACCCTTACACATGTGCTTAAATTTAAGCATGTGAGTAGTCCCACTGAAGTCAATGAATCCACTCATGTGTTTAAAGTTAAGCAGGATGTGCAGGATCACAGCCTAAAGTGTCAGTCCTGCAAGATACTGATCATGTTTGTGGCATGCTAAGTGTGACAGACTAACAATATCCTGAACAAACCTTATGGAATTAAGATAAGCTTTACTGACTGGAGTCACACTTTATTGAATTAGGGTTAAAACCATCAGGGTACTTTGTACTAAAAATGCAATTGTGTATGTGTTGTTGTGGCCCTGTATGTACCTTCCCTACTAGGGAGGGGGGGATGATAATGAACTTCCTCCATTACCAGCTTTTGAAGCCCCCCATATACTGGTTCAAACTGGGTTCTCCAGAGACCAACAGACAAAGAAGAAAAAAGAACAAGGAGTACTTGTGGCACCTTAGAGACTAACAAATTTATTTGAGCATAAACTTTTGTGGGCAAAACCCACTTCATCGGTTTTAGCCCACGAAAGCTTATGCTCAAATAAATTTGTTAGTCTCTAAGGTGCCACAAGTACTCCTCGTTCTTTTTGCTGATACAGACTAACACGGCTACCACTCTGAGACAAAGAAGAGACTTTTGGATTAAAACCCTGGGTTTTAAACAGACTCAGGGCCTTCTTACTAATCCAGCAACCATTCAGGACCCCTGGTCCATAGAGGGCCTCAATCCTTAGTGAAGGATTGGAAAGATTTAGCCTCCTGATGCCTCATAAAACTGTGTGCTTGTTCTGAGCTGAAGCTGTGACACAATCACAACGAAACCCCTAGGGTGGGGCAATTCCTGGTGACCTTTTTAGCATGTGTCTGGGTTTTTTATTATTTTAATATTTTCTCTGTAACATTTTTTACCTTCGGAATAAGGCAGGCTTGCTTGGAGAGAGCTGTGTGGGATCTTATATCTTAGCAATCACTCCGCCAACAGTTTCTGAAGAGAAAGCAAGCAGGTCTATTTAGGCAAATTATATTTGCTGGGAAATACCCAGTGGAGGCAGGGAACTGCTCAGACTGGACATACCCTGGTCAGAAGGGAGTGAAATGCGGGCCTCCACCCAAGAGAGGCAAGAGGTGGGGAGCTGGAAGGCTAGTGTGCCCTGGCTGGCTCACTGAGGAGAAATACAGATGCTGTTTCCCTGAACTGTGATGCCGAGCTCTCTGCTTCTCTGCTGATTTCAGTGGGAATTGAGGAGCTCAGCACCATCAGAATTCCAAGCCTGGAAGAGACCTGGGCTCTGGAATGGATTAAAGTCACATGTGATATTTTTTGAGTGCCGTCAATTCAGTCCAATTGTCCTGTAACAGCCGCCACCAATTATTCTGGTTACTACAATTCGTTGGGAAAGAGTTTATGACATGCACTCCTCCCCCTCATATTAATAGACAAACAACTTTGATAGGTGGCCTTTTATTTTTTTACACTACTTCAATGAAGAATAAATGCAAAACCAAGGTTATTTATGGAGTGAGTTTTCTGTATGAGACACATTTGTCAGGAATGTGTGAATTCAGGTATAGCACCCTGTGTCTGTCCAGCCAGACAACAATAACCCAGCAGGCAGTAAGGCAGGGGAAGGTGCCCAAGACTCCTTTTAAGTGTCATGTCATTGAAAATTTTTCCCAATATATTTAAAAGAAATCCATGCCATATTGCATTTCAGTGAAGCATAAAATGATCAAAACTAGTTTACGGGATTCTTCCTGTTGGGCAGAACAGCAAGAAAACAGTCCTTCTTGGTTGTACTTATTTGTTTGTGACTGTCACATCAATTACTTGGGACAATTCGCTGGCACTGGGATGAAATGTGTGCTGAGAATGGTTACAAAGAGATGGCTTTGTTTTAAGAGGGTTTAAAATCAAAACTTGAAGGAAAATGTCTGAGTTCTTTAAGGGGGGGGGGGAGAGCATAAATTGCAGGAGAGCATGCTTGTTTTCACCAAATTCAGATCAAATGTTTTTGGTATTTGCTACATTTGCACAAAACCTTTATATACAGCAAGCAAATATGAGACATAATTTGTAACTAAATAATTCACAAGCTCTGATTGCACATCAGTTCTGATATGATTTAAATACAGTCTCCATTACTTTTTATTTTAAATTGGGCCCTTGGTTTGTTTTATACTAATTTAATTAGATTTAGCTAAGAAGTGCCCATACAAGAAGCTTTATGTGCCCTAACAAATAGTAGGATTTACAATCACAACCGATGACCACTCAGCCATAAAAAAAAATAAAAATAAAAATAAAATAAATCCTATACAAATAATGAACTCAGCAAGTCAATAGATCAAAGTAGCTAAACAACCCCTTCTACTGATGCAGGACCACCCTCTCCCCCACAACCTTCCTCAAAAATCCTGATAAATAAGTGGCTTTTTAAGCATATCTTTTGGGATTAATGCAGTGTTTACCGTATCTTTGAGATAGAAAGTTGATTTCAGGTCAAGAAAACAAAAGAAGCTTTTGTAAGGACACAGAAACTTTGCAGCACATTGTCTACACAAAGTTCACACTAGCACGGGGGCAGGGGCATTTTCAAAAGTGCCTAAGGGATTTAGGAACACACACGTCTTATTGTCCTGGGTGGATCAAAAGGACTGTTCATCCACAAAGAGACTAGCAGAAGAACATACAGAATAGGCTACCATGGTTGCAATCCTCCAGTAATGAAAAAGCCACATAAAAGAGAAGTCCTATTGCAACTTCCTCAGAAGCATTTGGTGCTGGCCATTTTTGGAGACAGGATACTGGACTAGATGGACCACAGGAAAGGTTCAGTCTGAGCATTCCTATGGGGAAAGGATGCAACATATTTTTTACCTGGAAAAATATGGAAGGTATTTTTGCAAATACAGATTTTTCCCAAGAAGAGCCCCTTTGAAAGGGAAAAAGAAAAAGTTTTGCAGAGGAAGAAGTGTCTTCAGTTTGCATAAAGGATTCTCTTAACTCCTCACCTACCTGACCGGAAGCATGGTAAATGGTATGCCATTGTAAAATGGAGCCAGAAGGAAGACACCAAGAGCAATCCTAGCTCTCTGATCAATATGAAAAAGAGGCTGAGCAATCTACCACAGTGTCAGCACTATAATGAACTAGCACCTCTCAGGCTTTTAAACTGGGCATTGAATTAAACAACAGTATAACAAGGATGCAGTGCATAGTCTTAAAATAACTACATATCCAAACCTTCATTTGTGTCAAGAATTATGAGTGAGCCACAACCTTTGTGCCAGCAAATTGACAACCTGTGCTCACAGGTCCTCCTAACCCTATTAACCTGGATCCCAATAATCCTTCATTTGCCCCTGTCATTGCAGCCTCTGCAAATAAGGGGTGGATCTCTAGGGTTCTGGCACCCAAGCCACCAAGGAAAGGCAGCTTCTGGAAAAGCTCTGTGGGCTCCTCACCCAATGAAGTCAAAGGGAGCTGCAAGTGCTCAGTACTTTTGAAAGTCAGAGCACATATTCAGGTGCCTAAAATTCAATTTAGGAATCAAATTTATCTGTTTATCAAAATCTTGGGCAGTGAGTTTGGGGATTTGTTGCTGAACAGCTCCTTCTCTTTGGAAAGGTTTACAGGAAGGTTTTAGGATGGTGCTTTGGAGTTCATGTTACGGCACGTAACTTAAAGTGTGCAGTGGTCACGTGCCATGTGGAGCAGACCTACATCCAGCCCGAACTCATCTTGTTGCATTGTTGCTCCTTCCCATTACTCCGTCTGCCTCCCTTTAGGACTGCCCCATTGGGTGTGGTTTCCAGAAAATCAGTGTTTAACCACTACCTTTCCCTGCCCTTGGGTTCTCAGTTGATGATGCCATTGACCCAGAGGCATGCTTGGAACACCATCAGTCTTTTGCCCGTGCTGTCCAGCTGGTGAAGAACTGTGGGAGCAAAGCTTTGCTGGGCAAGAGTACTATTAAAGGCCAGATTCTCTCACCTTGAATTGATTCCTTTGTGTAACTCAATCTGGTTATAGCTGGCCAACTGAGAATTACAAGTGATTGTCAGCTGGCATAAAGCCATTTTAGCCAACAACTATGACACCCCCACTCCCAGCCCTGGCATAGAGAGCATGTCACTGGACAGGTCATGAGCATGGCTAAAGCAATACTGTGAACACTACAAGTTAACATCTGGCATACTACCCCTTGGAACAAGTGCAGGGTCAGGAAACTGCACCCAAGCCCCTCCCAGGTTCTGCCCTGAGATCCTCTTGGCCAGGAGAGAATCTGTCCCTAAGTATCCCTTCCACATCTTGCAGTTGCATGCTGATGATTTTGATCTAGTGGGTTTTATCTGGTTAGGCTTTGATAGTTAAGCTGTTCCGAATTTGAGCATGAATGTGTGTGGTGTGTGGGGGGAGTGAGGGCATTAAGAGGGTGTAGGCAGTTAGACCAGTAGCAGCTGAAGGCATCTGCTCTTGCCCCCACCCCAGCCTTTTACCGCTGCCAGGATGAGTTGCCTTTTTCTAGTTTTATTATTTTACAATTATAATGAAGTAGCCAGCACTTGGTGAAATCTACTGCTGACGTCTGTCCTAACTGGCCCCAGTCATTCACAAAGAAGCTCTCCAAGAAATACATGGATGCATTTTTTGAAAAGGAAACTGCAACGTACTACAACCACAGCACGACTGTAACTAAATGTCACAGGGCATTAACCTTACAGACTTATTAACCTGGGTGCTGTATTAAAAATATGTACATGAAGTACCAAAGCAACCAAATCTAATGAAGGTGAATATGTTGCTTTGGAGATCCAGACCACGTCCTTAAAGAAATTCTCAGAGCCAGACCATATATCAGTCAAACGCTGTGGGCACTTAAAATCTTTTATGCAGAACCAACATTACAATACATCAACATTTCTTCCTTCAAGATTTAATGATTGCTCACAAGTATTATTTTGCTTCCATATGTACTACCTCTCCACATTTTTTAAAGGGGAAAATATTTTACTCCCTGAAATGGAAACGGCAAATGTTCACTAGTCCTTTAATCTATCTTTATGAGACTGCAGGCAAAGGCGACTAACTGAATTCACTTTTGGGGCCAGATCCTCAACTGATGTAAACTGGTGTAGCTCTATTGACTTCAGTGGAGCTATGCTAATTTAGAAACTGCTGAAGACCTGATCCACAATATTAACATTGATTGGGGGGGAGGGATAGCTCAGTGGTTTGCACATTGGCTTGCTAAACCCAGGGTTATGAGTTCACTCCTTAAGGGGCCCATTTAGGGATCAGGGACAAAAATCTGTCTGGGGATTGGTCCTGCTTTAAGCAGGGGGTTGGATTAGATGATCTTCTGAGATGCCTTGCTATGCTATAATAGTTCATCCTTTGCTGGATGGAAAGGAGGGTTCTGCAGGTTCATATTTTCTTTTGGTATACTTTCCCCTTACATGCTGCTGCATGGTGATGGAAAAACAAATGCCATAGCAACATTTTCCTCTCTGAATGTACATTCAGAGTATAGTATAAGGAATCCATGGCAATAGTAGGACCCAATCCTTGGAGTATATGTGAATCAATAGACCCTTTATTTATAATGTATCTGCATTCCAATTTATCACTTGCAAATATCCCCCATAATAAATAAGGAAGGGAAATGGAAATGTTACAGTAAAATTGTAATAATTCAATTCTAGCTCTGCACATAATAAAGTTGCAGAGGGAATCTGTGCTTTTGTTGCCTCTAAAGCATCAGCAACAACTGATGGTCTTAAGTTAACAAGCTAATATTTCATCCATGGATACCAGAGCGTTAATGGCTAAATATGCCAGTTGAGGGAATGAGCACATGTGCAGCGATTTGCCTGACACAACTTCTGCTGTCATGGCCTATTAAAACCAGTTTACATGTGCATGTCGAATTTGATGAATATGTATGTGACCTCTTTCATAGCCATCATTCATTGGACTATAGCCCTCATGGCAGAAAAAAACAGTACCTCTCATTAAACACAGCTTGAGTTACAGGCATGTTATGTTAATATTTCTTCAGAACTTTAGGGGGTTTTCTTGTTCTAATAAATCTTCAGAATAAAATAATTTAAAAGTATAATTAATAAAACTTTCCTTATTTTCCCCCTAACTGTTTTACTTGGTGAATGTGCTTTGAAATTTTCTATAACTAATAGTAAAGACATCAAACAAGTTTATGGATAACATATTCCACTGATGGCGTCCAAGTCTGGCTTCTCTTACATGGATTTGTGTAAGAAATTATATACTTAAAATACGAGAAGAGTGAAAGTGTTCAGATAAACATGGACTGACCTGAATATCCACTGAAAATTTGAATCCAACTTAAACTGAACCTTTTTTGTACTTCAAAAATTTCTGGATAACCTTCCCTCCCCTCCTCCACCCCCTTGCACTCTGCCCCACGTTACTTTTCATTTTTGAAAAATGCATTTCCTGCTTCCATCTGGAAAGGAAGTCGAAAGTGTCAACAAGTTGCTAGAGAAGCTGTTCATGCAAAATTTCTAACTGAGATGGTGAAAACTCAAGAGGTTCAGAGAAGCATCTGAGCTTCTGGGTGTTTATGTGAGTCCAAATGAGCCTCTGAATCATTTGAGGTTTCCCATTACTATTTAACAAGCATAATTTAATTAAGATGCAACTAAATTATGCAGTCCATATATTGCTGAGCACTTATGTGCACAAGAAATCTCTTTGAAGTCAAAATTTGTGTGAAGAAGGGTTTCACCAACTGGCCCATAATTTGGAGATGCTGACATTGACCCCTTTGCAGAGGGCTCACAGACAACGCCGCAGCCCTACATAAGGTCCACCTTGAAGGTCATATTCTGTTTTGTTACATCAGTACAAATCCATGGTAACACCAAGAATTATGCAGTTTTATACTACTATAAACAAATAAACAAGAGTAGAATTTGGCTGTAATAATTTTAAGGGGACTTAAGCGGTGCCTGGGAACAGTGTCAGGCTCCCTATACTGGGGTATATGCCAGTATATATGAATGGTTGCTATGAATACCTCTTACACTGTCAATATCAGAAATCAAAGGTCAGGGCAGATATAATTGGAAAGGTCATTTTCCCTAGGTTTGCAATAAGGCATTCTGTCTTGTGACTTATTGCATGTCCCTGATGTCAAGGTAGTTTGGGATTCTTGATATATCCACTAAATCTTTGGCCCAATTCTGCTCACTTTACTGATGAAACACACTTGTTGAGCTCAGGGGTGTGTAGCATGGCAAGGTAAGCAGAATTCAGCCAAGGATGTATACCATCGCAGCAATGGTATAATGAAAGATCTTTATGATATGGGCATGAAAGGCCTTCTGGATTGAACTTGTGTATGATTATAGATGCAGTTTTCCACTGGAAACTGCAGCTTCATCAAGAGCAAAACATTTCATGGAAACATGTTTATTTCCAAATAGTTTTCAAAAGAAAAGTTGCAAAAAGATTGGTTTCAACTTTATCATTTAATTTTGATAATTGCATGTTTTCGATAAGGTAAAAGTGTTTAGTTTTGACTTCATCCTTTCATTCAGTTTCATTATATATATTATAATATAAAAGTTAAAATATATATAAATTTCATATATTTAATATTTAATATTAAAACATTTTGACATTATCATTGTTTCCAAATTATTTTTTTGGAATTTCTAATCTGTGGTAAATTCCGAAATTTCAACTTTGTTCCAATTTGGAACTAAAACAAATTTTTCGATGTCACACTTTTTCAAGGAATGGAAATTCCATTTTCTGATTAGTTCTATCTAGGATACAAACATGTCCCATGACCAAAAAAAGCCAGTTTTGAAGGAAAAAAAACATGCCACTGTAGAGAAGCTAAAAGAAAAATTAATCAAATTAAAAAGATCTGGCCAGGCTGAATTATACATTGAGCTAAATTGGCCCAAGCGCTCTAAAACTGTGAAATGGTCCATGCTATCTAGTTGAACCTTGCCTAACTTGGCCATTTAATGGCTAAATCTGTCCTAGGGTGACTATGTTACTAAGTAGTACTACTTAATATGGTAGAACTGTTCTTTTTATAAAAACCTTGGCTTGTTGAAGTGATGTTTCAGATTTTTCTTATAGAAAAAGAGCTAAAGTGTTAATTTGTCTAAAATGATATCGATGGGCAATAAGGGAATATTTAATGCTAATAAAATTTTATCAAAAAGTGATGGGAAACTGTAAGGATAAAATCAGCTACCAGCTGTTCCTTTCCATGGATGCAATGGAAATATATACATTGACAAGGGAACTATCAAAATTTCCTGCATAGTTCAAACACACTGTTAATGTGAGGGTAAGAAACAATAAACTGAGAGAAAAACTCAGGGGACACTGTTCTACCATCTCAGGAAACATGTAAATCTCATTGGAAAGCACTCGTATTCTGCAGTACAGAAATAAGACCCAATGAAATAAATCAGTCTCCCATATGATTTTTAACAAGGAGAATAGTGTTCCTGCATTCCCTGTGCATAGGTGAAATTCACCGTGCAGAGGGCCAACACGAGACCCATGCAACGTTCAAGTCCCAGTTAAACGTTTTTTGGAGCATCATTCATTTGGACCCCTGATTGTGACATCCCTTTTACAAATTACTCACAAGTATATCTGGAGTCCCCAGCCTCTACCTGGAGGGTGGTCTACTCTTTTTTTCAGTTACTTGGAATAGAAAAAAAAACTTATTAAAAAAGTGTGTGGGGGGGGGGGACTGGCAGTGTGGATTTTTCTTTGTAACCTATCATTTTCAATTTCTCTTGAAATTTTGCAAAATGTTCCTTTTGCACTGAGTGTCAGAGAATCTTGGACAAAGCCTACCAGAAGACAAAAATAATAGAGATGACTCTTTTTGACAGAGCAGCCTTGGAAAGTAGGTTCTCTTGA
Source organism: Trachemys scripta elegans (assembly GCF_013100865.1). Taxonomy (NCBI): domain Eukaryota; kingdom Metazoa; phylum Chordata; order Testudines; family Emydidae; genus Trachemys; species Trachemys scripta. Next base: position 18,467,517 of record NC_048300.1, read on the forward strand.
AGTCAATTGCTAAAGTAAAGCTATGAATAAAGCAAAATCTGCACTGTACTGTTGGTGTGCTTTTGCCATCAGATTTAAGTACCTTTCACACTAGAGCGAGAAGACAATAGAATTGGAAATGTCTGAAATTGATCTGGAAATATCTCTGCGGCACACAATCCTGCGTACTTCTTGACCTGGACATCCCCTTTCAAAGGTGTGTTTGAGGTTAGACAACTTCTGTGCTCTGAGTTCGTTTAGTGGATGCAAAATGAAGGCTGCATGTGCAGCATAAGCAGTCTTTAACTCATAAATTCCATTTCTTATGTGTGCTAAGAATGCAAAAATGACAATTTTTTCTGAATTATGAGTGCTAGGGACATACAGGATATTTCCTGGCTGTTTATGAAAATCTTCACTGATTCAAAGAAATAAAAATTGACCTAATTCACCAATTTGATTTAAAATATAATTTGGGGACAACAGAAATGAATGACAAAGTCAGGAAACTACACAAGTTTATGCCACGTCCTGATACAGAGGTATAGCTCAGTATAGTCTGCCTCTTTAAGACTGGGAAAAGTCCATATCAAATAACAGGGCACTGCATACTTTCCAGATCAGCTTTTACTTAAATAAGGGAATATCAAAATAAAAATGTACTTCTTGTGTTCCCTTGTGGGCCAGGAGAAGTATCAATTTTCAGACTTTGAAATAATGAGATATATTTTCCTTTAAAGAGGTAGTTTCTGGGTGCATATCAAGATAATTCAGATAAAACTAAATTCAATTCAATAAAAATCTTATCACTTTCTTGTGGAATAAAACACAGAATAGTTTAAAGGATACCCTGGTTAATGTCCTATACCTAAAGTTAGACCCAAACATGTAATCTCTGCTAATAACACTTCTTTACATATATATTAAACACATATAGCATTAGGAGATAACTACATATTGACAGAGCCATGAAGTTTAATGGGTCCTTTAAACTCATATTTCTAAGGTAAGTACCTTATAGTTTAATAGAAATTCTGGTTAGGTTAGAGATTAAATAGATATACATTTCTAGGAGTTCCTAGGAAGAGAATCCTTCTCTGAGAAACTATAAAATAGTTGGAGGGGTGTATGTATATAGTCAGCCTTTCAAAACTGTTACAACCCAAGCCAGCGCTTACTCACCTTTATAATGAAGATGATAAAAAAACCCAAGCTCAAATAAATAATAATAATAATATCTAGCTCTTATACAGTGCTTTTCCTTGGTAGATCTCAAAGCATTTTACAAAGAAGGGCAATATCATTAGCCCCATTTTACAGATGGGGAAACTGAAGCACAGAGAGGTGAAGTATCTCACCCAAGATTACCCAGCAGGCTAATAGCAGAGCCAGGGATAGAATCCCCATCTCCTGAGTCTGAGCCGTGCATGCTATACACCAGGGGCCATAGTGCCTCTCCTCATGGTAGCTTACCCACTTCCAAACAAACACATACCCCAAAATAAAGCATGAGAAAAAGAAAAAAAAACCCACCTTCCCCACACCCCCAAATCAAAACAAACACAGCTTAGTTGCCATAAGTAAAGGGGAGAGCAGAATTTGGGAAAACTGAGATATATGTTGAAACCTACAAGTGAACGCTGAAGGGAACAGCAAAAAGTGAGCATTTAATCTATATGGTCTTTTCAAATAAAAATGTTATTTGAAAAACTCAAGTGAACTGCATTAAAAAGACTGAAGTATTTTAAATACAAATATGTAAATATTTTTATAAACCTACTTCAAACTACACATTTTTTATCTAGATCAGGGGTTGGCAACCTCTGGCACGCAGCTCGCCAGGGTAAGCGCCCTGGCAGGCCGGGCCAGTTTGTTTACCTGCCACATCTGCAGGTTCGGCCGATCACGGCTCCCACTGGCCGCGGTTCGCCACTCCAGGCCAATGGGGCCTGCGGGAAGCGGCGCGGGCCGAGGGATGTGCTGGCCACGGCTTCCCGCCACCCCCATTGGCCTGGAGTGGTGAACCACAGCCAGTGGGAGCCGCGATTGGCCGAACCTGCAGATGCAGCAGCTAAACAAATCGGCCCGGCCCGCCGGGGTGCTTACCCTGGCAAACCGCGTGCCAGAGGTTGCCGACCCCAATCTAGATTTTCAACAGTGCCCGGCAGCTCTCAGCTGCTTGGTCCAGAGGGCTTTTGAAAACCTGTCCCTAGATAAACAGATCTGGAACGTATAGGAGGCCCCTATTAGCTGAAGCACTGATTTGTCTGCCAATGACCTTAGTTACAAATGAAACAAGCTTCACATTTGTATTTCATTTAACTGTTGCCTGGTGTGTAAAAAACTTAAAGCAATACCCAGAACTATGCAAAGTACATAGACTCCCTTGCCCAGGTTGTCTGTGCATACAGCATGTGGCCTTACGGGCACTGAAGCCAAAGGAGTGCAGCTGGCCTGTTCAGTGACAACTGATTCTGGGAGGTCTTTGATAATGTTGGAGATGCAGTTGCTTAATTTAACAATGTAAAATGGCCAGGACTATTTTAAAGTGGTCAGTTAACACAGGCCTCTTCCCCTTTCACAAGTGTCAGTTGTGAGTAACTCCACTGCCGTCAATGGTGTAGAAAGAGGCGAGTCGGGTGCACTGATTCGACAGAAAGGAGCAACAGACATATACTAAGTATCACTAATGCACTGGCAAATTTGCAGGACATTTCCCAATATATCAGAGGTGGGGTAAAGAAACCTAGGATATTTTGGGAATTCTCACTTCTCAGACCAGAAGAGGTTGAGTCATAGTCTTATATTTTTCTGTTAGGAAACAGCATAGCACTATTTTCATATAACTGAACCCACGCCTTTGTTTCACAGTCCTCTGCACAACATACAGATTGAGATTGAGTCACATTAGTAGAGCAACATATATGCATGTGCTTTTGCATCATCTAGTTAACTCCCAAGGTAGCCACATGTAATGTAGGACATAGAGTACTCTGGTGTATCTGGGTAGCATCTGTGCCGTCTCCAAACAACTTTTTGCTTGAAAGTAAATTGCTAACCTCAGCCTTACAAAAGGGTGACCAATTCTGGTCATGCTGAAAGGCTGTTGTAACTGTAACCCTTCTGCCCATCTAAGTTGGCAGCAACAAGGGCCGGGTTCTGTATCTAGGGGTTCCGTTTCAATAACGCAATGCAAAATCGGCTCGAGCCCCCACCCAGTGACCTGGGATAATTACATACCATCCCCTGGGTGCCTCTAAGAGGCAATACTTCCCCTCTCGCAAGCATGGAGTCTGAGTGTAGCAGAAAACGTTTAATAACATGAGGTAAACGACATCAGCATTAAATTGGAAAAACACCACAAACAGGATTCCTAACACAAACCATGAGCAAAAAAAACCCACCCCAGCAAATTGGGCTGTGTCCTTTCCCTTTGGTTCTTGAATCCAACAACCCAAAAATCACCCAGAGTCCCCAAAGTCCAACACCCCCAAAGTCTCTTGGGTCCAGCAACCACCCAAAGTCCCAAAAGTCCAACAACCCCCAAAGTCTCTGTCCCTGGTCAGTGCAGCCCCAGAGTAAAAGGGGGGCACGCAGGGTGTTAAGGGGCACCTTACGTGATCCGAGGTCAGCCGTCTCTCCGTGGGGTTCCGCCACAGCCTTCACCACAAGCCAGTCCACTTCCTGCCGTCCCACGAACCGCTCCACTCTACAAGCTGCTCCACTCCGCTCCGTTCACTGACCTGTAAGCCGCTCCAGCCGTCCCCACAAACAGCTCCACTCGCCGTTCCTTGGGCCGCTCCAACTGTACCCGCAAGGCTCCGCGCCGCTCGCTGCTCCTCCAGTCGTCCCCACAAATTGCTCCACCAGCTGTTTAGCAATATAGCTTCAGGCTCCCCCACTAGTTAACACAGCACTTTATAACTTTAACTCTTTTGTAATTTCAGCTCTTAGTGATTTCAGCTCAGAGTAGGGGAGCCTCAGTGCTGGTGCACCATTGGCCCAAAGTGAATTCAGCTCAGCAGCCTGTAACTAGATTCCTAACAGAATCAAAGTTAGCTCTGACATTCAACAGTGGAGAGAAGAGATGGTGCAATTGGTGTTTCAACCCCTCAGAGGGGACCCATATCATCAGGTACAAATACCTGTTCCCATTCTCTCTCAATTCACTGGGTTTTGTAACCCATGCCCCTTGTCAAGCAAGTGCTACTTAGGTAATGGTGAAGGACTCACTCAGTCCTTCTGTCATACAACAGTTCCACTGGCCTTGATTCACAGAATCATGGTAACAAAACTTTATTCTTCTTGCCCCAATAACAGAGAAACTGGGGATCCCACACCAGCCAAAGTAACCACTTTGAGTTGCTGTTGTTTCATGCCAGGCGAGTGGGTGTGCCTATGCAAACAAGATCAGCCCCTGGAGTTCTTTTCCACACTCGCCATAATTCACCACCAGATGTCAGGGTAGAGCTCATCCTGACTCTGCTTACATAACATACTGGCTATGAGCCAAACTTTGCTAATTTACTGTACACCTCATGAAGCCAACAGAGTCAATGCAAGTCATCACAGAGTTCAATGCTAAATATATATCAGGCGCATGTACTGCCGTCTTCTATCTCTAGTCAATACAGAAATCATTCCAAAAACTGTACAAATTGCCTAGAGAATCACCTGACATACACTAATGAGCATTTTGCCACAATACAACTTTGTGCTCTCATTTTTTAAATTGAAATAGGACTTTTGTGCCCATGTCTGTGTTTCTGACTGCACTGCTTCATATGGGCTGTTGGATTGAGTCTGAGAAGGCAGGGGAGTTGTGGTGGAAGCCGAACTCTGCACCAATGACGATTAGGCAAGTTTTGTTCACCATGGAAGTGATATTTTGGTAGCACTGTGTTCTACTGTAAATAGATGCCTTTTGCATGTAACCAAAACATCAAGATTTATTATAGGGAGCACTAAAATATGGCTTGAAAATAACTAAACCCACACACTCTTTAAAGTTAGTCTAGGAATGCAATTGTCCTCTGTCTTAAAGAGACATTGCCAAGGTTGGTAGGCCTAAAATTCAACTTAGCTGATCAGATCCTCAGAATCAGTCCTTCTGCACCTGTCATATTCTTTGAGGTGAATGAGGGGCTGAAAAGGTGCTTCACAGCAACTTTTAAGCTCCTTGACAGGTCACGGACTACTAGCTCCATCCCCAAGACCAATTTAGCAACTCACTGCCATAGCAGCCCTTGCCATCAGGTTGTAGCACTGCAAGGGTTTTTATCTCTAACATCCCCCGTTGATCACCTCTTTGACGCTGTGATGGCCCATTTCTGTCCACAATTTATGTGGCCTACTCTGCAGCCAGGTCACCTCTTTCCAATTCCGTCCCCTTCCGGCATAGCAAAAGTCCAATTGAAAATCCACACAACCAACCAAACACACTGTTCTTCTTCCCCTCTCTGGCTATATTGAAATTCCTTTGTCGACACCCTAACTCATGGGCACTGCAGAGTTCCTTTTTTGCTGCTTAGGCAGAACACACTGCCTCCCAGGGCTTTTTCCTTGGAGGCCCTTCTTCCTGGCAGGTTTCCCTACTGCCTCTTTCCCCAGGGACTTCCCTGCTTCTTTTAGGGCCTCCCATTAGAGCCTAACCTGCTCCCTGTGGTTCTCCGCTTCCTGCCACAGGCAGGTTCCTCTCAAAGAGAGGATACTTTCCCTTACTTTTCACTCCTGGGTCTCCTTCCTCACTGAGTTCTCTTCCCTCTCTATGTGATCCTCCCTCATCCTGTCACAGCTGATGTCACTGATGGAATTGAGCCACCAGTTCAGGATCAGCTGGGGGATAGCTGCTATGTCATAGACAAGGCTGAACCTGACTCCCCTAAAAGGGCTAGTCAGCCTATGACAGGCTTGTCTCAGTGTTGTCAGCGTTCATGGCCTTACTGAGAGTCTTGCGATTTGCGGTGCATTTCTTAAAGCCCCAGCTCCTAGAATCAAGAGATTGGGTGAGAGTCAGAGCTTTCATTAAAAGAAAAGGTAAGTTTTTAGCCCTCATGGTTGTGGATTTGCAAATGTATTATTTTGAAAAATACTGCATATTTTTTAAACCAACCCCCATGATATTCTGAGGCCTGACTCTTGATTTGTGAATGCTTGTGGTTAACAGTACTGTTGTCTACAGTGAAACGTTTTGCACTGGTCGACATGCTGCACAGGAGTTGGTTTTTACAGCAGTGCAGTGTGTGTACATTACAGGTTGCAATGGTGCAGCTGTGGCCCAGCTGTATCAGTGAATCTACACTGATGCAAAACACTCCTAGTGCAGGCAACCGTGGCTGTTGAAGTTGGACCAGCAGCAATGGCCGCTAGCAGCTGAGGACTGTTGGAATGGAGCAATGCTCTGGCTACGTCTCTCTTCTCCTGGCCCGACTACAGTTGGGCTGGGAGCTGGTGATGGCATCAGAACTGATATACTGGCTCTATGCCACTTGAGAATTCCCCTATGCCAGAGACATCCCATGACTGACCGTTCTTAAACACGTATAGTGCTGTAGTGCCAACCAGAGCAGGGCCCCATTGTGCTAGGCACTGTACAAACATGTAAAAATACTAGTCCCTGCTCCAAAGAGATTACAGTCCAAAAGCCAGTGAAGCCAACTTTGGGATTGCTTTGGTGCCACGAAGCTGGGGCAAAACAGCCTTAGTGAGGAGCTGAATCTGGCCCATTTCCTTATACACTGGCAGCAGTGGTGTAATTTTTATCTCAATCCACATCTAATATTCTGGAACATATTTTCCAACCACTGTAGTACATCCTCGACTGCAGCTAATTTTCAGTGGGTACTATAAACTCTATATTAAAAGCTCTGGAAAATATTTTCCAAAATCAATTTGGTCAAAAGACAACTAGTTGTCTGGCAGCCACAAAACTCACATTCAAAATCCTGGAAAATATTTCCCCAAACACCAATTAGATCTGTGACTAACTCTCTAGACTGGCAGCTGGGATATCATCTACATTCAGATCTCCGTAATATATTTTCTAACAATGACACTCTGGGCAGGGAAACATTTTTAGTTGGCTCCCCTACCACTCGGTACCTGAGTCCCTTGCTGATTCATTGGCAGCTATGTTCCCTTGGGACCATCTTAAAGTCAAGCTGATTATAAAATTTAGGTAACCTGGCCCTAAGAAAGATCCAGGCACTAGCCTCTTAAATGGTAAACAATAGGCTGTGCATCTGTAGTATCCATACATAGTGGAAATCATTGAAAGTCTCTCTTCACCTTACAGTTAGTCAGTGTAAACTGCAAATTTTATTAATCTCTGCTAAACTTATAATGATAACAGGGAAGTTTGAATGATGTTAGGTGTGTGCTCTACGTATATATGCAGTAATGTGAGCTACAGTTGAATGATTTAGGGAATTTTGTATAAAATTCTCAGAAGAGCCTTTCTCTGTTAGCTTGTGAGCTCTAAATGGTAGTGGTGAGCAAGCAAAAAGAGAGAGGAACTGACACCTCTAAACATATCAAGATCATAATAATTTGATCATATAGGAAAAGGCAGGTTCTCTCGCTGATGGGAATCTTGGGATTTGTTGATCAGTTCTCTTAGAGAACCATGTTGGAGTTTGTGAATGACGACAGTGTGAGTTAATAAGATATTGCTGTATTTGGCATTTAATTCATTATTATCAACTTCATTACAGTAAAATACACGTTGTAAGATCCTACAGAACAAATATACAAGGGAAATAAAGGTGGGAGATATAAAGAGACTCTGCCAGCTTGACACAGCAAGTTAATGGCAGAACTGGGAACAGAATCCCTTATGTCTCCTTGATTCCTATTCCTCACCCACTGGATCATACTGTCCCATCTTTGATAAGATTCCTGTTACTGTACATCTAGTGTACTGTGTACTATTGGTCAAATAACTTTCTCAGACTTTTTCTTTTAAAGGAAGCAACTCAGTAAAAAGCTGTTGGGATGTTACTGAAACCGGAGAATTCTGCAAGAGCTACAGGCTGACCTTTCCTGGATCATTCAGGAAGACTTCAGCACTATGGTTATGAATTTGACACAAGCCATGTCAAATGACTGATGGACACAGAAACAATCCCCAGACTTGCCCATTGAATGGCTGGGCAGCATGGATGAACAGTGTATAAGGCGGCAGAATCAGAGTTCAACCGCCTTCCCAAACTCTTTAGAGCACCATATATCCCAGGGTACAAGTCAAGGAGCAGTCTTTACACTCTCCTAAGCATTGAGACTGCAGTTCTGCCCAGTACTTACATGGGACGCACAAGAAAGTGGGCAGCTCCTTCCACTCTTCCGCTGAGCACTTGAGTAAAGGCGAGGCAGCATATAGCCCTGTGTGATTAGAAACACTTCTCTTGGGTGTTCCTGGGCCTGAAATTTCAACATAGAGAACTTGTACCCACAGTGTCTGTATACACGTGTTGTCTAATGAGCTAGCACCAAGTTTAGACTTGAATTAACGAGATGCAACTTTGTATGGCTCTCTTGCACTGCTGCAAAGGTTCAAAGGTCTTGTAGGGGGAGGGATAGCTCAGTGGTTTGAGCATTGGCCTCCTAAACCCAGGATTGTGAGTTCAATCCTTGAGGGGCTATTTAGAGAACTGGGGTAAAAATCTGTCTGGGGATTGGTCCTGCTTTGAGCAGGGGGTTGGACTAGATGATCTCCTGAGGTCCCTTCCAACCCTGATAGTCTGTGATTCTGTAACAAGGACCAGGATATGATACATGCTGTTCAAGCTATTGCTATATGACATTCAAGGCATTACACAGAAAATACATCACACCTAACTTCGTCTTCCATATGGGCCTATTGTGCTCCCTTAAACAGTGGAGCTCAGGAACTTGTACTGTGATTGTAGGACTAAGGATGTCATCTTCATTCTTCAGATGTTCTTTAAAAAACAGATTTGCCTTAGTAGTTGGTACCAAAGATCATTCAAACTGAGCTGTCTCTGGATTATATTTGAGGAAACAATCTGTGAATGTAAAGTCCAATGATGCTGTCACTCTCTGGTGCATTATGTACCTTTTATGGCTAAAATGCTATCTAGAGTGCTACCATATCCACATGTAAATAATGGCACCAGGTAGCCCTCCATATATCTAAAAAATCTGAGCTGATGACCTCTTACCCTTGGAGAAATGTGAAGATGTTTGGCATATGTTTCAGTTTCTCAGTGTATAACTAAAGCATAAACTGAGTTAAGTATCGATCTAGAGAAGTCTGAGTTCTGCTATTGGCCAAACAGTTACAAATATTTGAAGAATCTTAACTTGCCTTCCTCCCTTTGCCCACCCACTGCACATGAGGTTCTCCTTGGCTAGCTGCTTGTCCATACAAGTGCAATTCTGTACACCCTGGGCCTAGGGCAAGCCTGGGTAAGTGGCAGGTCTTCCCTTTCTACCTGCATTCTGTGGAAAGGACATGGAGTATAGTGGAGCCATGAAGAGCTACAAGCTGGCCTTTTAGCTTAAAGATACATATTTCCTTAAGGTGGATTGGCTTTTTCACTCAACGAGCTCTGCTGTAGTACACCGCAGGCCTCTTTCCCAGCAGATTTAGCAATCTTCAGGACTCAATGTTTGAAATTAACAAAACCAGATTAATTAATTTTAAATCTTAGTAATTGTTGCACTTTTCTTGATGTTCCGATCATATCTGATGAAAACTAGTAAAATGTTTGCGGTATTCCTGTAGCTTGAAGTCACCTCAGAAATCCTTAAAATTCAAAGGAAGGATTTGTAGAGAAGACTGGTAGCTTTAACTCTCCCTATGGAAAATAAAAGTAGTCATTAGATTGAAAGCTCTTTGGGGGCATGGACAGTCTTTTTGTTCTGTGTTTGTACAGCACCTGGCACAGTGGGGTCCTGCTCTATGATGGAGGCTCCTAGGCGCTACTGCAACACAAATTAATAAATAAATAATATAAGTAATGACGGAATTTGCCTCCTGCAAAGGAAGTAATAAAGAAATAGGCAGGTTAGTCTCTCTCTCCTCCTTTCATCCCTCCACCAACTTTTTGTTTATCAAGTTAGGATCCCTCCTTTGACAGATTCCTAGAAAACTTGCCTGCCTTTGAAATGATATATCCCATTTTTACAGCAAAAATTGTACTGGGCAGGAGAAGAACTAAATGTAAAAATGTTAGTAAGTAAACTTGAGTCTACAACTACAGGGAAGATTGACTCTGAGAGTACTGAGTTCTTGTTTCCTACAGTTTATTATGTTGCCACCAGGCCTATAGTTGGACTGACTGGATCATCTTAGGTGATGGTTGGAAAAATCCAAGATGATGATTGAAAAATCCAAGAAATTGAAAGGATGCTATTGTTCCTCATCAGTGGAAAAGCCATCTTCGTTATATGTGACTCAGGATTCAAGACAACTTGGCTAGATCCTCAGCTGGTGTAAACTGGTGTAGTCAATGGAGCCATATTGATTTAACTAGCTAAGGATCTGGCCCAAAAACATGCAACAGGACAGTAGAATAAGCAGGTACATGCAATTTGGGAAACAACAAGAACTTCATCAGCCTGGTGAGCTCCTCAGCCAGCTTTTTTGAAACTCTTCGATGTAAGTTATCCAGACCTGCTGATTTAAAAGCTTTAGTAACCGCTGTTTAACATTCTCCATTGGAAGGAAAGATATTTTGTCATCATTAAATGATACATCATCTAGATTTTTCCCTAAATACAGAACAGAATTATTTATTGAACACTTCTGCTTTTTTCTGCATTATTATTGATAATTCTACTATTTCCATTTAGTAATGCACCAATTATTAGAGTTCCTTTTGTTTCTGATATACTTAAAATTCCTTCTTATTGTCTTTAAATCTGCTAGCCATAGATTTTTTCTTTTGTCCTTGTGCTTTTCTAAGCAATTCTCTACAATTTCTAGCTTCTAACGTATTCATTGCCATCAGCTTCCCCTCTCTTCCATTTGTTATATATAGCTTTATATTTTTTATTGCTGCTTTCACTTCCCCTTTAAGCAATGCTGTTTTATTTTTTAACCCGTGTGGCCTTCTTTCTTGATTGTGAGATTGCTGATTTTGGGCATCTAGTAAAATATTTTTAAAATATTTCCAATTTTTATTCACATTTTTCTATTTAAATTTATTCTCCCAGCTGATTTGGTTCATAATTGTTTTCAGCATTGTGAAAATGGCCTTTGTAGAGCACCAAGTGTATATACACCTCCACCCCATATAACGCTGTCCTCGGGAGCCAAAAAATCTTACTGCGTTATAAGTGAAACCGCGTTATATCGAACTTGCTTTGATCCACCGGAGTGCACAGCCCCGCCCCCAAGGAGCACTGCTTTACCGCGTTATATCCGAATTCGTGTTATATTGGGTCACGTTATATCGGGGTAGAGGTGTGTGTGTGTGTGTGTGTGTGTGTATATATATATATATATATATATATATATATATATATATATAACTAGTTAGGACTTTATTCCATTTGCACACAACAAATGTAATCAAGTCATGATCATTGCACCTAAGCAACCACTAACTTTTAGTTCTGTGATTAATTCCTCTTTATCTCTCATGTTGAGGTCTAATATAGAATTCCCCTGTATTGGATGGAACACTTCAGTAAAGAAATTGTCATCTATAATTTTTAGAAATTCCATGGACGTTTTAGTATTGGCAGCATATGTCACTGAGATTGAATATGCAGTTTTTTCCCTTCCACATTATAGAAAGGTTTATAAAGAGATGATCATCCTGTTCTCTAGCATGATTTGGTGGTTTCTAGCAATTACCAACTAGTACTTCATCTTGTGCCTTATCTGTTAGAACATTGATCCATAAGCATTTGAGATCATTTGCTTCTGAGCTGTCTTAAGCTGGGACTTGGAAACAGATAATGTCATTTCTGATAGAGTGCCACTCCCCCTCTCCTTTTGTGCACTCAGTCCTTCCTAAATAGGTTATAATCAGTGATTGTGCAGTCAAAAATGTGAATCTTCCCACCAATAATACCAATTAGATTGAATTTATCCTCATAAATAAGCAATTCCAATTCCTCTTGTTTATTACCAAGGCTCCCAGCATTGGGGTATAGGCAATTAAAAAATTCTTCTCTTCATTTCCCTTGGGCGTGATTAATTTCATTCTTTGACATCTTGATTGTATACTAAATGAATATTCATATGTTCCCTCTTTTCATACTTAATTTTTGTGGTTTGCTTAATGCCCTCCTAGTCTAGCCAGCCTATCCATGAGAAGATTGGTTTCCCTTTGACTGAGATGGAAGCAACCAAACTATGCAGCCCTCTCTACCCAAAGCAGGTTGGCCAATGTTCCACAAAACCAAAACCTTCTACCTTAATGACAGGTTTCAGAGTAGCAGCCGTGTTAGTCTGTATCCGCAAAAAGAACAGAAGTACTTGTGGCACCTTAGAGACTAACAAATTTATTAGAGCATAAGCTTTCGTGGACTACAGCCCACTTCTTCGGATGCATATATATCCTTGCCTTCTACCTTAAGCCACTTACCTAGCCAGCAGTTCACATCCAGAATCTTCTGTCTTCTTTTACTCATGGGACAGGAAACATCTCTGAGATTGCTTGGACATGCTCTCCTTCAGCCCCTATAGAGTTCTCTGAAGTTATCTATAATCTGAGATGTAGCAAATGAAGCAATGTTGTTAGGCTAATATGCACCATCACCAGTGGAGCCTTGTTTGTTGATTTCAGAAGCCTATCCAATCTTACAGTCACATCTCGAGTCACGGCTCTGGGAAGATAACACACCCTTCTGTTGTTCGCTTGTCCCTTGCAGAATGTTCTTTCCATTCTCCTTAGCATATAACCCTAACAAAGATTATCCATCTTCTTTGGATGAAAATCTCTTGATAGGCATGCTTGATGGTCTTGTGGGTTACGCTGAAAAGCACTCTCAGATAAGTCCTTTACAGCCCTCTGTTTCATTCAACCAGCTAGATCTTCAGAAACATTTTCTTAAGTTTCCGCATTGAGAATCTGAAGATGACTGGATACTTCTAGCTGTGTGGATTTAATCTAACCTGATCCATTTTTCTTTGGTAAGCACAACCTACTCATTCTCATCTGCTTCAAGTCATGCAGAATGCTACTTGATCCTTTCACCTCTGTTGGTTATGAGTTGCCAAGTCTCATCTCTCTGGTTTCTTCTCTCTCTGGTTCCTTGGTCAGCAGTATCTTTCTCTCTTGAACCTAGGGTGGGAATGTTTCCTGAATCTGGTTCTCCAAGTACTGTTTGGCCTCACTGCTGATCTGCAGTGTCAGTACTTGTCCTTCCAAACCACAAATATTTTCTTCCAGCATAACCATCAACTTGCACTTCATACACAGTGTGATGCTGTGTATAAAAAGAACAGGAGTACTTGTGGCACCTTAGAGACTAACAAGTTTATTTGAACATAAGCTTTCGTGGGCTACAGCCCACTTCTTTAGATGCATAGAATGGAACTTATAGTAAGGAGATATATATACATACAGAACATGAAAAGATGGAAGTAGCCATATCAACTCTAAGAGGCTAATTAATTAAGATGAGCAATTATCAGCAGGAGAAAAAAAACTTTTGTAGTGATAATCGAGATGGCCCATTTCAGACAGTTGACGAGAGGTGTGAGGATACTTAACATGTATGACAGATTTCAAAGTAGCAGCCGTGCTAGTCAGTATCCGCATGTTTCCCTGTGATTCAGCAAACCATATAATGACATATGATGAGGACATGTGACCGAAGACTCCATCTTTTACCGGTAACTTTGCATGCTCATGTGACCCTGGACTCCATCTTGGGCCAGTAACTTTCCATATACATGGGCTGTGGGCTTTGTTTGGGACAGTAAATTTCCATGCACATGGCAAAGAATATAAAAGACATCTGAGACACCTCCATTTTGCCTCTTTCCTATTCTAATTCTTTGGACTGTGGATTTACAACTAAAAGGAGTATTCTGAACTATGGACTGAGGACCGTCCAATCTTTTGGAAGTTACCAGAGAGACTTTTGCAAGCCAGCAGTCTATTCCATCACTGCTACAAACCTGATATAAGGACTTTGCAATAATTTGTATGTATATGATCTATTAACCATTTATAACTCTCTTCTTTTATTAATAAAATCTTTAGTTAGTTTACTAAGGATTGGCTGGCAGTGTGATATTTGGGTAAGATCTGAGATATATATTGACCTGGGTGTAACTGTCTGATCCTTTGGGATTAGTAAGAACCTCACAGATGGTGAATTGGGTTTTCAGTAACTTTTCATTATATTAGGCCTGTTTGTCTGGATGGGAGCCAAGGGCTGGAATGCCTAAAGAGGACTGTGTTGGCTTCTGGTTAACCGGTGTGGTACTGCCGAAACTCCTTTGTTACTGGCTTGGTGAATCTAATTATAGAATAAGCCACCAGTTTGTGAGGATTGTTTGCCCTATTTATTACGGTCTGTCCTGAGTGTGGCATTCTCAGTGCGGTCCATCCCAGGCACCCCACACAGGAAGTCCCTTCTGGCTTCAGGCAGGAAAGAAAACATGCCACATCCTTTTCAGGTCAGAGCCACGGTCATAATGCTATTGCATGTAGAAACTGTACCAAGGCAGAAAGCTTCTCATATGCCCCACAAAACTCTCTGAATCATCTGCTCAGGGGTTCACCAAGCAACTGACTTCTGTACTAAGCCTTACTCTTTTGCTCCACCTGCTTGCTAACATGGATGGATTAACAACTCAGAGAGTTCAAGCACTGGACTGATCACAGACCCAATGGTCCCAGCCATGTGGTCCCCACAAAGACACCAAAAAAACAGAGTGGTCTCACCTGTTCTGTACAAGGGACCCAACACCCAGCCACACAGCCTTCACAGAGAGTAAACAAACAAACAAACAGAGCAAACACATAACTCATGGAGACCCTCTATCTCCAAGCACAAGATCGGCAGCTATCCCCTCCAAAATTCCCTGCGTCTGCCTATCTTTGAACCTTGGCAAGCTAAGAATATTGATTTCTATATGGGTAAATATACGGTCATATACATATAGGTAAAAATAATGTAGACCATACTTCCAGGATGGAGGACTCAATCCTGGGAAGCAGTTACTCTGAAAGAGATTTGTGGACCATAATGGATAATCAGCTGAACATGAGATGCAATGCTTGGATGAAAGGGCTAATGCGATCCTTGGATGTTTAAACAAGAGAATATCAAGTAGGATGAGGGAGATGATATAACCTTGGTATTTGGCACTGCTGGAATACTGTGTCCAGTTCTGGTGTCCACAATTCAAGAAAAGTTGGAGAGGCTTCAGGGAAGGGCCATGTGAATTAATAAAGATCTGAAAAACATGCCTTATCATGACAGACTTAAGGCACTCAATCGATTTAGCACAGAGAAGAGAAGGTTAAGCGATGATTGGATCACAGTCTACAAAGGTACACAGTGTCTCTATCTACCTGGGGAAACGCAGCCTAATATCAGCGGGCTCCTCAATCTAGCAGACAAAGGTATAACAAAATCCAATGAATGGAAGTTGAAGCTAGACTAAATCAGACTAGAAATATGATGAATATTTTTAGCAGTGAGGGTAATTAACCTTTGGAACAATTTACCCAGGATTCTCCATCACTAGAAATTCTTAAGTCAGGATTGAATGTTTTTCTAAAAGATATACCCTTCAACCATAGCTATGAAGCAGGAATTAATGCAGGGAAGTCCTATGGACTGTGTTATGCAGAAAGTCAGACGAGATGATCAAAATGTTCCCTTCTGGCCTTAAAATCTAAGAATTTGTCTCTAGTTTCTGGGTTATTTAGACCAGTAGTTTTTATACTTTTCCATACTGTAACGCATGTTACAACAGAAGAAATATTTCAGAACCTCCCTCATATCTAGCCACAAAGAAAGAGAGGGTGGCCCTGCCCCCCAGATTGAGAACCCATGAGTTAGCATTTGAGACAAGTCAGTGTAAGGACAAACATTTTTATAGAATAAATCAGAAACCTACCAAGTTACAAGGAAAGGGTTAGACTTTTCTTTAGAATATATAGCTGCTGTAACTCTTGTGGCATCTGATGTACAATCTATGCTTTGGATTAACATTTAAATAGTCATTACCTTTTCCTACAGTCTGCATTTATGAAGAAAACACATGGAATTTTCAACAATGGGATTAAGTATTACTGGCAGATGACACAGTTTAAAATGATATACCAAGCTATAGGATGAATGAAACAGTTGTTAGTCTGCTCTGCTTCTTTCTAACAGAAGGACAAAAAAATCTTATGCTCAATGGTAAAAAAAAATACTTAGAAGGTAATCTACTTTATCGAGATACAAAATTTACATGAAAAATGGATATAACAAGATTATTTACATTCTTTAGTCATTAAGGATAAAGAGGGTGCTTACTGACCTATTTTTCTAAACAACAAATTGAAAAACCTCTGTGATAAAATCTCTCTGCACTGTGATTTCCACTTCTGTCAGATACTACAGAAAAATGGCGTCGACCTAGCATATCTATCTACTCAGTGACTGATTTGTGTTCTTTGCAATTTAGATACTCAGCCTCTCTTTCAACTCTACATGTCTATTACATTTGCTACAAATTGTATTAAGGGAGCATGTGTTTGGGGAGACTGGAATTATAGCCTAGAAAGCCAGATAGCCCAGGGAGATTGTTTCTTTACCCAAATGTTTAGAACTAGGGCTGTCTGGGTTGAATTTGGAGCTATACGGAATTTGTAGCCAGGGTATTTGCTGAGTCTAGGTCTCATTCCTGCTGCTGTAAAAGGCTCTGAAGTCATACATAATGGTGTAACTCCACCGGTTTAAAATATGTATATTATAGCATACATACATATTTTAAGCAATGGAATTACACCACCATTACACTTGAGTGAGTGAGATCAGAATTGGCTCAAAAGCCTTTTACAGCAGCAGGAATAACATAACATTTAATGCTATACAAGGATGTAGTGAGGAAGAATCAAGCCCCCGATAACACTTTTATAAACTTTGCTGGGGGCAAGGTTTTGCAGTATATCTTGAGTGATACAGAGTACATGTTCCACGTAATACTCAGATCAAATTTTCTATGACCTTTTTTCTGAAATTTGGTGCCACTGATTTTCCATATTATAATAACCACATGCAGCTCAGTTCTCAAATTAATTACTCTAGAAAGATGCAGGGGTGAGTCAAACCTGTTGATCCAGGAAGTTTAGCTATTATAACCTGATGCTTACATTATTTAGCTATCCCATCCAGCAGTGAGATTAGGGTCATTAATATGAGTGCTAACACATGGAAAAATAACAGCAGCTTGTACACTGCTGATGTTAATATAGCCTAGGAAGTTCGTTTAGGATGTGTGATGGTTCAACGTGTGTTCTAACAGAAATCAGTTGACCAGTTTGTGGGAATGACGACGGCAGAAAATATCAATGCAAAGAGGGAAAAAATGAGTGCAAGATGCTTGAAACATCTAGATGCAGTAGGCAGGACAGAGCTGCTGATGAGTGAGTTCAGGCATACAGTATGTAGATCTCAGGGCTGAGTGAAGTGCCATGGTCAGGAAAGGATAATAAAAAGACTGGAACGTATGCCATCTGGTATAACAGAAGGGAGGATGGGAAGCATCAACAGGGAGTTAGAATTGTTAGGGAAAGCCAGACGGTGAAAGCATTGATTAAGATTATTTTCTTGATTAGGTGGTACTCTTTGATTTATCTGCTGGTGAAGGAAGAGCAACTAACATTACTGTGCAAGAACTGTGGCCTGGTCCACACTAACCCCCCACTTTGAACTAAGATATGCAACTTCAGCTACGTGAATAACATAGCTGAAGTCGAAGTACCTTAGTTCGAACTTACCGCGGGTCCAGATGCGGCAGGCAGGCTCCCCCGTCGACTCCGCGTACTCCTCTCGCGGAGCAGGAGTACCGGCGTCGATGGTGAGCACTTCTGGGATCGATTTATTGCGTCTAGACAAGACGCGATAAATCGATCCCAGAAGATCAATTGCTTACTGCCAGACCCGGAGGTAAGTATAGACCTACCCTATGTCTACCAGGGAGCCGAAACTGAATCTGAACCTGGGAGGGGCAGAAATTCTGCACACAAAGCTGGTAGAAAGGGTTAAGCAGAAGCAGCAGTCACTCATGGAGAAGGAAAGGCTTCACATACCAGGGCAGAAGAAACTGCTACAGTTTGTGGCAGTGTAATGATTCACTCTCTAAAACAGGAAGCAGGATGTGTGGGGACATTGAGGAGCTGTGGGGAAAGACATGAAAGCAACAACAGTATCTGAGACAGGAGGAGAAATTCTGGAAGTAAAGAGGAAGTATAAGTGATCACTTAGGCCAAAAAATATTAGACATGGGGCCAAATCAGCCACTGGTGTAAAAATGTGTAGCTTCATTACTTCAATCTATGTCAATTTACACCAGCTAAGGATCTGGCCCATTATTGAAGTGGGAGGGGCTAAAAGATGGAGGAGTGAATGTAGTATTAGTGAATCAGATTAGAAGCAAAGAGACTGCTAAATAATACCAGAAACCAGTGAAAAATAAATGTGGGTTGGAGCAGTGCAAAGACCATCCAGCACTAAATTTATTAGAGTAACTTCAATACCTACCTAATTGAATGGTGCCACCTGTTGCAGATGAGAAGCCAAGAAATAAAGCCAAGGAATTCAGGGAAAGGAGTTGCAGAGTACACTATTATTGGTAACAAACTATCAATGGGTAACATGATATGACACTAAACGAGGCAGCGAACCAGCCAAGAAGGGAAAAGGCACTAAAAGAGTGGCAGGGAGATACAGAAAAGGACACCAAGGAAACCCACAAGGGCTGCCTGAAATAAAATGCTGACAATATATTTGTAAAGCTCAAGAGGTGCAAGCAGTACAGTGGGACCTGTGGACTCTGATGACACAACATTGCTCCCCTTCTGACACTGAAGTTGTGTGAAAAACTCTCACTACCCCAAACTCTGGAGAAACAAACAAACAAATAAAACAGGCCTTGAGTGGTAGAAAATAAACAAGCAAAACGTTCTAAGTTCAGCTTTTCTCCTCAAAACAGAAGATGTTTCATATAACTAGAAAACTACAATTTAAAGAAAGTCCTGGTTTTCGCATGTGAATAGTCAGAAAATGAAAAATAGTAGCTTTCCTCAGTTTTACCCACCAATAAACACCCCTTCCCGTTCTTTCTCTGCTCACAAATCTCATCAGCAGATTTTGACCAACAAGTTCCATCTTCTCTAGTTAAACTGAATACAGGTTAAGTATAACTTATATAGGTTAAGTACATTGCAAAGTACAATATACAGTCAGATACACTGATGCAACAGAATAGACCGGTATAAATTCACATCCCTTTTCCTTTGAACTAGCTGAATGGGAATAGCACCAAATATTAAAAGTATTACATTCTTCTATTCAATAAAGTTGTGCTGAATAGAATTATCACCTTGAAATTACAGGGTAAAACTCCCTATACAAAAACAGATTAAAGACAAATTAGACTGTGGGCCAGGTCACTATGATTGTTAATTAGTGATAATGGAAATACAATTAGCATAATGAGTTCCAATTACTGTGTATGGAGAAATATGAGCATACTGCTTTCATAAATCTTGGTTCCAGGAAAAATAAAATGCATCTGGTTTAACAAAGCATGCCCTTCTCCTCTGCACAAAGCTTCCTGGTAAATATCTTTTTATGAAGCTAAACCTTTCTTCTGATGGGTTGTGCTTCAGAAAAAAATGCGACAGAATGGATTACCCTGTCTGATAGCTGAGCAGTTTTGTATTAGCTTGGCTTCTGTTTTAAGCTTCCTAGAAAATCTTACCATCTGTTTTCTCAATCCTGGGTTAAACAACAGAAGACAAAATCATAGACCATTACATCAAATTTACTTATTGTCTTTGAAATATCTAGGGTTTTCCTCCCCTTTCCTCTTTTTCTGCTTCTGATAAACTGTGAAATTGGAAAGCCAATTATATTCACATATTTACGCAATTCTGAACAGCTTTTCAAAACTCGGTGCAAAAATGAGTTGATGAAAGACAACAGCTTTACAAATAGCAGCAGCAGCATGTCTGATGGTTACTTAATGAAGATATTTTTTACAGAGTCACTCACCACAGTGCAGATATTTATTTCCATACCAACCTGACACCTTTGCAAGTTTGTAGAAACAAACTTGCTAGATCTAGTGTATAATCCACTTGCCTAACTTTTAAGAACATTATAGAATTATAAATACCTTCCAGAGCTGTGTGTGTTTGGACTTCAAGGGAACTCAAATAGAGCCCAAAAGAGCAGTGTGCTTGTAAACCTGAATACACAACACTACTCAAGTTCCTGTAGAACCCAAGTTTTTGACTGCTAGCTGGCCTATTCTTGTCTCATGACTGAATGGAGGTGGGGATAGCCTTCTCATCCAGTTCTGGCGCAACACGTCTATGAGCCCAAGAACAGAAAGCTAAAGGCTAGCTATGTGAGGAATGCAGTTTTGGGTGTGTATAATTTTAAGTGGGTTTCCAAGTCCTTCCCATTTGCACATGACCTTCAGCCTCATACTAGAGGGGACAGCCGGCAGAGAGAGCGAGCATTAGAACTTTCATGGATGGAGTAAGAGAAGGGAAGGTAGGGATTGCTCAGCCAGTCATCCAGAACTGTTTTTGATATTGGGGTGCATTAGATTCATCCTGGGAAGCTATAAGGCTGATAGTAGGAATTGTAAGTAGAAGAAAATAATGGATGGTTCAACAATAGATGTATTTTTTGACATCTGGTAAACTGCAATTAATACAAGTAAGGCTTTTTATCTGCACCATGTGGTCTACGTGTGTTTATCTGTCTAACTGTAAAGGGAATTCTCCTCGCTCATGATGATGATACTTAGCACTTAGACAGAACAATCAGGCTATGCTGTATTTGTGGGGTAGGAAGGCCCAGAACATAGCCACGCTATGATTCAACCATGAAAAATACCAAGGTAACAACCATTTGCACTGTATTTTCAGCCCCACAAAGACTACTACAACACATGGTAATGGTTATTTGGCAGGGAATTCAGGAAGGAGCATTGAGAATGGATAGCAGCCTGCTCTGGGACTTCAGCCTGTTGGGGTTGGTTGTGGCCTGTCTCTACCTACAGCTACTCAAGGTGGCTGTGTGAATTCTGCTCTGGGATGGTGTGAAGAAGAATCCAATTGGCGATGAGACCATTGCCTTCATAGCTGCTACTGTTTCATAGTTTGAATAAAGTTAATTTCACAGACAGTTATCTACTCTGCAGATCCACTCTGCCTTGTGTCCATATTGGGTACTTTGGCAAAAAAAGTGGGCAAAACTAACATGGAATCTCTCTCTGCTCATGTGGAAAATGTGGGCAAAATACTGGGAGAGAGTCTTACGAACGTGCACCACCACCACCACCTAACAAAGCCAAGTCTGGTCCTTTGGTCCAGCCTGTCTCCGGCATCACACCACAGCTGGGCAGGCGGGAGAGGTGAAATCAGAAATGCCTTTCTCACTGGGAGTAATGCTACCACCATGGTTTCTTCCACCCTCCTGCCACCACCCTTTCTGCTTTTGACTGATTACCACTGCCCCTATGACAAATATTGGGTGTGATCCTTCAACCCTTACTTATGTGAACAGCCCTTCCTCTTGTGAGTAGCTCCATCATCTTCATATAAATTAATTTGCATGAGTAAGAAATGCAGTACTGGGTTATAATTATTACATCAATATTTATTCCTAATAGGAAACACTGTAACGTATCAACCTTTCTACAATTGCTACCATTATTATTATTACAGAATAGTACTCAGAGTCCCAAAGAAGATCACTGGGCTAGGCCCATAATAAGAGTCTGTTTCTGCCCTGAGGAGCTTACAATCTAAATATGCCAGACAGGCAAAGATGGGCTGGGAGGGAAGGGAGATAGAGAAACAGCTCTAGCTTTTGGAAGTGTTGATGCTTAGAAGAATTTCTTCCTGAGCCCTGAGAATATTATATCAGCTTTCACCACTGCAAGTATAGAAATAACCAGGGTGACATTAAAATAATATCTGTCAGCTTTAGCCTCCAAAACTATGTAAGAAAACATCACAAAGACCAAAGTAAAAGTGATCATGACTAGCACAGGGATAGACAAGGTAATAAGTACCTAGGTGGGCTAGGTACCTATTACCAAATCCAACCTAACATCAGTTTGGCTAATGGCCAATACTAGTTTTCCTCTGGTCCAGAGTCCAACCATAATTGAGACAGCAACAATAAACCATTTTTAAGACTCTCAGAAACTGGCTACTATTATTTGCTCAAATATTAGACCACAACTATACTTCTCAAAACTTTCTTCAGAGTATAACACCATGAAGATGCTGTCTGGCTCTATGATGCTATCATGGGGTTTATAGACCACTCAATAAGACTAAAGGAGTAATGGTGTCGTAGTGGGCCAAGAAGGCCCCACCCCTCAGCAGCTCAGAGCATGCTCCAGATGGAGGGCCTGCTTAAAAGGGGACTCTGACAGGAAAGTAGAGGAAGAGTGAAGGAGAGTGTGGCTGTAGGCAGCTAGCCTGGCTGTAGCTTCTGGGACAGAGGGATCTACGTGGGAAGAGGTAAGACCCAACCAGGAGGCCAAGGGGCTGACCCCCATTTGCCCCCCGATTCTCCCTAACAAGGGGGAGCAAGTGGACACTGGAAAGTGAGC
Organism: Trachemys scripta elegans; assembly: GCF_013100865.1. Taxonomy (NCBI): domain Eukaryota; kingdom Metazoa; phylum Chordata; order Testudines; family Emydidae; genus Trachemys; species Trachemys scripta. The sequence continues at coordinate 18,490,288 of NC_048300.1, forward strand.
TGGGAAGACCAAACTGACTTTTTGAACTATTGAGACAGTGGGGGCAATCCTTTGCTGGGAGGAAAGCTGAGCACCACTACAATGCCCCAAGATGAAGAGAGAATAGGGGGAGATAGGAAATGGCCCAGGGGAGACTGGGCTGTTGCACCAGCTAGAGGGACTGAGACTCTCCTCACCCCCTCTCCCTAGGGCCCTGGGCTGGGAACTGGTGGAGAGGGAGGACCCAGGTCCCACTAATTATTCCCCCCTCCTTTGCCTGACTGGGGAACAACAGGGGACAGTGGACTATAACTCAGCTGCTAGGACATCAGATTGCCTGGCAAGGCCATCCTAATACTCTGAAGATGGTTGAACTATGGCCTGTCCATTAGGCATGCTGGCCCCAAGTGAACCTACTACAGCTACCCAGCTAGCAGTGGGACTCTCAATAACAGATAACACTCAAAATGCAGTAAAGGTCATTCTCAAGCAGGGGTTATGACAGAATCCATTGCTGTCCATACCCACTGAATTTGAGTAGCACCATTTATTATTAAGGTTGTCTGGCATTTCCTGCTATAAAACATTGTATTCTGTTGCCTGTAATTTTGCCAAACTCTAACCGTTTGGGCTGAGATTTTCCAGGCTGAATGTCTGGCTCAGGCTGAAGTTTACTGGTACATTTCAGCCAAACCAGTTCACCAGTTTCTGAGAACAAGGCTAGGGAAACAGATGCTATTTTGCCATGTTAAAAAATTCTGGCAACCTACTCTTCAGAAGCTCTAGCACCCTCATGCTTTGAAGTAGGGATTTGAAGTTTGGCATCAGGGGAGTTTGGAAGTGTGTGGCCTCAGGATGTGTCACTTGCCACCCCTGTGAAAATCTACTGAAATTTAGTCAGTTAGGAGCCTTTGAAATTTCAGTTCACACTTGCTGAGTACAGACTTGCTAGACTGTCACAGCTAAAATCTTCAAATTCCATCCGCACTGAGCATGCTCCAGCCTGAAGCTGCAAGAGACTGGGCAGGTCTTTAAAATTGCACCTCTGGGCTGCTGTGTCCAGCCATGATCCAGGCTCTGGAAATGAAAGCAGGGAGCCTGTCTCTCCCATGCTTTCAGTGACCTGCACATACACCCAGGCTTCATGGAGGAGAAAGCTACCTGATTTGAATGCATAAGGGATGAGATCCGGACCTGTGGTGGGGTGGGGAAGTAGGTTGAGACAAGAGCCTAAGAAGTGGGGAACTGGAACTATGGTGGGTGGAAACTGACACTGTATGGGCATGGAGATTTGAACTGGGAGTGAGAGGAGGGGAAGTCTGGGACTGGAAGTTGTTGGGACACTGGGACAGGGAATTCAGAAGCAGAAACCAGGACTTGCTGGGCAAGAAGACTAGGACTGGAGTGAGACTGGGACTGGCTAGATGAAGAGAATGGGTCTGAGATGAGGAGCCGGGGTGGAAAAGAGGCAGGACTGAGACAGGGACAGGTTTGAGGGGACAGGGAGGGGAATAGTTTGTGGGGAATAGGCAAGAAAGTCTATGACCACTAAAGCATACACTCCTCCAGAACATGGAATAGAACCCAAGAATCTTGAGTCTCACCATTCCTGGGCTGTCAGCAAATACCCGTGAAACCCATTGGAAAAGTGTTTGTCTCATCCCATCCAGGACACATAGCGAATGACGGCCTATTAGTACCATCAGTTACTCTATTAGTTCAAGAGGCAGAGATCTGTATGGCAGATCTGAAGATTCCGACCCTGCTGATGAACCATGTGGGTGTCAATATGATGCCATATGATATTTCAGTTTGTTTTTTTGCAAACCTAGGAAATTACATGCATACAACCAAACGTACCCACTACACTAACAGAACATTATTAAGGCAAGAGCCCTGTAGAGAAAATAATGTGATTATGTAATTAAATACTGTATAATAATACATACACACAAAGAGGCTGAATTAATTTTGCCCAGACAACTTTAGTTGCATTTCCTAACATTTGCGTGCTTGTCTTTGCAATTTTAATAATTTTCTTTTTAAATAGTTTTGTGTACATAATTATTTATAATTTGTATTATGGTGGCACTTAGAGGGTCCAAAGAAGTTTGCTCTAGGAATTATGCCTACTCATAGCAGGAGACAGTCCCTACAACAACAAACTTACAATATAAATAGACATGTAAGGCAAAGGTTGGGAAGGGAAATGGAGGCACAGAGCGGGGAAGAAACTTCTGTAGCATTATACCGAGCATGTCAGTCCTGAATCCCAGTCCTGAGCCCTATCCACCAGAGTACAATGCAACTAAGTTAATAACATGTGGTTTGCGAAAGCAACCAAAAACTAGCAGTGTTTGGTTGTGGTGGTGAATTGAATAGTTCTTCCTCAAGTAGCATTTTGTTACTGTGGCTGAACTGAAGAGTTTTGTGAGACAAGATGAAAATGAGTCCCTAACGAAGGCTAAGACTAATACTGACAACAGCACAACCTCCAGTGGGCCAAATTCTTCTCTCCGTTACTCTGGTGTAAATCCAAAAACTCCATGTTACTCTGGATTTATAGCACTGTAACTGAGAGCAGAATTCAGTCAAATATTTCCATGACCCAAAGGATCTCAATCTAAAAACCAATCCTATATAGCCAGGGATACATACAATCATCACTTCCAAGAACAACTTTCAAATAATAGATCTGTCCATCTCCTCGTGGTGGAACTGAAGAAGAGCTCTGTGTAAGCTCAAAAGCTTGTCTCTCACCAACAAAAGTTAGACCAATGAAAGATATTACCTTGCATCTCCTCATGTGCAATATTCATGGTTGCTTAGTATAGTAAATGATGCCATAAGCCGACACAGGTCCAATTAATATAAAATTATAAGAGGAACTTGTTTTCCTTAAAACTAGCCAACAAGTAATAGAGATAGACATAATACATTTTGACATAAGTGATTCTAAATTGCATTCATTATAGTTCTTTTGAGTATAAACTACTCTGCTTTTTTACTATGTGGAAATTTAAGCCAACCATAAAATACTTTAAAAACCCTCCACAAATGCAAGTGTTAGACCTCCACCCCTCATCTCCTTCGCATGTTGTTCAATGAATACTTACCATTCCCTGCATATCAGTTAGAGTGACCAGATGTCCTGATTTTATAGGGACAGTCCTGATTTTTGGGTCTTTTTCTTATATAGGCTCCTATTACCCCCACCCCCTGTCCCAATTTTTCACACTTGCCGTCTGGTCACCCTAATATCAGTTCTCTCTTACATGCTTAAGTATTGATAGATTGCATTGATCTATTCTAAGACTGGCTGGAACCTGTGACATTTGGCCAATGATTGGTAAATGAACTTGGAATATTTCACCCACACAGGTGAGATTACATTTTATTTAGACTGAATTTGTTGCACCCTGTAAATCTGATAGATACTGTTAATCTTTTCAGCTAGCTCCTATGGGTAATCACCATAGAATAGTGATTCTCTATTATAATTGTGGAGTTCAAGTCACCCAACGTAATTATGTACACTCTATTGGAATCTATGAAATAGGCAAGTTGGCTACAAAAGCACCTTTTCCCAAACTGCTTTCTGATTTATGTTGAGCTGTCAGGGAGCTTATGGTAGTACTGAACTCTGTTTAGAACTTAAAAGACATGAAACTTGGCAGATACTGAACATAACTCAGATTTAGCTATTTCTTGTTTATTTTTTCCTCTGCAGTATCTTCAAAAAGAGATTAGCTAACACATTCAGGGGAATGGTGTAAGGGATAAACTAAGTGCAGCGTTTGGACATGGCGTCCTATGAGGTGTCTTCTAGCCCTAACCGCTTTGATTCTGTGCTTCAGTGGTACATTTTTCAACTGTGCCTTGATCTTTGATGACATATTTTTAACTTAGTAATGTTCTCTCAGACTGCCTCAATACCTTAAAATTGCATTATTCAATAAAAGAAATACTTGTCAAGCCCCATCATGGCTCAGCCATTTCAGATATTTTTCTATGGGCAACTGTGGTGTTATTTGCCAAATATAAACGAAACCCAGATTATTAATGACTGCCCATCAGGCCACATATTTTAATGCAGGGAATTCACTAGAAAAGTAGCCCGCCGAGCTCCATTATTAGGGACACACACACACACACACTCCCCAAATCTACCCTAGCTAGTGTAAAAAACTCAAAAATGGCTGAAATCTTCTACCTTATAGAAACTACAAACTTCTAAATTATAGCTTTTGCATTCTTCGCCTTGGACGTTTATGGCATTTCATACTATTCTCTTGCAGTGAACATTGTCTTTAAGGGCCCTGAGCCTGCAAACACCTCTCATGTGCTTAATTTAATACACGTGAGTGGTCTCACTGAACTCAAATACTCAGTGAGCTGGTTGTAGTTCCTTGATTCTTGGGCTGATTCCACATCAGCCCCAATCTCCGTAAAGTTTAAAGCAGCCTAAGAGGAAGTATAGTCTAAACTATGCCAGGTGGTAACGGACCCCAAGCAACTGCCTGACTGTTGAGAGTAGTCAGAGTGGAGTAGTGCTCTAGCCAGGCCCTGTAATCAAGGATAGGGGCTGGGACAGTAGCATCAAAATATGATCTGAGTATTCTCCCACACAGGGGAATTCTCAGCTGGTGAGATCCAGCCACTTCCAGCCCATTTGAACCATCAGTCTGGTGCAAACTGGCCAGAGGAAGCAGATAATGTGGCCCAAGCTTTCTACCACAACATTAACTTGGCTGTACTGACCTTCTGCTATATTTTACATTCACAATGTCCTTGTTAAATATATGCACTATGGAATGTGGCTGAGATAATGTTGCACTAGAAAAACGTAAACTGTTATCATTTTCTGAAATTTAAGTCCTTGATTTCTCAATCCTAACACTGCATTCATTCTGCTTTTAGTAGTGAATAAGTTATTGTGTTAACTGGGTTGATTTAAATGACACAGGTATCAGTTTCAGTTCATGATCTATTGGCTGTACTGTGCATTAAGGCATTACAGACTAAATTCTGCCCTTACTTATTGTTCTTGCTGCCACATGGAAGGCTAAGGCCTGGTGTATACTTATATGTAAGATCAACATATATACAGTGCTCAGAAGTCTGAAAAAGTTACAAGCTGACCTAATCCGCAGTGTAGACAAAGCTATGTCAGTGAGGAATTATTCCATTGACCAAGCTACTACCACTTGGGGAGTGTATATCAACTACACTTACACAAAACATACTTCCATCACCGTAGGAAGCGTCTACACTATGGCACTACATCAACATAGCTGCAGCACTGCAGCTGTGATGGTGTTGTGCCCATAGTGTAGACATGCCCTAAACCAGTGAAGAATTTGATCCCACTACTGTTAGTATGGTAATTATTTTACTACTTCTATTTTGATCTTGTTCTTCCCTAAGAACTAGAAACCTGCTCACTGGAAGAAGTATCTTTGGGTGTCTCCCAGAATAAGGATTATGATTTGCTAATCTACTACCTCCCCTTTATCCTAGATTCCCTAAATCAGCCTTTTGGTAGGCTTGTTTCGTATTTGGTTTTAGCATTTCAAGACTCTAGTGTAATCTTGCTGCACTGCAGCCTCTCTCTATGGTTATATGCTATTTCTGATATAACTCATGCCCTTGGATACACTCTGGTGGATCTATGCTAGTTTAGAACCTTGTGCAAGTGGTCCCAGCAACAGAAAGGTCCCTGGGTAAAAAAGTAGTTGAACTTTTTGTTGCTGCAAATTGGGGATGTACAGGACCAGTGCATTCCTCAGAGTAGCCAGTATTTGCTTGTTAGGAGCCTGGCAGGAGCCCTTGGGGACGCACTAACTGGTATTCCCTCAGCAGCCTCATATTAAGCTACCCAGCTACATTCCAAAGCTATCGACCTTCACAAAAAACCTGAGGGAAACAGCAGCAGTAACTGAACTTGCCATCCGCCGGAGTGAGTGTCCCTCTGGTGCAGTGGGCATTGCTAGAGCAGGGTGGTATATTTTACACCTCTCAGTGCCAGCGCTAGTGAATCTTGCCCAGTGACTCCTAGCTCAGCTGAAATCTCTATATTTTTATCTGCATGCTTTTTATATCACACAATATTGTTTATCTCTGTGGAACAGCCCTTTTATGTCTTGCTTTCGTGATGTTATAGATGCACATCATAATATCATAATGAAAGAAGCCATCCATGAGGTGCATCGCACCATGCTTAGATTATGTAAATATTTTAATGATCTAGCAGGCAAATAACAAATTTAAGAGAAAATATAATTATCTTTAAATCCCTTACATTGTAAATGTTTGCTTTTAATCCTCCACATAACCTTATTAAAAATTTCAAGATGGATACATTCTCCCATTGAATCTGACAAACATCTGGTTTACAATAGAATCATGCGATGCAATTCCATCCAGAATACCATTTGCTCTTCAGTTTGTTTTCACCCACTATCATTCATATCACAGAACTTCTGTGCTTTGTCTGGGACATAAGACAGTACAACAATATTTTTTTATTAGAAATAATGCATGGTTCTCTTTTTTATAGAATTTAAATTTGCTATCTCAGGTTATGTGTAGTCAAATATATTGACAGTCTCCCTTGTGAGTTCTGCTGACACTTGGGTTTAATTGTAGTGAACTTTGAATTCCCATCTTAAGGTCAGTTATTAACTATTGATGGATTCTCCTTTTCTCCACTTAATGTTAACCAAGATAGATGGGAATGGCGAAGAAATTTTTCAGAGCCATAGCTTTGTGAGATATCTTATACTCCTCTCATGTGACAAAGCAAAAGCATTTTCTAAAGGTAGTGATCATTCATACTCAGAAAGAAAATGGAACAACACAACACACCACTAACTCTCTCTTTGTGTTTTTCACACTGTATTACTTTTCCAGAAAAAAAAAGTCCCATATGGTACTCATTAGAAAAGAAACATTTCCTTGGGTAACAACCTTGGATACCAACCTTGAAAGCAAATGGAGTCAGTAGGCAAAAGAACGACCAGTGCGCAAACACACTAGCAAGTTACGCTAATAAACAACTCTGCTGTTTTGGGTTTCCCAGAAGGAAAAAAAGCACCCCTCAGAGATTTATAAACACATACATAATAAATGGGAGGCTGAAGTTTAAACTGTTATGAAGCATTCTCTACTCTGCTTCCGAGATCCTCTGTGATTTAAAGAGCTGACATTTACTGTGTGCAGGCCTATTATTCAGAATGACTGTTTGTGTATAGACAATATTTTAAAATGGCTTGCTGGAGATGAAAAATTCTTAAGTCAGAAAAAAACAGTTTAAATAGGTAACACTCTCCCAGTTTCGATGGCTATAAGTCTCACCGCCTTGCCATATGAAAAGTACAGGGGATGGGGAAGCCTGTATGCACCATTCTCCCTCTGCCATCTTAGCAAACAGGAGAACTGGGTTTGAACCCACAGACTCATTGCAAATATGAGAGTTAAATGAAAGAATGATGTAATAGCTTTCCCATCTCAGAACAGAGCAGATCCAACAGTCCAGTCCAGCTGCTGACACTGGCAATAGTGTCCATTTTTATACATTTTAACCTCCTTCAGCTATGTAATGTAAAAATGTTATTAATGTTGGGTGAAATCTTGGCCTCACTGAAGTCAATGGCGAAACTCCCATTGACTCCAAAGCGACCAGGATGACACTCATTGTCTTTAAATATAATTGTGCAACCATCGTCTAGATTGGCCCCTTGAGATTGCTTTGACCAGTGAGACTAGTTATTTATGCAAACATATCCATCTTTATTGTTATTTTGTGTTCCCCCAAAACACACACACACACTCCACTCCAACGTCCACTTACCACCCGTGCCTCATGTCATAATCTTAGACTGTAATCTCCCTGGAGACAGGAATTGTCATTTGTATGGAGCAGTTTAACTAATAAATAACAATATTAACCAGAATTAAAGAAAACACATAGGGCTTGCTTACAACACAAAGCAGCAAGTAGGGGTGTAACTCTGCCCCACACAAGCCTGCCATGTACTAAACGTCTGTGTAGACCCTGCTGAAGTACCCTAACACTTTGACCTACTCCTGTATCAAAGCAGGACATATCACTCACAGGAACTGCTAGTGCAGAGCAGCAGGGTCCACACAGACACTTAGGGTATGTCTACACTGCAACGTAAGCCCATGCTCAAGCCTAACCACCCTTGTATCTACACTGTAATTGCACTAACCCAAGGCTGGGACCCAGGGTCCCAGAAGTCTTCAGGTCTGTAGGATCTGAGCTCGAGTCAAGCTAGGACTCAGGGCCTGAGCCCTATTTCCTACAGCCAGAAGTATCCCACAATTCCATGGGACAACTTGCTTAGTCCTCTCTATCCCAACAATCTGCAATTCACTTTCTTGAAAATGGAAGCCACGACACCCCCACCCCCCACCGGTGAATGGCAGCAGCTCAGGTCAGTGTTAACCCATTCTCTTCTGATCACCAATCTGCAAGCACACTATCAGAGAGCCTCCTGGGTTTGCAATGGAGAGGGAACTGATCAAGCCTTTTGCAAAGTGAGCTGCTTCATGGACATGGGAGGACAGCCAGATTTTGGTGAATCTCTGGTGCAAGGCCAGTAAACAGTGGATTTCAGCAAAAGCACTAGGAATGACCACGCATACCAGCAGATAACTAAAAAGCTGGCAGCTCTGCAGATTTTTCCGGACAGGTGATCAGTGCAGGGAGCAAATTAAGAGGCCGAAGAGCAAGTACCGGAAGACCAGGGACAAGAACCGCAACTTGCCAACAGCATGCTCATTTTATGATGACTTTGACCTTGGTTCCTAATTGGAAGAGCTGTTTGATTGCCTTCCCCCCAATGAACAGCCCACAGCCGAGCCTGCAGAGAACCCATTAGAGACAAAAGCCGCCTCAGGGCCCAGTAAGTGTATGACTCAAATTTAAGGTTTATTATTACAGTAATGGGAGGGATTTCTGCTGTAAGAAGCAATGCAAAAATGATAAGCCCCAGGTACCAGCATTTGGCCACTAATGTCGGACTGTATCGCAGCGCCTAGGTGTTCCTTCCTCCCCATCTCCCCTACCATGTGGACTTGGAATTTCAAACATTCATCAACAGCTATAAAGGTTATTTTAATTGTTACGTCACGTGTTTGCTACGGTCAGTCTTATTTTCCTTTCAGTAATAAGAAATTTGCCACTCTGCAATCACTCCTCCTGTGTCTATGGAGCTGCCTGTAAATGGGGAACTGAGTGTACGTGTTTGGGAAATGGTATTCTATTTCCATATCTAGTCCATGTCAGTTAGAAGTAATCCGTGCAGTCTGCAGGCCACAAAATCATTTTTCCAAAGGACGAGTGGGGTGTCAGTTTTTTCCCAGAGCTGTGCTGGGCACGGAATGGAATAAAGCTGCAGATTTTAGCATGTTTGTGTGCAGCAATAATAAGCCATGAGTGAGCTAACAGCATCATGCTCATTCCCTCATGGATTCTGACCCAATCCTGGCTGCTGAGAGCTGCAAAATTTTCCTGAAGCAGAAACTCCAGATAGGTAGTCACACTGCAGGAAAGAGCATATTTCCCAGGCCCCCAAGATAGCTGACTAGCCCACTCCACTCACCAATGTGCTATTCGATCACTATACATTTGAATACTTCAGCTGCATACAGTGCAGGTTTCCCTCCAGCAGCTTGGAATAATATCTCCCTCTGTGAATAGGTCATCACAAGAATAGTTATGTCTTCCCAAATAGGAAAGGCCTGAAATGACAGAAAAAGCCTTTGGCAGCAAGGGTGCTACACACACCTGCCCCCTACTAACATATGGCAGTTAGTTATGAAATTTTTTTTAAACAGAAAAGTGTATAATTTTAAATGTACCGTTATCTCTGCACTTTTGTCACTGTGATTAACCAGGCAGTGTACAAAGACAGTCTGAGGCCTGAAGCATCCCTTCACAATATGTGCTGGTTCACTTTAGAAACGTTATATTTTATGTCCTTGAGATTTCACAGTAATTAATTCTATGCTTCTCCCCTGAGCTTGTTTAGACAATAACCCTCTGTTTCTTGCCCTGGTTCAGGACCCTCAACCTATACCGCCTGCTGTTCATCAGGAACTTGATCCCTGGCCCCATGTACCTTCACAGACCATTCCAAAAGGAAATATTTCCATGATGAAGTTATGGTTGACGTTCTCGAAATGGCAGACCAGCAGGTACCGTACTGGAAGAAGAGGGGCAAAAGACTGGAACAAGGACATGCTAACAGGTCTTGAGAACATGACCTATGAAGGAAGGCCGAAAGAATTGGGTTTGTTTAGTTTGGAAAAGAGAAGACTGAGAGGGGACATGATAGCAGTTTTCAGGTATTTAAAAGGGTGTCATAAGGAGGAGGGAGAAAACTTGTTCACCTTAGCCTCTAAGGATAGAACCAGAAGCAATGGGTTTAAACTGCAGCAAGGGAGGTCTAGGTTGGACATTAGGAAAAAGTTCCTAACTGTCAGGGTGGTTAAACACTGGAATAAATTGCCTAGGGAGGTTGTGGAATCTCCACCTCTGGAGATATTTAAGAGTAGGTTAGATAAATGTCTATCAGGGATGGTCTAGACAGTATTTGGTCCTGCCATGTGGGCAGGGGACTGGACTCGATGACCTCTCGAGGTCCCTTCCAGTCCTAGAATCTATGAAAAACAGGCAGGAGGAAAGGCTGTGGCTCGCCACCCAGCTGGAGGACAGGGTTTCAGCGGGGGAAACAGGCACTTGCAAAGCAGTCCTGGTACATGAACAGCGGCTAAGAGGGGAGGACAGAGCCCAACAGAGATAAATGTTTCAGCAACTTCTGTCCATTGTGGCTACAAGAGCACCGGCTCCTGCTGCCTCCTCCACACCACAGCAAGATCACCCTGCAATGTACCCTCAGTCCAGCAGTAGTTTGGACATCTCCATGTTGGGGCAGCCCATGCATTGAGGAATCATGAGTGGGCTGGGCAGGGAAACTTCCTTCTTCCACCCCTCCGCAGTGGAAATCTACACACACACCCTCCCTCCCCCACTCCTCCACTGCCAAGTGTGGGGAAAATGTGTAGATGGGAAAGAAGAACTTGGGCCAGGTGATAGATAGTGGTATGGGGATTGTGTTGAGTATTAACTGTTTCCTGACCTTTTGTGTGTGTGTGTGTGTGCGGTTTTGTAATGGCAGCTGGCATGCCCAAGACTGTCTGAGTGTTTTACTATTTTAAGACCTGTGTACAAAAAAAGCATGTTATGTTTTCAAGAAATGTTATTGCTGTCACTGTATCACATCATACAATCAGGATTTGAGTTAATAAAGCTAAAACATGTTCAGGAACAATGAAGCATGAATACACAAATAGTATTCCTCTAGTTAGCTAGGTACAGCAATTAACATTTCAATAAATTCCATCTGTACACCCTCCCATTCATCGTTTCATTCAGACTTACATTGCATGGCAATCAAGGCCTCACCTCTCCAATGCACTGCCTCCCCCCCAAAAAAATAATGAGCCACTTTCCCCCCAGAAGCACATTTGTACGGGTGCTATTCCCCCTCTTCCATTGGGCCATGCAAGTCTATAATGTGAGAACACAAATCACCCCTGACTTCTGCTGCTCGGATGCAACCAGCTCCAGCAGTGGTGGCTGCACTATCTGGCTGAGGGAACCAATCCAGTGTGCCCTCAGTGTCATAGGGCTATTTGGGTGTGTATGTGTGTGTGGGGGGGGAGAAATGGCTCACCTCTGGCTTCACAAAGGTTGTGAAGAGCACAGCAAGCCAAAGTAGTGCAGACAGCATTGATGCGACTGGAATCCAAATGGGTTTGAAGACACCTCCAACGTGATTTTAATCTGCCAAAAGCACATTCAACAACCGTTCTACACTTGCTTAGGGTGTAATTAAACCTTTCTTGCCAGGGCCTCTGAAATCAGAGCACAGTTTCATAAACGAAGGCAAAGGGGGTATGCAGGGTCCCCCAAAATTACAGTGGGGATAGTAACATATTTATGTCAATGTCATTTGGTGGGAATAGTGTCCCGGCCTGTCCATGGATATAGACTCCCGAGCAGTGAAAAACTGGCATTATGGACTTTTCCTGTGCAGCCCACAATGACATTCATAAATCTGCCTCTGTGGCCCACTAGTGCCTGCATAACTGTGGAGCAGTACCCTGTGCAGTTCATGGACGCATGTGCTCCTTGAGTAGGGCACGCAATGGCCCATGAGTCCCATCCATAACACCGGCACAGTTAGGACAACCCATTCTCCCAAAGACAGCAATTGCCACTGGAATAACTTTAATCATAGAATCACAGAATATCAGGGTTGGAAGGGACCTCAGGAGGTCACCTACTCCAATCCCCTGCTCAAAGCAGGACCAATCCCCAGACAGATTTTTGCCCCAGATCCCTAAATGGCCCCCTCAAGGATTGAACTCACAATGCTGGGTTTAGCAGGCCAGTGCTCAAACCACTGAGCTATCCCTCCCCCATAATGCCCACCACCTTCTCCCTATTCAGGACTGCACTTATGTCCCTATTCAGGACATGCTTGATACCTCATTGACTTAATGGGACGTAAGCATGTGCTTAAGTACTGACCAGAATAGAGGAGTATAATTGAATGCCTTTGTGTTTTGGTGTCCAACTGTAAACACCTATGACCAGATTTTTAGAGGTACTGAACATTAGCTGCTGCCACTGATTTCTGTTGGAGCAAGATTGCTAGCACTTCTGCAAATCAGATCACAAGTATCTTAAGTCAGAAAAGGTGAGCCCTAATTTCGGTCAAACAATAGCTCAGTTTTGGAACTCTATCACAAGTGCATCCAGACTCTGAGATACACTCTTTGAAGAGTATAGACATCCAGAAGGATCAACATTACCACACACAGCCTGCTGGCAACCCTCCTAAAGCTTACATTATTCCAGATTTTGCACAGTGGAGATATGAAGTCAAAATCAAAACCATGGGCTACAGTTTTGTAAAGAGCACTAGGAGAAAATTCCAAATAATGACGAAGAAGACAATTTGGAACAAATTGTTATTCTGAATATTTTTTTCAGTTAATTTGTTAAAATGACTATTTAATAATCAATAGCTGATCAATAAATATTTCAGCTAACACCTATGAAAATCAGCAAAAAGCAGGCAAATGTTAAAAGATTTATCTTCACATCTGAGAATTTCAAATTAGAAATGGAAAAATATGTCTTTCTTTCCTCTATAAATCACACACATTCTGATATACAATATTTTTAAACACATTAGATGAAATATTAGCAGTTCAAAACAGATTTAGCAGGTTTTAGGGATTTCCATTGAACAGATAATTTATGAGAACTTCTGGTTTACTTTGCTTCATTGTAAGTGTAGAATGGAATATAATACTATTTGTGGATCACGAAACAGTGAATTACCCAAACTTTGGCAGCCATTGCCATAAAATGCACAGCCCTCAATCATCTGGTTTAAAAGACTTTCCTAATTGCAGAGTGTGCATCTTAGCTATTTTTCCAGTTATGCCAAATTTATTTCAAACATAATATTACATGCATACTTTATACTTTTTATTAATTTCTTCAAAGGCATCACTTTTTTTTAAAGAAAAAATTTGCAGTTATAGGTAGCTCTTCTAGCAAATGCCGCTTTTTTAAAAATAGAAAAGTAAGTTTGACTTAAAAATGGAAAGCTGAAACTCAGAGAATCTAGGAACCTAATGCTGGAGTCTCTTTTCCCCAGCTATGCACAAGTAACTCTCTTAAATCGGAGTTATACTCATATTCTGAAAGGGAGACTATTCCTTGTGCCAAACTACCATGGTTTCGATCAGCAGAAGTACTCCAGCTAGTTTACCATCAATGTGAGAGGGAGGGATCTTCCAGTAGAATGATCTCCATGCAGGGACCCTCATCTTTGGAAACTACTTCCCACGACAGTCCTAAGTAGTTCAGGTGTGTTTGACCTTCAGGGTGTGTTGCAAGGCTTATCTATTCCTTAAGCTTTTTGGGGAAGATGTGGCGAGATGGGGATTGAGTCTTGTGAGATAAGGGAGTTTTCTTGGGCTTGTCTTTGAGGGGGCTGCTGGTTATTAGGTTTATTTGCTAGTTGATTAACTGTTTCTTTTCATCGATCACAAAAGCACCTACAATGTGAGATAGGAACTTTTTTCTATGCATTACATATTGAAATAAATTAATAAAAAATCATTTAATTGGTAGTTTATCATTGGGAGTTCAGGGCCAGATCCAAACACTCCTGTTCATTTCAGTGGGTATTTGATTATGCTCTAAATCTCTCTCCCATTGAAGTCAATGTCAAAACTTCTAATTACGTCATTGGGACCAGGACTTACCCTTGCAGTAAGCACAGATGTGTCATCAGAAGTCGAATAAAATGAAATTCAAGGAATGTATATTTGGTAGAAGTATGTGAAAATATGAAGTGTGCAGATAGAAAAAAATCTGAACTCAACTGTCGGCAGCTGTTAAAAATGAGCTGGTGTCATGTTGGTAACCCTTTAAAATAATGGCCTAATCATTATTAATTCCTTCGATATTTAATGTAATAACATTAATCATGATGAACTCATTTGGTATTAATGTGAATGTCAGACGTACTTCTTCACATACATGCACATCATTTTGGGATTAGAACTTCACTATATAATTTTTTTTTCATCTCCTTCAAAAAGTGCTGAGAGCAGTTGTTTCGTGACATTGACAGAACTATAGACAAGTTTGTTCATAAACTGATCACACTTACCACTTATACATGGCCATACCATACAGTTGCAAAGCCTTGTACAGTACATATATTAACTCATCAATCTTCAGATGCAGGTGATTACAGCACATTTCACAGATAGGGTGACTGAAGGAAAAGTAGTCTGGCACTGGCAAACATGATTAAAACTCAGGAGCTTGCTGCTCCCAACTCCCAAATTCACTGTGTTAGATCCTGCTGGCAACTGTTATGGGCCAGATTCATAGCTGGAGTAAACTGGTGTCATTCCATTGAAGTTTATTTATACCAACTGAGAATCTGGACCTTTACTCACCTGCCGTTATTCAAGGATTACTAGCAAATGATAATTTGTGACTATCAGATAAAGAAGTATGGCCTGAAGATGTCACATGAACACTAAAACCACCTCATGCATAGACTACTTTCTACTGTATCTACTTAGCAAGACACAGATGTTAGTCCAATGTTCCCCCACTTCCTCTTACGTCTCAGAGAAATGCATTAAGAGAGTAGCATCAATTACCTGAATATGGAGGGGCTTTCCAGTCAATGGAGGGTGGTGATGTCTGAGAGCTGGTAGGCAAAGTTGACACCTAAGGGTGAACGGAGCATGAATTTACATTAGCAAATAAATATAACATCTCTGAATCAAAGAAATGTAGGCAATATCTCCCCGGTTTCCGGTGATTATATGTGCCATTGGACTAATCACAGAACTTGTTACAGTATTTTAATTCATAGGAATGTATTATCACAGACAGCACTTCCCATTCATATATGTACTATATTGTCTGACTTTCATTTCTGACTAGCTTGGCATCTTGTTAGTTAAGTCATTCTTTTAAAGCACAATATCCATTTAGCTCCTATCCTCTGAACTTTATTCATTCATTATTAACAGTGAAAGCCAAAGTGCATGAGAGAAGTTCAGTCCTATCGGCATTTCAGATGAAAGTAATGTCTCGGTATATTAGTGGTACACACAGCACTATCATACATAAAATGCTGCCCAGTTCTTCAACAAAGCAGCCGTATCCCAGAGTCTAATAGGATCACTTACTTCAATGTGAAACCACCTTCTTTGAAATATTTGTTTAGATTTCATAAACATATGAAGGTTCTCAAACTCAAACAAAACCTCTAGCCTTCAGCCCAAGCTCTGACTCTAAAGAGCTTTCTGTTCAATAAATCAGTGCCTGAATCCAGGATTTTTTTTTCCAGTTTCCTTTTTTTGATAAAAATAAACGTCATCTGGTTTTGACTGTAGATAATGAATCATATTAAGCATTTTAAAAGCACTATTCTCTTTTTGAGACCTAATTTCAGACCTATTAACACTTTAATGTGAAACAGAAGCACATCATTTCATTAGAAAAAAATAAGGCCCTTCTTGTACCATATGTTGTTTCTTCCTTTACAAAAAATTCTTTTGAAATCCTAGATTGAGCAGCATCAGAGCAAAATGTACATTTGGCACGAAGACATTGCATAGGTGAACAAACCTTACATGAGGGGGATTAACTATTTATTTCATGCAATATTAGTTTTTTGGCAAGCCCTCTTTCACGTTCCTTGTGATAATAAATGACCCAGCTTTAAAAATCAACTATTGCAAATCCTTTTGGTAAAAAATGTGAAATGTTAATACACCATCTCTGCAGAGTTGCCTTTGATTGCACCAAGAACAAACAGCCACTTCTTACAACTGATTCAACAAATTATGTATTTATTAAATAGGTAAAACAAAATTGTAGCTGTCCCTTTTCAATATTTAAATTTTAAAAAATGATAACGTCTTTAAAATACACAGAACATGAATGCAGGAGCTGGTGTGATAGGAGAGAACCTTATTGCACATAATTAACAGATACAGAATGTCTGGTTACTAGTAATTTCCTTCTAGCTGAGTAAGGAAATAATTTAATCATGTTGATCAAATTAATCCCATGAGCTCAGCGTAACATTATGCTTTTAAAAAAAAAATCTGCATTAACTGATAAGAAATCATGGTGAAATCATGGTTCCCAACCTTGTTTAGGTATCCCTAATAATATTCAAAAAACTGGTGTGACTATAGTAAATGACTTTATCTGGCATTTCAGCAGCACTATTGCAAATTGCTGGCGTTCATTAAAAATACATGTTCCTTATTTAAAACAGAAACAAAATAAAATCAAGGCAAACTCCATGTTTAACTTCATCACCAGTAGGGAGGTATTTTTATAAAGCCACGTAAGAAATGTAAGCCACATAATCCTTAAATAGTCTAATGTTATATAGCTAACTGTAAATTATCATGATTTACCCCCAAAATCCGAAGGTGCAACATTAGAAATATGCAGGTAAAGATTTTCTTTTTTTCTAAGCTATGATTTTATTTGGTAATATATCATTTGCCTTGTCAGTCTTGGGTTTCACAGTAAAATCTTTTGTGGGATTTTTCTATTGTTCTCCTTGAACTACTTAGAAAAAGCACTGAACTACCTTCTGTGCTATCTCAGGTAGTTTCCTGGTAATGAGGTGATATAATTTAACACTTACCATAATACACTTTATCCATCTATTGTTTGCTAAATAATTCCTGCAATAACACTTTTATTCTTTCCATAATTCTTTAGGGTAATTCTGGAGGAATAATATTTTTACTGCAGTGATTGATGTCAGATTCTGCAGCATGAATGGGCCCCATGAACACAGGTTATTGATAAGCATAAAAAAAGCAGCATGAAAAGAATATCAGGGATCAAAGGGTTAATATCACTTTATGAGGTTGTAAAAATCTACCTCAAGATTCTTGTGTTAGCAATATTCCTTGTGTAAGATGTATGTTATTAAAACAAGTAGCAGCATCTGAATTAAAGTGACAGTATGATGGATGACTACTGAAGTGGAATCGGAGTCGTTTGCAGCATTTTGGGCTAGATGTGGGAATTCTGCCTCAGAGGGAGGGAGCTTGGCAGACGCATTGATTCTAGGCTGACGCATGTTCATAAATATGCCCCCAGAGAGGTGTGGCCTAGCAGAATTTACAAAATTATGTTCATGAATTATTTAACATTTATTTATGGATGCTATATTTAAACAGCATTTGCAAAGGTGAATGGGCCAGAGCATATATAGTGATCTTTAGATAATGCAAATTCTGCACAAGGCAGAGAGATTGTGCATACTGCATAGAGATGCTAGGTCTATCAGAACTAGATAAGTAATGTGTCAGTGCTGTGGCTTAATACACTACAGATCTGCTACACTTAAGGGACTGCAGCTAATTCCAGGAAATACCTGACAAGTTGGCAATTTTAGCCTCTGCAAAATTAATCTTCTAAGCACTTGGCATAGGTTGTTATAGGTGCTGATGAAGATCTTCTCTTCAACTCAAAACTTAAGGTTACTGGGCACATCATTACAATACATGCAAAAGACTATGGATCAGATCTTCCGCTGTTGTAAATCAGCACGGTTCCTTTGATATCAATGCAACTATGCTGATTTACACAAGCTGGGAATCTGGCCCTATGTTATTGCAGCACCAAGGGTCACAATTAAGCACTCAAAAGGCAGGGAATGCAAACGTTAAGCTGTCACGTGAAGCCCTAACCTTGTCCCTAGTGTTTGTGTATCTTATCACACGTTATTTTATTATGTCGTCACATCATTTCACATTCAATTAATACAACAGACGGCAGTACATTTTTCTCTACTAGATACGCATAAATAGCAACCTACATTAATCTGTGCATGTACAGCAAACCAAGTATGTGACCATCACCGAGCAGATGAACTGCACAAAATGAACCATAGTTAAACCAAATATTAAAGGTGAAGTACAGTATAACAAAATAGGGTATCACTGTAAAACAGTTTATCTCGACGAAGAAGGGTTTACAACTGAAGAACATGAAATCTTTCAATGACTACATTTCTATCTGTTGTGCTTCATTAATACAGTCCATTGTGAGTACAGTGCTATGTAGGAGCACTACATTTCTTGCTCTGGAAAAGACAGATTTTTAAATTTCAGACTACAGAGCAATACTGATGATAATAATACCTCGTTCTTATACAGACAGCTTAGTTTCACTTGTGAAGTTGGAAGCATCTTTTTGCTTTTCAGTTCCCTGTAGGCTAGCCTGTGACTGCCACAGCCCTGAGCAAGGGAAGGAGCATAAGATTCACACCCCAGGAGCAGCCCCAGGCAGCAATGTGATCAAAGGTTTCAGAGGGGTAGCTGTATTAGTCTGTATACTCTCCTCTGAGTTACAGCTTTCCTGCTTTCTCCTTGCTCTGGAGAGGAAGTGGTTTTCAGCAGGCATATATCAACAAGAAACGATGACACCCCTCACATCAGTTAAGCTGTCCTGATCAGTGAGTGAGGGGTGGAACCCAGCTCTGTCTGCTCCCAAACCTTCCTTGCCTACCTGCTCCAGGGAGGGAGGAAGCAGATGAGAAGTCCCATTTATTCCTGTGTGCCCAGACACCAGGATTTATTAGCATAAATAGGGGCATAAAGGAGACTTCTTATTGCCGTATTTCAGAGTTGGCCAAACTTGGCTTGTGAGCCACATGTGGCTCTTTTATCATTAAAGTGCGGTTCGTGGAGCCCCCCATGCCCCACCCCATTCTCCAGCTACCAACTGGAGGTGGGGGGAGCTCAGAACCTCTGCCTTGCAGTGGGATGGTGCGGTAGGGACTTCTGCTCAGCGGGGAGGGGAGTCTCGGGGCTTCTGCCCACTGGGGAGGGGAGTCTCGGGGCTTCTGCCCAGTGGGGAGGGGAGTCTTGGGGCTTCTGCCCTGCAGGGCGCACCTGCCAGGGCTTGGGGCTTCAGCAGGAGCAGGGCTGAAGGCCCAACCCCTGGCTCCCGGCAGGTGTGCCTTGGCTCTTGAACTTCTGAAGATTGTATGTGGTTCGGGGGGCCAGTAAGTTTGGCCACCCCCACCATATATTATTATTATCTGTATTACCCTAGTGCCTAGCAACCCCCGTTATGGGGTAAGGACCCCATAGTGTTAGGTACTGTACCAGGCACATTGTCCCCTTTGTGGCTCACAGTCTGGCCACAGTAATCAATATTATCATGTCTTAAAAAGAGTTGAAAGAATTATGTCTTTGGAATACATTTTCCATCAAATGTTGTCCATTTTCTTCAAATAAATTCTTTATGCATACATTGTTTTCATTAGTTGACAACCTTGGTAGATCGAATCTTCCTTTCTGAGGTACTTATCCCATCCTCATCACCACAGTACCTGAGCACCTCACAAACTTTAATATATTTATTCTCATGATCCCGTCCCCATGCAGTAGGGAAGTACTATTATCCCCATTTTGTAGATGGAGAACTGAGGCACAGAGCGATTAAATGATAGATTAAGTACAGCTGGGGATCAGAAAGGACAGATGTTACCTCAGGGCTGATGGCAACCATCACTCACCCCTTTTTCCCACATAGAGCTCCCTGTGCCAGGGGCTGCAAGTGGCGGTTTTTGTAGCATCAGCAAAGCAGCTGTACACCACCCAGGACTGGATCCAAGCATGTTTGCAGCTGCTTTGCACAATCAGAGCAGCACTAAGCAGCCAGAATGGGGCAAAGGAGCTGACCCATAAGGCACATGTTAAGTTTCTGTTCTGTGCTTTCCTGAGCTCTTAGAATCAGATTTCTGTTGGGATGCTTCTGACGATGAATTCAAGATTCACTTTACATAAATATTCTCTAATGTCCACTTAAAATTAGCAGTATGAAAGTAATATTAAATTTTTTATGATTGAAAATTTCATTCACTGGGTTACTCTGCAGTGTGGTGAAGGGGAAGAAAAGTTGCATTATGTCCAAAACAACTTACCATGAAAATGAAGGCCCATACGATCCTCTCTGCTTTTTGCCACAGAGGGAATGAAACAAATGAAACGTTTGCTCCTTTGGCCAAACCTCCACAAGAGGGAGGGGGTTTAAGCCTAAACAGCAGCACCTCCTTGCATCTTCAGTTCTGTAGGAGTCCATATGTTTCAGTTCTGTGGTTTCAGGTCATGGCTGGTGGCAGGAGTAGATTAGGGCTATCCTTTGACCTCCAAAACTTTGGATTTGCCACAGACAGTCATTTCATTCTCCTCATTCTAGCATAACCTCATACTATCCTCAATGTTAGAAAGGGGTGGGAAGCCAACACATAGACTGACCATTTCCCCACCCGCCCATGTACTGAATCCCTCTTGTGTGTGGTCCCACCCCACCCTTGCTGACTGTATGCATTTGGGTTAGGGAGGACACATCTCTTGTCCACTCACTAGAGTAACAAAGCCCATACTGGGATGATTCAGAACATCATCTTCCTGGTCTCAACAGAACGCTTTTTGCGGGATGGCATGATATGGCCCTTTCAACTTAGTGAATTCATAGACTGGCTTGGCAAACTGCATTCTGAATACACAGTGCTCCATTCTAACTCCATCCAAAAATCTTGTAAACCTGATATGAAAAAATGAAAAGTTTTATCCTTGAAGGAATTTTTTTAAAAGCATTTCCTCTACTTCATAAGAAACATATTGTTTCTATTGAGGATTACACCACAATTTTCTCCAATTACTGTATTTTGGGAATCAATTCATCAAACGTGAAAACATTCCCACCAGAAATCTGGGAACTGGTACAGCTCTTCATTCTATTCCACTAAGGTTTTATTTTAATAATATAGAATCTTTCGTCTGCCAAAGGTGACTTTTGAAAATGTTTTTTGCCCTGTATTTGTATCTCCATCTGTGCCCACGTAGGGGATTGTCATCCAAAATCTTGGTATCAGTAGCAATTGTGTAGTATCAAGTAGCACTCCTGGCATCATACACTTGATTAAAGCTTTTTTATTTCACTTAAAACTACATATTTATGTATATATGTATTTATTTATTTTAACAAGGCAAAATGCCTGCTCTTGTCTCTTTGTGACTTTCTCTAAAGAATTAATGATTCTATTCTGCAGTTGTATGACGAATCTTATCTGGTAGTCAGGTCCAACTCTCAACTCTTCTAAAGTTTGGGGGTGTTTGGATATGTCTCACTTTGGCTTGGACCCTTGTCCTACCTAGAGGCAATCTATTTTGATTTTTCCAGCATATTTTTCCTCTTCTGCATCTGCTGTTTATCTGGAAGCAAGTCCAGTCTCTTGTCTAATTGAAGAGGTGAACTGGTAAGAGTTAGCCTATGATTTCTGTTTTCTGCTTGAGTGGCAGAAAAGAAGTAAATGGAAAAATTGCCTCCAAAAAATTTAAATGAGAGATTTGGCTTTCAGGACAGTGAAATTACATAACGCTAAACTAATCTCTCTCAAAATATTGAATGCCAAGGAAATAAACCACGAATAAATGGGATAGTGGATTTCAGTGATCAGAAATCACCTTATTCAAAGACTTCTAAGTTTCCCCCCTCAAAGTTTTTTCCATTTTCACTTTATTGACAATTAGACATGCGGCTGAGCGGAAAAATTCAGATCTGGGTTCAGCTCTGCATTTCCAATACGTCTCTCCCTCTTTAAACTTTGAGACCAGTTATGCAAAGTTCTGAGTGCCTCATTCAAGGTATCTGAGAGCTTAGCACCACTCAAGTGGTGGGCCTGTCTTTCGGTTAATTTTTCAATATTACCAGACGATACAGAACTGTTTTCCTCGTCCTAGAAGTAAATATTATTTTGTGGCTTAGTCATTAATAACTAGTGTACTTACAACTTGTTATTGTGGATGTAAACTACAGAGGAATCTATTATATGAATATTCATTAAATTCCATGCACATGTTGAAGCAAATCATGGAAGGTCTTCACACCAGCCCTCAAATTGATTACCATTCCTTTATGTTAACAATGAAAATCCGACCTTTTTTTTAAAAGGTTCAGTAAATTCCAGTTTCAAAGAATGGTGATAGCCATGGGCTGAGCTCTAGAATGCTGACTGATTTCTAGTAAAATAAACAGTACAGAATTAAAGCTAGAACTTGTTCTATATAATTAGTACAGAAAAAGTTGCTCAAAATATATCGTAGAGGCTAGTTTGTTGACCTAGTGGTAACATTCGACACTGACACGTAGTGGGAGACCCACATCAATTTGCTGAACTTGTACATTTGAGTCTCCACAAGCAATGGGCTTGTAGCCATAGCAGCATGTTCAACTCCTGAAATAAATGGGTGGGGCATGAATTTTAGTCAGTGACTCTCTCTCTTGACCAGTTATGGATGGGAATATCACTGGGCTCCTGATGGAGCCTTGTCTGGTCCTACTCTGCTGGAAGGAAAGGCCTTGATGGTGGGCGGGTGAGTGAAAGGTAAAAATGGGGGATGTTAGGGTCTCAAGGGTTTTTACAGGAATACATTTATAAAGGTGCATTTCATCTCAAAGTGCTTTGTAAACTGTTGGACGGATCCTGAGTTAGTGTCCATCAGCATAGCTCTTTTGAAGTCAATGGCACTATACCCACTTACATCTGGTTCTATGTAACTCCTGTACCAGTGAGATGTACCCACCTGTGCCTTAGATGGCAAGGACACTGAAGAAAGCTCCCTCCATCTTGAAAAGTGCATGGGATTTTAATGTCCATATGCAGCAGGCAGGATTTTTGTTTTAAAGATTTCATCTGAAAGGCCCATGCACAGCACAGGAATCAAATTATTGACCACTTTGAGGTTCAGACCTGGTGCTAATGCACAGAAACAGGGCTGCAGAAAAGAAGAATTTTTGGGGGGGGGGCAGATGTGGGGGAGCTTGTGAAACTAATTGGGAGTTTTCAACTTTTCTGTCCTGTAAATTCAACTCAGTTTTCACCCTGAGAGTGATGACATTTAAAACAAAACAGCCACAGGGATTCTTCTACCTAAAAGGAAGCTTGTACTACAGTGTGTGTGAAGGATACATGTCAGTGCTCTTCATAAACCTTGTCTAAGGCCCATTGAAATCAATTGAAAAACTCTTGTTGAGCTCAAGGGCTTTGGGTTAGATCCTATGGATGAAATTCTGGCCCCACTGACTTTAAAGGGGCCAGGATTTCACCCACTATATAGTCTATGGTATTCTTCTCTCCCCCCCCCCCCCCGACCCAACCCTTTGGCCTCCTATTTTCAGTCTCCCTGTGCTTGATTTTTTTCACTCTACTTGCTCCATTTATCACCTTATATTTTCCATAGTATTATTGCCTTCTGAGCCATCTCTGATCCTTTAATCACAATCTTTCCTGAATGAAATCCAAACCCATTAACAATCAAGTGTGAGTCAAACCTTCTCACTCAAAGGTTATAGGTGGATCCAAAATTAGACAGAACAAGATTTCGCCTCACAAAAGAGACAAGCCAATCATTGTAGTATGCACAATAGCTCTCATTTACCCTATGGTCAATTAGACACACAAATGAAACCAACCAAACATTAAAATGTTCACAAGAATGGGACTAACGCAACAGTCTGTACACGTGTGTAATCCCCATTGACATCAATTTGCATGCAAAGACCTTGCACTATGAGCCACAAAATTCCAGAACTGATCATAAATTAAAACACATTCATACCTTTGCTGTAAAGGAATTCAAATCTCTGAGCTACGTCATTTGTTAGCACAGCCACACTAGACTGGTGACCCAACACTGTACTCTTAGAACTTGACTCATCAATAGGAATGTTGTGATTTGTTTGTGGTGTGGGGTTGGGCCTACAGAAGCAAATCCAGGCCTCTATTTTACAGCTGTGAAACGCCCCAGTGGTAGGAGAACCAGGATAACTCAGGTATGCCAGAGGTGGGGCTGGGTAATGGAAGATGCCCCTTGTGTGGCAGTGTACAGGGGGGAGAATGGTGTAGGACATGGATAAGGTAGGGCAGGGCAACAGGATCCAATACTGTATGTATCTTCCTTTCATCCTGAAAGGATATAGAGCACATATGGGCTCCTGCTGGCTATTCCGGCAATGAGATGATGTTGCCTGTTTGAAGCAGCTCTGCAATTGCTCCATAGCTAAGGGAGGTAAGGAGAGTTAGGAGAGGGAGTCTGCCTTATAACAGGATGCTGGCCCTTTAAGGGCAGCCAGTCAGGGTGGTTGTAGGTGCAGTACTGCCAACGCCAAGAGTTAAAAAAAAGCCTAAGACAAAAACCAAAAATTAATGAGCTTCTCTAAAAAGAATAAATCATGGGGTTTTGATCTGCTTCTGGTTCCTGATCTCCCCCTGCCACCCTAGTGTGGGGGAGGCAATTAGGGACTGAAAATTCAACTATAAACACATACAAAATGTGCACCCAAATATGCAGGCCCCAGCTCCCCCCTTCCCTCCCACCTCATTCCCCTGTATGCCTGCTCCTTTCCCACCACTGACCACAGCCCTCTCTCACCCTACAGTCCTCTCTTCACCCAGACCCCCCTAGCAGGCTATAGCAGGCTCCCATTTCCTCAACCCCCACCTGCCACCCTTACATCTCTCGTAGCTACCTCCAGCCTGAGGGGATGGGAGGGACTTCAACTGGGCTCCAAACTCCATTGATTCCCACCTCCTACAGTCTGGTGGGGTGAGGTCCCTGATGCCTAGCTCCTCTGTGACCTGCCTGCTGCAGGCCTCTGCTTACAGCCCAGGGGGTTGCCATGGTATTGCAGGCAGCTGTTGCTGCCAGCACAGGTGACACAGGCCTCTAGTGACAATAGGGGAAAACTGAAGCTGCTAATGCAAAATTCCTGAGGTGGCACCATATATCATCACAGCCCTCCCTGAAAAGAGCCCAAAATCACGATACAATAACATCGCCAGTGCTGGCAACACTCGAAATTTGCCAGAGGGAGCATACGATGGGGATGGGAGAAGCAAGATATAGAAGCTTCATGTGCTCAGTATGAGGGAGAAGCCAGCTGCTGGTAGATTCCTAGGCATAAAGATATCCAGGGTCTGAGTAATCCCCAAATGAGGTTCCTGGAGCTGAGAGAGAGTTTGGAAAAAGGGCCTGTGGCAGAGCCGGAGTAGGAAGTAGCATCAAAAAATACTTTTCTACAAACCACTGGCAGAAGATAATGAGCTAAAGGCATTTCTGCATTTGATTTATACCTCAGGCCATATCTACGACACCTATAATGGGATTGCCAGGGTGCAAGAGTGATGAATTTGGCCCCGTGTCTATAAAATCTTCTAAAAGGACATGAACATTTAAGTTCATCTTGTTTGCCAATGATGGTATAGAGAGAGCCTCCTTCCATTGAAGTCAATGGCAAAGCTCCTATTGACTTCAATGGGAGAAGGATTGGGCCCATTGCTAGTAAAAAATGTACAGTATGAAAATCATTTCCATTATTAATAAAAGAAATTGCAGACGTTTTGTCAGTTTCAAAACCTATGTGCAATCATTATCCACAAAACCATCACCAGGAAAGCTGGACAGATGAAAAGGTGAACGAACAGTCAGACTGTACAGGCAAACAGGGGCATTGAGAAATGCAAACCTCAGGCTCCTCGTGTCCTTATCCAAAGTACAAACTTTCCTGTCAGCAATAAATCAAGCAGTTTATGGAGCTGCAATATTTACACTCTAATTAAAATATCATAAAGCCAGACCCCTTCAGTTTGTAAAAAGAAGAACTCAGGATCTGCTACTGAAACGTGGCGTTAATCAGTAACTCCTAATGATCTGCTTCACGGCCTTAGAGGTTATACGCTTATTCAGCTACATATAGCAAACAAGATAATGAGAGAAAGTGGGTGAAGTGCAAGGGAATACGCTACAGTTAACACACGGCTCTGCTAACATTATGCGCTGTCTCTAGCCCTTTCTGTATACACTTCATATTTTATTTTCTCATTTTTACAAGGCAATAGATGTATAATGTAGAGAGCTTGGAAAATACATTACATAGAGAATAATCCTGAGATGCTTTCCGCATGTGTAAGTCCCAGAGAAGCCAAACACAACCAAGGAGAAACACCTGCTTTTACCTTTATATGGTCAGAGCTCATGTGCTATCCACATTTATGGAAAATGAGCCTTGAGAGTCAGCGTTTCCACCTGAGTCTCTTTGACTTCATTAGGGAAACAGCTGATCTCTGAATCTGCCCATTTCTGCTAATGCAGTCAAGAGGGGCTTTCCACAGAACAATGGGGAAATCCAAGCAGATACAGGACCAAACAGCATAGAATATAAAAATTAGGAAACAATATGTTTTATGTTTAAAACAGTATTCCAGCTGCAACAAAATCAGTCCGAGCTCTGAGCTTTCCCCCGCCGAGATGCAAACTACCTCCTTCCCCTGCCACATATAAAGTAGCAAAAGTCCCCAAAGGCTCTGCTGGTTTCCATATTCACCGCACAGTGCCAATAGTCCAAGCTCTTTGTGAAACCCTCTATTTTGCCTCCTCAACACAGAGAAAAGAGCCACAAAACCTCTCCTCAGCTACTAAACCTTCAGGGTTTTCGAGTTTTTCCCCCATCTCATTTATAGTACCAAGACCTTCAACCTTTCCTACAAATGGTATGATCTGACACCTTCTCTGACATGAAACCTTCCACTGGTGACACAAGCGCAAGTCACTCTCCCAGGTGGCAAATTATCACTCTTGGGTATTATTTACTCCAATATGCAATTTAATAATATTCCCTCTGGGCCAGATCCTCAGCTGGTGTAAAACAATTGGAACAATTTACCACAGGCCATGGTGGATTCTCCATCACTGACAACTTTTTAAACTGATGCTTTTTTCTAATAGATCTGTTCTAGGAATTATTTTGGGGAAGTTCTATGGCCTGCCTGGTACAGGAAGTCAGACTACATGGTCACAAGGGTCCCCTCTGGCCTTGGAATCTATGAATCTATGCAATCCGCTTATCCCAACTGAGTATCTAACTCTCTGTTTTTAAATATCTGTTCATGCCCTTCACCAGGCTACACAAATGACAGTGTGTTGCAGACATCAATTATAATAGGTGATAGAAATGAAAGGTTCCTAATGCAGAATGTTCGGTCTAGCTCAACACGCGAGATCCAGTTTATAGGAAAACCTCAGTATGTTCTGAATACTCTCAAAGAAGCCTCACGCAGCTTCTAATCTTGCATCCATGAATTTGCACCTTCCATCAACTGTGGTTGAAACTAACACAAATGTAGAATTGTGCTCACAGAAATAGTTAGATGTCTGTGTTCTATCATCTGCACCCACCATTTTTTAAGGGTTTAGTTGACCATGGGTGCAATACTGCAGGTGAAAAATTAGAGACATAAAAAAAAACCCACCCCAAAACCCTTAATCTTTTATTTAAGTATTTCAAACATCCAAAAAGAACCAAGGAATCACTGTTTTAAGTGGATAGGAATTGTGTTATTTCTGTTACCAGTTATATGATGCTGTCCAGAATGTGTCATTAAAAGACCCAGCTAAATTATAATTTTGACTCATGTATTCCCAGTTCATATATTTTTGTAAGTATTTCAGATGGATAAGCATTCATGGGAGTCACAGGTGAGTATTTATGTGAAAATAGACACTTGCAACAGCAATAATATGTCTTGGTTAATGATAAAAATTACAAAAAAATCTAGCCATTTCAGATAAGAGAATAAACAATTATTTTAAAAACTGACTCTGGAGAGAGAGCATGGTGCTATGCTAAGACATATAGCAGTATAAATAATGGAGACCTAACTGGTGGTGGGACCAAATGTAACAGGTTCAGATAGTCTTTAAAATTGTTGATGTGTGAATGTGTTTTACCTAATTTTAGAACTACTCAAACATGATGGCTTGACCTCGACAGGCTATAAAGTCTGCATTCCATTTAGAAGACATGATGCAAAAAGAGTGGAGTGGGGGAGAACAACTGTAGTGAAAAAATAAACAGTATTTAGTGCTCTGTCCTTCAGGTGCTGAATAGGGCTGGGTGAAATTTTTCATCAAAACTTTTTTCAACAAAAAAAATGTTTTTTTTCACTAAACCATTTTTTTTTCACAGAAAGTGTGGGCTTTCTGGAGTTGGGGTGCGCGGGAGGTTTTTGGAGAACTGAAAACCCAAAAAACAAAAGTTTTCAGCCACAACTGACCATTATTAATTTTTTTTCCCAGTATTCAGCTGAAAATTTTTGGTCTTCTGTCTAAATTTTCAGTGGAAACGCCCTCCCACATTTCTCACCCAGCTCTAGTGCAGGTACTCCTGGAAATACCCGATTTGTGCAACCATAGCTTTAAAAGGAGTCTTCTAACCCTGAGATGTATAGCTTTTGTGAACATACAAATATAATTGGAGAGGTTTGCAAAGGTTCCATTAGGCAAACCCATCTCTTAAAATAATGTGCTTTTATAACAGCCTTCCACCCCTAAGAGAAGAAAAGTCTCTTCTGCAGTTAGAGGGGTTTCTACCAGACATTAAGACCATTTCTCCAGGTAACAATATACCAATGTACAGATCACACATCACCCACATGCATCACTACAGTTTTTGGATTTGTCTCACACAAATATGCCCCACTCACTATCCTTTCTGGATTTCACAAAGTAAACATGAGAGCTATTGTTCCAAACGATTTCCAAAGGAAGCCGTTGAATGACATCCCATAAAACATATGGGTTTCATTAATTTAAAATATGGCCTGGTTTGAACTGCCTATTAGTAAATAACCATACTTAAAAATTTAATTCCATTTTGAGACTTGTGCTTTTACCATTTGGGCTACTGTTTATCTTAATGACAATCTCACAATAATCTGTGCTTTGTTCTGATGGCCATGTTGCTTGTGCCAAAGACTAGTGACCTACTGAAGTAGACTTCATCTCCAGATTTGGACTGGCTCAAGACAGGAACACTGGAAATAACCATGATCTCTCTCTCTGTGTGTGTGTGTTTAAAAGGACCAGTAATCAAAGCAACTTTCTTAAAAGTTCATGCATTTTCTGTGATGCTGCTGTCTAATCAGCTACAAATGGTGCTTAAGACCCCCCACACATAACAAAAGTCTGTGTAAGTTTCTGCTGGAGTTTCTCAAAGCCAAAGCAGTGCTTTCTTGCTTTTAATGAAATTCCTTTCTATTTCTTCAGGTATGACTCCCCTTGGACATGCAGGGCATATTTTCTCCTTGAGTTAGGACAGCTTATGACAAATAATGATGAGGAATCAATAGACAGGAGGGAAATATTGGGTGAGAGGCTGAATGAATCTCAGAGATAAATTATTGACCACAGGCATGGCCCTCTCTCCTTTCTCTTATATGTTCGTATTCCATCTAACTAACAACCTGAAAGAAAATCAAATATTTTGTTTGGGGGCTTCACTAATATCAGCAACTTTTACTATCTTAATGGCATTTTTATTGATCTCAGCTTTAATGGGAGCTGTATATATTTGATGTTGGTCATTTAAAGTAGATGTGAGTAATAGACTTTCCCAGTGAGGATCATAAAGCAGCCCCTTGTCTGGCAACCGCGGGAAGCAAATAGAAGACAGCATTTAATCTACTGTTCTACTGCAGTTATCAGGGGCTGAGAGGGGAAAAAATAAAATGTAAAGGTTGGCTCTTTTTTTTTCCTGGTGCCGACTCTCAGGCACACTGGTCATCAGCAAACTAACAACAAAAGGCCATTGGCGCAATGACCTTGGCTGTGGCATCACGCACTAGAGGAAAGAAATGAAGCCATTAGACTGAGGCGGGAGAACAGGTTATAAATCAAGCCATTTCCAATAAGCTGCCGTAATGGTCATCCATCATTGCCAGCCACAGCGCACAGCAGACCATGGAGACATTGGAGCTGCTAAAGCTGAGACATAAACAATAATAATCCGGGCTTGATGTTTCAGCCCTTCAGGAAATTTAGGAACATTTGCTTTTCTTTTGTTTGTCAGAGGTGATATTTAAAGCGTAAGATGTAATAAATAGAGGATAGTTGACATATCAGTACAGTTTACAAGCACTGCATTCTGGGTGTGATTAAAGGAGGGTGAGAGAGAAGTTGAATATAAAAAAATATCCAGAGCTTCTTTGATACAGAATCCTCTTCCCAGCATGATAAATTTAACCTTTCAGGTACATTGCACCCAATTTATTTTATTTTATTTGAAAACAAAGGTGAATTTCTTCACACAATTTCAATACACTCACAGCACTAAGCAGTTTTTTTGGGCAGTGGAGGGAAAGTGATTAAAACCTGTAATTAGGTAACATGTGGGTAAGTGGCATTAGATATGCATGGACTGTACATTTTAATAACATTTTATTGATCACTTTTAGTGGCAGAACGTTACAGCAGATAAACTATTTATGACAAACATCTCAGGGATAAAAAAATATATACCTGTGCAAACAATTTTTAAAGACCAAACAAACAGGCTTCCAAATTTACACAGGAACCAGGTCAAATAATTTGGGAAAAATAATTATATATGGGTCAATCTTTTCCTATAAACAGAAGGAGCACTGCTTGTGAGCCTTAATGTACATTATAGAAATCAACATTTTTCTACTGCTAATTTTCACAATTTACTTTGGTGCTATGGAATAAGAAAATTCTATAGTGTACAATTTGTTAATTGATATTTTCCCAACTTGTTACAAGGCACTGTATACTTCTGCCATGATGACAGCCTATTTTGTTTATTAAACTGAAATACACCCATGTTCAACATATCCTATTTTCCATTCTAGCATAGAGAAACATTATACCAGAATGGGTCGGGGGTGGGGGGAGGGAGATTTGCAGGACAGGAGTGCACCTCTAGAGGCATATGAAGAGGTCAGTAATGACATCAGCAGTCCATTTCATGACAGGATGTAGGAAGACCCTGTGTGGTGATACTAAGCAGCACATGATGTTTTTAATTAGTCTGAGAACTAGACAAATTACAGAGACCTACAGGGTTTTATCTGTATCCAGTGATGTGTCTGCACTACAAGTTTCATAGATCAATAGGCTGAAATCCCACCCTCATGGAAGTCAATAGAAGTTTTGCTGTTGACTTCAATGGGGACCAGGGTTTCACCCATAGATTCTAAGGCAGAAGAAAGTATTAGGATCTTCTAGTCTGACACGAGAGAGAGAATTTCACCAAGCAATTCCTGCATCAAGCCCATAGCTGGAGCTAAGGCACAATTTTCAGAAAGGCATCTGGTCTAGTTTAAACATTTAAAACAACTGAGAATTCACCAAGTCCTGAGATAGGTAACTTTGTCAAGTCTCTTTGTACATGAGAGATACAGTGGGCTCCAGAGCTTTGAGACTGTTTAGCATCATCAGTGCCGTGAACAGAGCCCATGCCAAGTACACAAAGGAGAACTCTGTCCATATGCCTACCTTCTCCTGCCTAGTTGTGATGAGGAAGAGCTTCTCTGTGCCCAATTCTTCCTGTAGTGCAACTGCACAAGGCAGACCAGAATTTTATCCTTATACTGTAAACCATAATACCTGGTTTAAAATTATATTACAGGACATTAATACAAATGGAGGGCTTGGGAGAATTTTATAGTGCACCAGAGATGACAGTCATAGGTTATGATGTCATTCAAAACCACTTGATAATATACAGTACTAGCTTGCAATATTCCAAAAGCAGCCATTAAACTAAATGTAGATGAGGAACATGTTGTTAAAAACAACAGAAAATATTGTGAACAGCAGTTCTCAGAAATATACTGCTGCAAACTCATTTATTTAGTTAGTTAGTGACCGTGTATTATTTGTTATGCTCAAATGTGGGGAGAAAAAAATCAAATACTTCAGTCCTTTAGAGGTGCTTATGCTGAGGATTTAATACAAAATCATGAAGATGAGAAAAATAAAAAAGAGAGAGAAGCCAATCAAATGGTGAGGTAAGCCAGCAAAAAAATATATGATGTATATTATACAACAATCCTAGACAGAAATAAATCAGTTGCAGCCGTTTAAGGGAATTTGGTTGCATTAACTTTCTTTTTATACCAAACTTACGAGCAATAAAAAGAGAAAATGTAAACACCCATTCCTACACTTTTGTAAGTCACCATTATCAAAACAGAGTGCTTTAATTACAGTTTCAGGTCAGGGTATGGCTGGGATATACTGGAGATCAATATCAGCAAAAATCATTTTCCCCCATTGAAAAAATGATACTATCAATGACATTTGTTAAGACCTATTAAAATTGCCAAATGTAAATGTTTTTGTAGGATGCTTAATCTGAGATATTTGTTCATTTTGGCTCCAGGTAAAGGTATATCAGTTACCAGAACTATGGCCGTGATATTTTATTATTTTACATAGTGCCCTATTTGCAACATGGTGCTATGCAGTGGTTGATCTGTGCCAAATATATCCCTGCCCTGAAGAGCTTCAGATCTAATGGAATAAAGAATATACATTCCCACACAGCTCATAGTCATAGGGAGATTTGGCCTGTGTAATGGGAATGCTTCATGAATTTGGTGTGTTTGGAAAAAGGACTGGATGAATCCTACCAAATCCAAGATGATTAATTTAAGAATCCGATTTCTGACATCAACCTCTTGGGTAAAGCAGGATACTGTCCATCCAGGGCCTGATACAAGGACCATTGAAATCAGTGGAAAGACTCCCATTATCATCAAAGGGCTTTGCAAAAAGACCCACGTCACTAGGTGCACAATCAATGCTCCTCGCACAGACAAAATTCCCACTGGGCCAAATCCTGCTCTGAGTCACAGCTATGACCTCAACAGCCCAATTTGTTGCCTCAGGTTTGGTATGGCACAGCACTAAATCCTCATTCTCAGCTCGCCGTGGCAGCCTGACATGAGCTGGCCAAGAACTTTCGGCTGGCATGCATTTTTTATGGTTCGTCTAAATATTCTCTTTTATAATTAAACATTTGAACATGTTTTAATACAGATGTAATAGATTGTTTTCTCATGAGCTGCTGTTTAAATACTCATTTATAATAAATATTTATAAATAAAATATTAATTGCTTAAAATGACATTTTAATGTAGTGCTAAACGTCCAAGGAATGCTGTGCTACATGAAGTAATCTCTGCTTGGGATTTGTGAACTCGGAGGCAGTGATGCCATCAAGTTAGAGTGCTATGAATAATATCTGCCTCAGGAACCTTCAGAGAGAGTTCACGGGTACAGTAAAAGTAGTAAGTAACAAGGCTGCGCTGAGGGAGAGTATTCCCCTATCTTTAAGGCTGTAGAAATGAGTAATGATAGGGATCTGAAGAGCGAATTGCATTCAGAGATTCATAGGCTTATAGGACTATAGTTGGTTGGATTAGAAATCAGGATTCTGGTGGCAATGTAAAGATAAAGAGGAGGAGGACTTGCCAAGATATTTACTAATACCATTTCTTTTCTGTATATGCTGTATGTCAACATCTATTGGGGGGGGGAGTGTCTTTTTTTTATGAATTTGAGTCTAAAGAAATTCACCCAGTAATTTATAGTTTTATTCTTCACTTCCTCTCCTAGACTGTGTAGCGTTGCTGTATTTCACCCCAGAGGCAGCTGCACTTTACTCTTGAGAGAAGTGATTACAGTGTATATATAGTGAAGTAAGAGAAGCATTTGGGGATCCTTTGAGATAAAAAGTACCATATAAACACAATTCATTATTATTATTACTTTGATTATATTGGTATATTATGGATGGGATTTTTAAAAGCACTCATTGTTGGCCGAACTCCAAACGTCAGTGGGAGCAACGTCAGGCGAAGCCTGAGTGCTTTTGAAAAATCCATCTTCTATGTGTTGTGTGGCTATCCATGTATTTGGGTAAACAGATGTACAATATATTTGCAGTAGCTCTGCATACTTTTAGAATTCAGTGTTATTATTGAAAAAAGATACAAATAAAACCCTTCCAGCATATCACCCCCGTTTTCATCAACGGTGTCCTGGAAACCTACACCCCAGAATTTCAGCTTTAGGCCACTGTTGGAAATTGACCTTATTTACATCTGTCTACAAAATATATTTTTATTTCTTTGGTTCAGCCTTGCTGATAACTGAAAAGGTCATTTATTGCAAGAAACTTGTATGACTGCATTATGAAAAAGTGTTAAGGCTGCACAATAATACTACTCCATGCTCATGACAGCCAGAGGAAAGTGCTGTATTTAGATCCAAATGACAAGTGGGCTGAGGTCCACAATGCACCTTCAAAAGGTGCCAGTGTCAATTACCTTGGAGCATCTCTGACAGTTTCTGACAGGCCAGTGAGAAAGTACCATATTTAATCTATTTAAAACTAGACTGGACAAAGCACTTGAGAATGCAGTGTAGGGAGAAAAAATCCTGCATTGACGGGGGACATATGAAATGACCTAATACAGAAGAACATTTCCATCTCTAATTTTCATGGCTCTCTGATGTGATTCCATAATTAATAGGCTTGAGGAAAGTTCTGAATACATATTTGGGTGCGATATGCACAATCAAGATAAACAATATAATTTGCAGTTGGAGTTAATTGTGTAGAAGGGGTAGCACATAAGAATGAATGAGTTTGTTTTTTTTTTAAACTAGAGGATAAACATTTTGTCATTTCCTCCTTGAGGAGGCTCTCTTATGATCTTTGTCTCCAGGTGCTTTTTTATAGTATTTGTTAAGCTTGGAGAAGAGGGTTTATATATTAAAGAATATTAAATTCTTGGCTGAATACTGTAAGGTGACAGCTAAAGCAGGAAAGTTCCCAATATTTTGGACCAAACTTTCCAAGCTGGCCTCCAAAACTGAACCTACGTGCACCCATTTATCTGTGATGACCATCTGCACCCATAGTCAGGCATTTTCACCCAGTAACTGACCAGGTGAGGCCCAAATTGAAGAAGCTACTTAAGCATGGGGCCAACTTGAAGAATGTGAATTGTCCCATTGATTTCAACGGGATGACTCATATGTTTAAAGTTGGCCCCATGCTTAAGTATCATGTCGAATCGGGGCCTGTATGCACTGGCAAAGAACTTACATGCTGAATTGCCAAAGCTTACAACCCACTGTTGAAAGTACAGCCTTTCAGCCTACATTCATCCCTGGTGTAAGCCCCTTTGACTTCAACGGGGTTAATCCAGGGATGAATTTGGCCTTTTGGGTTTCAATTTCATTGAGGTCTACGGCATTTTAGATTGCTGGTAGGTGTGGTGATATATATAGACCAGCAAATTAGCATTTGGGTAACCAGGTCAGTTAAATTCCACTTACTAAGTAGTAACATCTTTCAGCACATCTTGCTACTTGACAAACCTATTGCTAGTGACAAGAAACCACATCATTATATGTGGTCATCTGCAAACCTCAAGGAGGATCTCTGGGATGAGGAAATTGCTGCTTAAAGGAGTGTCATCGACTACAGGCTGAGTAGTTTCTCTCCTTTTATACACTTCATGCATGCTTTCTGCGGTCAGGAATTCTTTACTCCTCAATAGTATGTAAAAAGGAGTTTGCTTATTGGCATGTGCTTTTTAGTGGAATGTGATTAGATACAAATAGCTGATATTCCGGAGCATTTATATTTAATCAAACATTATCAAAACATACCAGAATAATAAATACTTAATTCCCCACGGTAAGTGTCCTCTTCAGAGACCCCTTGCTTTAGGCCTTCTCACTACAAGGAGCTACAGTTCCCACCTGCATGAATTTAGACCAGGAAACGGAGTTATTGACCTCCCTCTCCACTTTCCTACTGTGCCAGACTGCTCTCTCCCTTCCTCCAATGGCTGGTCAGAAAACAACAATACATTTGCATGAAAAGGCTTTAGACTCAGCATTTGTTTTTGTTCTGCATCGGACTGAAAACTAGACCTTCTGATAAAAGACCAGATGAGAGCCACCCGAGAACCGCCACTAGCCTGATGGTTAGTGCACTCAGCTGGGATATGCAAAACCCATGTTCAAGCCCCTACTCTGAAGCAGGCAGAGCAACAACTTGAACCCAGAAGTCCCACAGCCCTAGCCCCGTGGCTACTCTAGGGTGGTTCTCTCTCTTGGTTTGACCAGAAATTCCATCCTGGACCTGAGAAAGTCTCATCAAAATAGCTACATTTCCACAAAAAGTTTCTATTTTGATCATTTCCAACAGAAAAAAACATTGTGAAAAAATTCCCAATTAGCTTTTCTCCCTACCCCTGCCTGGCATTCAGTGCTAAGGATGTTAATTGGAGTTGCCAAATATGTACATCCACTTCACAATAAACAAACTCACAATCGGCACCTCTTTTGGCCATCTCAACATATGTCATAGATGGAATGGGCATAGAAACAGAAATACCCCTTTCCCTCTAAATCTAAAAAAAAAAAAAAGCAAGGAGGGGATCGATTGGCAGATTAATGTAGTAGGAGGGTTAGGAGCTCCCAGTCCCTTTGCTGCCACACTTACTTGTGATTTAAAGACTTGGGTTTTCAGAAGAATGGGTGGAAAAAATTCAAAATTCAGAATTTCAATGAAAAATTTCACCTATATTTTGAAGAAAAGAGGGAAAGGATAATTCCAATTTTGCATTTTTTTCCTTTTTATCTAATCTAGTTTCTAGTAATTAGACTTTATTGTCTATTGTGTCACAGAAAGATCATCCAAAAATATAATTACTGGATTTTTAAAAAAAATCTACTCAACTATAGTTATCTAATTTTGTATCATGCTATTTTTGCATGAAGACAATACTGTTAAGAGAGCCTGTTTAGAGCTGTTGAGTTGTAGAGAATTTTCTTTGAGAACAGACATGAACATACATTTAGCAGGTTTGCCATTGCTACTTAGAGCTGTGACACATTGTCTTTGTAAAAGTTCTTTTGAAAACCAGACTACCTAAGGAAAACTCACTAAAAGGAAAGTATTTTTGAAGGTGTGATTTCAATCTTGAGGCTTATATACTTGTCAGAGCTTGGCACATCCATAGCCTTTTCTGTAATCTATCTATAATTCACAGAATCTGTCTTTTTATTCTAGTTTGCACATAGTTTCAAAAGGCAAACTACCTCTGACTGTATAGTTTCGCCTGCAGCTCCTTTTTATTTTTGCTTTCCATATGTCTTTTAATTTGTGTCTTTCTTCCTCTCGACTCCTTAAATCCAATTCCTGCTCTGGGTCCTTAAAGGAAAGAAGAAAGCCACTCAGATACCATGGTGAGGAGTGACCTTATAAAACCGTAGATAAATAGACAGGGACACTGTTATGTTTTCCCCACACTGTTAGAGTGCACTTTGAAAACTTTTGTTCAACAAATAAAAGAAAACCTTTCAAACATGACATTGGCCCAATCTTGCTCCCACTAAAGTAGCCAGGAACAAGATTTGGCTCCTTATGTGCCTTCATCTAATCAGGAATGAGACAAAGTTAGTTAATGAAAAGGTATCAATACAGTAGAGATTTGCTCAGCAAGTTAAATGATACTATAAAAACACAAGGCACTGTGGTTTATAAGAATTCTTTGGAAGCTCATAATTGTATTCCTTACCAACAGATTCTTTTCCCCCCATCACATGTGCACATTTATTTGTTATTGGAGAGGTGCTTATGAATACAGCGCTCATTATATTGACTTTTACGTGTTTATACTCTGACCCTGACCAAAGGGTTACAATATTTTTTGCAGAAAGAGGGTATTAAGCATTTGCTTTAAAAGAAAAGCCTACACACAATCAGTTTAAGCACATGTCTAACTTTAAGTCTGTGAGTAATCACATATGCCTAAGAGCCTTGCTAAACTGTGGCTCTAATGGAGGATGTGGACAGTTCAAAAGGATATAAGAAAATATAAACATATGTGTTGACTCTGTCTAAATCTGACATTGTGCCTTTAAATCTCACCTACCGTGTGTGGGTAGTAATTTTTTGTTCCGGCAAATAAGGTCTACCGCCAGTGGGGGAGAAAAATCTATATGAACCATCTTCTTCTGGGGATAAGAACAGGATATTGCAGCTCTCATTTTTTCTGAATCGGTGCAGCCACATCATCCACGCTGAGGGATGAAGAGGAAGGCATCCAATCAACTGGGACACGACATCAAAGACACAGTGTGTTACAGCCCAGTGAGAGCAACAACAACCAAAAAAGAAAAGAAAAAGGAAGAAAGAACCCAACCTATTTTCGTTTGGAAGAACACAGGCACCCTGGTGTAGAGGGAGTGTAGTGTGGCTATTCAGCAATGTTTGAGAGTGGAGAGGTGAGCCAAGAAACAGCCATTTGAAACACAACTAGGAATTTAGCCAGAGACAGCATTGATTTTTTTGGCACAGAAAAAGATGTATGTGTTTAGATCAACTCATGCCTTTATTGAGCCTTGAGCTTAGCAGTGTCTGACTCAAGCACTTTTCATGCAGTCAGTGGGATTCCGGGGTGCACTCCATGCAGATTACTGTAGGCATCAGATAAATTAAGACCCTGACTGTGCCCTTAACCTATAGTACGGTGGGAGAGAACTGTCTTGTTAAGTGGTGAAAGAGAATCTGGCAGACTTGTTACAAATCTTGCTAACCATTAGGTTAACATGGTGTGTAATGTTTCTAAGACCGATCAGGAAAGGAGATGACAGACTTTCAGACTTTGGCCTGGAAGGACTATCAGCTGGAGGTAGCTCATTTCTGTCACCTTGTAGGTTTCATGTGGCCAAAGGAACAATGAACTGAGGACACTTCAGGAGTTTTTAACCTATTAAGTGGTGGAAATATTTAGTGCTGCTTAAAAACACTGATCTGAGACATATCAGTAGTCTTGATTTGCTGGAGGAGATAGAAAATTGAGTATCTGAATTTGGGCAGTGGAAAACAAGTGTCCAATATTCTTCTTGACCTATCCCTGTCTTATCCATGATCTCTTATACACTATTGAGACATTCACCCCTGC
The DNA here is from genome assembly GCF_013100865.1 of Trachemys scripta elegans. Classification (NCBI taxonomy): domain Eukaryota; kingdom Metazoa; phylum Chordata; order Testudines; family Emydidae; genus Trachemys; species Trachemys scripta. The sequence continues at coordinate 18,529,812 of NC_048300.1, forward strand.
CTCCACGCCAAAAATAATGCCAGCTTTGATTACCCATCTGTCAAATTTTCCAACAAGCGCTTTTCTGTCACACCATCCCATATGCAATAGATGAGCTCCCTGTAAAAATCTACAAGGACCACTCACAATGCTATCCTCCTCCAAATCCTTCCTTAAAACCCACCTTTGCCTGATGCCTACAAAATACAAGACAATGGTTAGGCAGTTGGTGTACCATGACCAGTGCTTATTACACTAATCACAATAGTCTCTGTTACCGTGCATTCTCCTACCTGTTTCCTCTTATCCTATGCTTAATTACAAGCTCTTTGGGAAAGGGACTGTCTTTTTGTCTTATATGTACAGTATCTAGCACAACAGGGACTTGATCCTTGGTTGGTGGCCTCCAAATGCTATCACAATACATAATAACAACAAATTTATTGCTTGGGGTTGGGGCTCCATCTCCATGACAGATGAAGAGAAGACAAATTCAGTTATATGAATTCCAGTGGGTCAAATCTGAAGTCATTGGTAAAGTGGCTGAAGCATTTATTTTCCAACTGCTGTCGATGAATAATTGCTTTTACAGTGACAGCTCTAATGACATTTAGATATCAAGTAACTGGGAGAGAAATTATCCCAGTTGTGGGACAAATTCAGCCCTGGCATGAGAAGGGCAAAATCTCATTGTAGTCAGTAAAGTTGTCCATTTTCGGGCCAGTGCTGAATATGGCCCTTGGTGAATTAGTTATTTGCCTTTTTCACATTTGCAAAAGCAAATAATCAGGAATGGGATGTTATTTACATTATATTGATACATGCATTTATAAGACAGCCATCATGGGAGCATCTGGATGCACTCTCCATAGCACAAACTGTGTCATCTCTAAGACAGAGGCCAAAGTTGGATCTGGTTAGTTGAGACAGACTTTCAAAGGCACAAAGGCAAGTTTGATACTCAATTCCCATAGAAAGGAATGAGAATTGGCCCCGTAACTCCAATTTGTGCCTTTGAAAATTTCTCCCTCAGTCACTAGCTAAGCTAACTTTCCTGGACTTAACAGTTCAGCCAATGGCAAAGGCCTGGACAAAGAAAGGGGTATCTTTCATTTCTTTCTCTGTATGTCAAGGTTTGCTCTTAAGCATATTTTTTGTGGTAGCAATTTTCAGGGACATGAACCTTGTACTGAAAATGCCCTGCCTCTATTTCTCACAAGCTTGGAATGTTGAATGAGAGTCTTCTTTAAAGTGGCCCAGGCTTAATCCTAAGCCACACTGTAAATAGTTCCCACCATTCCGAATTTAATTGAATGGGACGTCACTTCAGAGAGTGAAGCATAAGTGTAATATATTATTGTCAGCCCACCCCACTTTGAAGATGGGCAGCTGTATTTTGAACCACCTGGATCTTCGAGGTGTCTTTTATGCTTAACCCTATGGTTAGCTACAAGTCAGTTCAAGTGGTCACAAAAGCACGGATAATTGAAATTAGCTCCATATTGAACGGGAAAAGGTGCAGTCTCTTTGTGAGCTCTAGAGGAAAGATTATCACTCTGGGTCATGGGACAAGGATGAAGCTCATCAAGCACTGAGATTGTGGGCCACCTTGATGATGAATGATCTGACACTTCCAACTGCTTTACTGATTTCTCCAGGTGCTTCTCTTGCTAATCAGAACTGACCCTCTGTGAGGCTGAGATATAGCCAGCTGGGTTTCATCCAGATACCAATTCCTACTAGACATCAGGTGACTCGGGAGACTGCTGTGTTGGATCAGATGAAAAGAAGACTACATGGGCAGCTGGGTGCCATCAGCATGCTGATGATACTGTAATCCATATGGTCAGGGCTGTTCCTCACTGTGGGACTCCAAAGCTAAAAGACATGGAGCAAGAGAAGCTGCCACTCACCACCACTCCATGAAACTGATCAGACAGAAAAGTGTGGGACCACTAAGCTAACCCAAAAACCAGCCACATTTCCGGCAGCTGGGTTATCTGCTTTGATATGTACTTTTTTTTATTCTCCTCCCCTTCTATCTCCTTTATCCATTTCTCACTGTCCTCCCCCTTCAAGTGTATTTCTGCCATTGACTTAATTTTGGTTGATTGTTGTGATCCCTTCCACTCACTTAGCTTCATAGTTCCCTTAAGTCCTGCAACTTATGGAAGGAGAAATACTGAAAGTCAGTTACAGAGATGGGCCTAATTCACAGACATCCTGATCCAAATCTGAACTTCCCCATTGTTTGTGTTTGTTAGCATCCGGAGGTCAGTTTAGGTCCATTTCTCTAACGCTAAATCAACCTGTTTTAGGTTATGAATGATCTGGAATAAAAACAATGATTGAATATTGAACAGAACAGTGATCTAGGGCCTGATTCTGAACTCACACATGTTTTACACTTGTGTGATTATATTGGCTTCAGCTACTCCTGACTTACACAGGCCCATTCTTCAATAAATCCTTCAGCAGAACCCTTGTCATGCTGCTATCAAACCTCCAAGCAACTTCTCCAGAGTCACAGCTTTTCATATTTAAGATTGTCACAGCCCTGCTTCTCCTGTAACACATTCGTACTTCAACAAAAGCAAGACAGATTTGTTGAAGGGAGGAAAGAAGTAACAAGACTTGGCTAGCTAATGCTCATTACATGCAAAAGTTAGCTTGCTCCCACAAATTCAATATATAGTGAATGACTCATCCAGCAGGCTTGGGCTCAAGTGATGACACATAAAGACTAAACTGTATTAAGGTTAATGAACTTCAGAATGATGATTTATACTGAAGTGAATGCAACACTTTATGGCAGCTAAGGCTATGTTCACTCCTTTTCATTACTTTATTGAGGACAACTTGTATTAAAAAAGAATCCGACACAAGGAGCTGTTGACAAGCATACAAAATGGAGCACAAATGCTACTTTCTATCCATAACTAAACCCAGGCGACTTTGACAAAATATTTGAATATCCATTGCTCCTTATTCAGTATGTGTAAGTGAAATATAGGCTCTTTTCCCAAAGGTGCAAGTGCATTTCTTGTCAAGATATCCTCTGCCTACATGATGGTTGGAGTCAGTTTGGAGCTTATTTCATGTGTGACGCTACATAACTGATCCTACTGAACTATCCAGAAATATTTTTAAATCCTTAGAAAATGTGAGGATTTAAAATATGCTTTGTACCTGCAACACTTTCCACCAACCCCACAAATTAAAAAAAAAAAAAAGGCAAATATTAGCAATACACTGAGTTGCTGCTAATTACGGAATTAGAGCACCAATCTGCCATATGTTTGTGATCTAAACAAATTGGCTCCTTCCTTCTGAACATTTTCTTTTGTTATGTCTGTTTTTGAGGTTTAGAGAATAGGAATTATACGTCAAGCACTTTTCAGTGTGGTTGTTCAGCATGAACAGTACAAGCCGCAGCACTGGGGAAATGATTCAGCTTTGCAGCTCTGCAAAGAAATATGGCTTCTCATTTGGATCCAGGCTTTAGTAGAAAGGGCTTAGTTCTAACTTCAAGCTTAGTCCTGAGCAAGGGTAGGGTGACCAGACGTACCGATAAAATCGGGACCGTCCCAATTTTTAGCTGTTTGTCCTGACCAACGCAATTTGTCCCGATATTTTGCTCCGCCGGCAGCACTCCCCCTCCCCCCGGTGTCCTGATATTTTCTTCATCTCATCTGGTCACCCTAGAGCAAGGGGTAGTTCATGAAACACTGCAATAGCTGCAGGAGGCATTGTACCTCAGAGACATCCCTCTCAGTAACAGTTCATTCCTTGCTTCCACCTGATTCACAAAGGTTCAGCTATGCTGGCAAGTGAGAACAAGGGGTAGAGCCTTGGCCCTATCCAGTCCCTGCCTCTTCCTGCTACCAGCTCTGGGAAGGAGTAGTCCTGTTTGTTCCTACACACCTTGACCCAAGATCCAGGCAGCCCTGGAGGTGCAGGAGTAGGGTTCTTGTTTCCCGAACACTATGCACCCACACAAGAGAGGTAAGGCAGACTCAAGACCAATGTTTGACAAAACCAGACTCACCCTGTGAATACTGTAACTGTTTTCTGCAAATATTCATTTGTATTTTAATGGCTGCTTTTTGACTGGGTCTTTCTACCCCATTTGTGTTTGCTTTCCAGGTCCATTCTAGCAAATGTGTTTCCTGGGAGGAATGTTCATGGAAACGCTGAATGTTTTAACAAATATTGGACAATATTGACAGAAAGCAGATTAATAAATATGCTTACTGGAGACCTGATTGCCCCTGCTGTTCGCCTTTTCCACCAACGTACTCCCCATGGGCAGAGTCCCAAAACCCAGGCTCTCCTGAGCTGGTGCCACTATGTTTTGACATCACAATAGACTCTCTCAAGTTCCCTGTGGTAAAATGAAACTCAAGGATTTCAGTTCATCCAAATTCATCTTTGGTGTAACTCCAATGGCTGTGATGGAATTAATCCAGGAATGATGATAGTCCTTTGTATATTTTTTTAACATTTGAATCCTAACAGCATCAGTCTTTCAGAGAGTTAGCCCAGACTTTAAGAAGATGAATAGCGATCTTCAGGCAGTGATGTTCCAACAGACTCTTTTTGACCTCTGGGCTCTCCATTCCCACATAATAAGAGAGAGCCAAGGCCGGCATTGGGGGCAACAGCAGATGCCTCAGGATGTCCTCTGGCAATGATCTTACACTTGCTAAACAAGTGACATTATTAACATGCCTAGCAGAGGGTTGAATTTGGCACGTTCATTTTTTATTTGAATTAATTTCCAAATAGATTGTATTTATGACCTTTATTTGAAGTCACATTATGCAATGCAATGCTTGCTCAGGCCATTCTGTATTCTGGGCTAAGAACATACCAGGAGCTAAAGGAAGAAAACGGGTTTCTGCTCTGAAACAAACCAAAACCAGGAAATGCCTGAAGACAGATAAATCAAGATTTTAAGTCAACTGCAATAAATGAATAGTGCGTTTCCATGGCAGAGGAAAGGTCCTCCAAGAAGCCAAAAGAGCTGGAAATGTGGAGTCCCCAGCAAGTGGGCTCCTGTCCCGGTTCCGTCTAGCAATGCTGGCACCAAGAAGGAAATGAAATGACAGAGCACAGACTGAAACATTATGAAGGACCTTACTTCAAACAGTTAGTGATGGTCACGTAAGTGAAAAAGGGAATTAGACACACTTGGCTAGTGTATGTTTCTTTAATTCCAGTTCACCCACGTCTCACATTCAGAGGGTACGGTGAGAGAAAGGCAGACTTACCCAGACATGCAACTGCCCTGAACCACTGACAAAAATTCACTGAAAAACAATCAAACGAACCAAAATGATTAGATCTATGTATGAATATTCTTGTTGAAATATTTCTCTTGGATAGTCCTCCCCATGCTGTCTTGCCCGTAAGCAACTCCTGAGGGGAGAAATGGGGAGCTACTGGAAAACTGGCTCCAGCTCTCTGTGAAATCATCACACTGCTGCACAATAAAGAGGAGGCCTCTGTGTTTCTTTTTGCAATATTTCTTCCCATTTACTGAGGAAAATAATCTGCTACCAAGACTTCTACTGTGAGAGAGTTGTTGGGTTATTATTATTTATTTATTTATTGTTAGTTTTTTACAACTCTATCACACCCGGTCTGTTCTTTTAGGTCAAATATTCATGTTATGGACAAAAATTGAAATGCCGAGCCCACTTGACACAACTTAAAAGGGCTTGTTTTTCCAGAGGGCCGGTCCTCACTTTCTGAAAATCAGGTCATTTTAAGGTGTTTGAAATTGCACACTAAAAAATTGAGGCATCGCTCATCACTTTTGAGAATCTGGGTCTACAAATTTATTTTAGATTGGGCTTGATTAGACCACTGTGATTTTCACACAAGTGCCTACAAAGGACATTTAAACTACATAGATGCCATTTTCTAATTAATGAAACTTCCAATTTCTTCTGTACATAGATGATGACCTCCTTGTGGTTAATTTACATACAGAGATATATGAACCCTGAAAGTTTAGGCATGAAATCCTTGCTCCATTAACATCAGTAGGAGCTTTGTCATTGACTTTAATGTGGCCAAGATTTCTTCCCATGCATTCAATCCAGGTGTGCCTCTAATAGTTCAGACACTCACCTAAATCTTGGCCATACTAGTGAAATCTCCCTAGTGTATAAAGTTGTACTGAAAATTTCATAAGACCAGGATTTCTTGTGACTTTTCTGGTTTTATCCCTTTCTTGTTAGGCCAGAAGTACCCTTCCAGAAAAGCTTACCTTATCTAGCAATATTTCAGCATTTCCCTTTCTGGTCCCAGCTGAACTGGGAAATACAAACATACATAAAAATGAACCAGAAAAGGAGGAGGGGGAATCAGGAAGGGGGAGTGAACCAAATGGCTTAAAATCTAAAAGAAAATGTGTCCAATATTTGACTGAAGACTCAGATAACGTATTTTATTCAAATCGTTTCTCCCATCCTTCATCGTCGTCTTAAAAGGGAATAACAGCAAGAAATACCCCGAAACTACAGTGATGGGCAACCTCTAAATGGCATTGTTAGTCAAAAAGTGCAGGAGTATTTGCTGGTAAGCATGTGCTTAAGTGTTTTGCTGGATCAGGACCAGCATGCTCGGCACTTGGCAGTATCAAGACCTAAAAAATAAAGAACTAAAAAACCCCAGAGAAGGGCACCACGCATGATTAGAATCAAGGCAAAAATTCAAAGAAGACATTTGTTTAAAATGAGGATTATTAACTAACTGATGGCACAATAGAGAGATGCTGAGCAATGCCTGGAACAAGTCAGTTGGGCAGTCTCCCTGTGTAGGAGGGCAGAACTTCAGCTTATGTACATTGTTCATGCACGGGGCTATGACAATTTACACCAGCTGAGGAGCTGCTCTAGGGTATTGCTCATAAGACAAGATCAAAGAAATGCCCCAGGTAATTAAAAGGCAATGAACTAAACCTGCAAAAGGAAATACCTTTTTTACCCCAGACATAAATTAACCTATGACACTCATTGCCACATGATGTTACTGAGGCAAAGAATCGACTAGGGTTCAAATAATGATTAGACATTCACACAGGAATAATCAACCACTAGACAGAATCAAATGAATAAGGAATATTAAGTCTTATGGTGCAGGGCATAAGTCAAATGCAATCTGGCTAGGGTTAGGAAGAATCATCTCCATACGGAGGTTATTACAGAATTTCTTCTATGGAGCTTTAACCCTTCCTCCAAAGTATCTGGTACCACGCACAGCAGACAGACAACACGACAGCAAACATTTTTAAAAGTGGTACTGATTTTAAAACATCCATTTCTGGAGGCCCCACTTGCGATGCCATATGCTGGGTTTTATAGAGGAGCTGAGCACCTGCAGTGCCCATTGATTTCCACTGGAGTTATTGGTGCTCAAATCAGTCCTAGGGTAGCTCAAGTTGGGCACCCAAAATCAGGAAACATTTTCGTAAACCAAAAGAGGAGGGGAAATGATTATTTTAACTAGAAGCCATCTCTGTACTTTTTCACTTAGAAACTTAAGTATACAGATGACTATTGCGGAGGGATATTTAATGTGAATCTTGCAAGTACATTTTTAGGAGATATAAAAATCTAATGTACTGTAAAATTTATAGCTTCCTCCTCCCCACCCAACCCCAAAAGAAAAAAAAAATCTAGTGGTAGAACGAATAAATTTTGCTGAGACTCTAAAAGGTATCATAAAACTTCATTGCTGCAGATACAGTAGGTGTTATAGAAATACATACTGTAACAGACATTTGTCATAATTTGGGTTTTATTCAAAGCTAAGTATGGTACATTGGTTGTAATGCCAGAATTCTCTATGCAATAGGCTTATAATGCACAACACAACAACATGTCTATTGCATCTCATTTCCTGTATATAAATTATATATAATCTGAACAAACATGAATGGCAGGACACATATATAAATAGTCTTAATATTTCAACACCTATGTTTTGTTATGTACCCAGGTTGTTAGAAAGGCGGTTGCAAATTATTATTTCTTTACCAAGTTCACATGGAGTTGTTTGTTCGGTTTAATAATAGTCTATCTTGTTCAGGCTGAACAAACTGGTCCCTGTGGGGGGAAAAAAGGCAGTAATAAATCAATAGCCCAGATGTAATCTTAGGTGTCTAGAATGCAGAGAGGGATTTTGGAGCATAATAGCACTGGTTGTCTATTGTCATTCAGACATGAGCTGCATCAGAAAAGGGCTTGTGGGAACCTGATAAGAGTTGGTCAAAAGTGGGCCATAAATCAAATACAGGCAGTATTCTGCTGATTTCACATACACGCTCACTGGGAAAAAAAGTGATAGATCTGCAATTTACTGCTTATCACATCTGCTAGAAGTTTCATAATACAAAAGCCTGACCTTCAATGAATAAACACCCTAGTTGACTACCTGTTTCTGTCTAGAAAATATGGCACTCCACTCACCTAGAACTGGGAAAGACTGCTATGAAAATGATGTGACATTTTCAGGTTTAACAAGCTTCCTTTTGTTGCTAGCAGTTGAGTAGCTGTCACTTTAGTTACTAGCAGCCACTTTACATTTGATGTTAAAGTGTTTACTGAAAGTAGCTAGATACTTATACAAAGGAACTAATGCCTGTATAGCTACTCAGTTTGCACAGCCACTGAGACAATACAAAGAGCAGACTCCTCAGCTATTTTTGTTGTTCTTTTTCGTGCAAATAACTATTTGAAAAGAAAATATTTATTTTCCTATATTATTATTCTCCTGTTTAAAAAGAAAATATAAACAACTGATAACAGACTCTATTAATTAAGCCACAACAAATGAATCTGGACTGGGATTCTGAACATGCCAGCATTCAGGGCTTATATGAACCACACATTTGGTTTGGCCCTTTATAAATATCATTTGACAATTTAAATCCAGATCAAAGTTCAGATTTCAATGTTCAGGGTATTCAGATCTATCTCTATTTTGATCAAAAAGAGTTAGTGATGTAAAACATTTCTTTCTATTAAAACTAGAGATGGGGCCAAACTCAACCTATTTTTCTAACCCTCTTTGCCCTTCATCCTTTCAGCTATGGAATTTGGGGATGTGGCAAAAATGGGGCCTGAATCCAAACAGTACCCTGGTTTTGAAAAAAACCAAAAACTTAATGACAAAATTGTGTAAAACAAAAACTAGCGGCCAGCTTTTGTCTGTATCCATGTGAAACTATTTGTTTTTTCTAGTGGAAAATGTGCAAAGCTCTAGCTAATTCATGGATTTCATTTTCATTGGTCTTAAAAACAAACATTTTAGCCAACTGTTACAATGTTTATTTTTGCAGCTTTATGAACAGCGTTTTTATGGTATTTATGCAAAGGAAGAGTAGTTGTGTATAGAAGTATATGCACTATACCTCACATTCTCAGTCACACTTTCCTGAGGCCTTGCTTGACACGAAGTCTAACACTCATTTAAGGCACTGCATTTTGATCAAGTTGGAGGAAACTGAATTTAGATGTTATCAAAAACATCCTAATAACCAGAGTTAGAATGCTTAGCACTTAACAGCTCCTGCGAGGCTCACAAATACAAGCCTACATGAGACAAACCCATTCTCCACCACAACTTCAACAAGAGAATAGAGAGAAAGTTTAAAAGGAAAAAATAAAAACTAACGTTACAGCATCCTATGGGTCCCCTCCTGCATCTTGTCTTATCTGTATCTGTCTTTAGACTGTCAGTCCATTGGGGATAAGGATTGTCTTTATGTTTGTGTTTTCTGCAGCCCTGAGCATATTGGTGTTTCGCAAATAATAACCAGGGAATGGATGATAGCATGGTACTGTGGTATAAAAAGTTTGTGATGACTTCATGACTTATGAGTAAATAGCCTCATCTGAATTATTGCAGATCATGCTAAACTGTTCTTTGGTTAAAAGTGGTTTTGCATCTGCCCTGGTGGGGGTGGGGTGCAACCGGTAGATGTGAGGAGAGCAAAAGGGGAAGTGATCAGGCCAGACAGAACATGCACTGACATAGGGCATGTTTACACTGCAGTTGATGGTGTGATTGCATGTAGACATACCTGAGAAAGTGCAGCTACCAATAGCAGTTAGGGTGACCAGATGTCCCGATTTTATAGGGACAGTCCTGATATTTGGGCCTTTTTCTTATATAGGCTCCTATTACCCCCCACCTCCTGTCCTGATTTTTCACACTTGCTATCTGGTCACCCTAATAGCAGTGAAGCCACAGCCGTACAAGCTATACAAAGCCACCTGGAACCCTGGATACTTACTTGAGAGGCTAGGCCAGGCAGAAGTCTGTTCTGCTTCACCGCTATTCATACTCAAGCTAACTCAGGTATGTCTATACATGCTGCAACCCATGCCTCCCCAATTGCAGTATAGACAGACCCACAGAGGCTCCATGAGGCTTCAGAGTATTTAGTCTGGAGTCCTGGTGCAAGTTACACTGTCCTCAGTGTATACCCAGGACATGGCCAGGAGCACCACATGCCCTCCACAGTAGTGGACTTCTCCTTTAGTACAAAGGACTTTGCTGGAACAGGATATACCACAGAGATGCATTTTATTCCTTCCTGCACCCACTGTGGTGAATTTGGTGGATTATCTTGGCTACCAGCAGACCTTACAACCAGAAAAATAAGGGACAATAAGCATGAATGGCCGTTTAAAAATATTTTTTTATAACTTTAAAGTAAGGATGTTAATGATAATAATAGCCCACGATCTTAGCCACAGTTGAAGTAGACCAGAAAAGCTGTGGAGAACTTTTCACTACTGTAATTACTGCACTGTTGGAGAGGATAATGATTATCAGTCTGTCTTGACCATTATAACAAAGCACACAAGCTACAAATGCCTTTCAGAATATATATCACTGGGGAACAGCCATTAATTTGGATTTCCAGCTTCCTGCTCAACCAAAATTAAAAAACAAAATATTGAATGTAGATCCCTCTGATTTAGCATATGTAAATATAATAATTAACTATATATCTGCTGACTTTCCCTAACAGGAAAAGAATAAATATTCCAGCCTCAATTTTACAAATCAAACCAACTCTTGTTATAGGCAAAATCAATTTAATTCTTTTATATGTGTTTGGCTCAACTTGGTTTGCTGGAAGGAAGACTCATTTAAAAAAAAAATGAACGGGGAGAGGGATTTAATAAAAAAAGAGTGCATTTTCAAACTTAACTCCCATCCCGTGCCACTAACACTAGAAAAAGCATAGTATACGATTTCATAGGTGCTAAAATAAAAGGTTGAATGTTTAAAGGTTGGTAGCCTCAATATTTGACTTACAGTACAGTGCCTTCATTTCTTACATTTGTTTGCCATTGTCCAGTTTTGTGTGTGTGTGTTAATTTTATATGGGTGGCCTACCCACTCCACAGATAGCAAGAATTCCTGAAATCACTCTAAAAACACTGCTAATTACTCAATAAGGTTAATGACAAATCAAGTCATTTTATTATATGTACATCCTTATAAGAACATAAGAAAAATGCTAGATTTTAAATGCAAACGTGTCCCAAATGCAGAATTTATACTACCATGCCTGTCACAAAAAACATACAACTATGTTGCCCTGCAGGTTTCCTCTCTCATTTTCCCTCTGTACTCACAAACACCCTCCCATGCTCCACTCTGGTCTATTTTTTTCTTTCCAAGCAAATCTCTAATCTGGTCTGAGTCCTTTAAAGATATCTCTGGTCTGGTCCAACTTTCCCTCTCTATAGCTACTGCCCTCTAAGTTCACCAAAAAAGAATTGAGGGAAGCCCTATGAAGGAATCCCTCTAGTCAGTTTCTTTTTGAAGGACTCTACCATTCTTTGGCCTGGTCCACACTAACCCCCCACTTTGAACTAAGGTATGCAAATTCAGCTACGTTAATAACGTAGCTGAATTCGAAGTACCTTAGTTCGAACTTACCGCAGGTCCAGACGCAGCAGGCAGGCTCCCCCGTCAATGCCACGTACTCTTCTCGCCGACGGCGTGCACTTCCGGGATCAATCCGGGATCGATTTATTGCGTCTAGACAAGACACGATAAATCGATCCCAGAAGATCGATTGCTTACCGCCGGACCCGGAGGTAAGTGTAGACCTACCCTTAGTTGTGGTGGCTCTCAGGAAACTCCTCCTCAAAGAAACTCCTCCCCACTCAGGATATGCAGATCACTAACCTTTCAGAGGACTGCCTTTCCTGCAATGGCAATTTTCTCCCACTCCTATGGAACAGAATCTTTCTACAGCCTGCCAAAGACCAGGATATATTTTAGGTCACAATTTCTTGATTCAATAATGTAAGATCTTCCAATTTACTTAAAGTTACTTTAGTTGTTAAATGCTTTGAACCCAATTTTATTGCATTTTAAATACTGCTAGAGTCTCTTTCTGCGAGAACAAGAACTTGACTGGCTTTACCATTTGGCAGCTTGCACTGAATTAAAAAAAAATCTGTAAACCAGATTGAAGAAATACAGATGAACTTGTTTAGGAAATCTCAGGTTATATGTATTTGCATCTTAGAAAAGGGATGATATAGAAACACTGCTTAACTGAAACAGTTGACATGTGTGGTTACTGATTGGTATCCAGTCACAAACACTTGGGAGCTGACAGGAATATGTTCTTCTCCCAACCCCTATCCTATCCTCCTATATCAAGAGTCTTCTTTTACTGGTTTTATTCTGTGTACTGAATGAGGCACAGATCCTGCAGAACGAATAATATTTTATCATAATTAGTACACAAAGGGGACAGAGTAAAGGTTACACAGTATCATCAATCCCAAACATTCAAAAATCACGTTTAGTGGCTCCCCCTCCCCTTGCAATCATAAAAATTTAAAAAGTAATTTTGTGTTTTTTTTTATTTTCCTTCTGGTTTTTGAGTCTTCAGGATGTATTTGGGTCACATTTTCAAGCTTTGTTCCACAATCGTCACCGCTAGAATTGTACCTTTTTTTTTCTAAATGAATGGCGAGAATGTCACCAAATAACGTGACTCCAGGAGATGAGTCTTTAAGAGAAGCACCAATTATCACAAGACTTGGAATAAAAATTATGGGAGTTGGCAACACAGTAAGAGGAAATCTTAACTCTGGTATCATTTGACCTTCCAACCTTAGTTATTTACTTTTAGTGGTAGGGTTTTTGTGCATAGTTTCTATGTAGAAAGTGCTCCTTCTGGGCCTGTTTTAAAAAAAAATTAGCATAATGCAATAGGCCAACTGAGCACACAAGGATGTCACCACAACAGACCAGCTTGTTACAATTACAGGGGGAAAAAACTGTACTTTATGACATCCCAACCCTCAACAACATTACTCATCCCAGCAAGCTATAATTCTCCCGATCATCCCACCAGTTATTTCAGTTCATCAGATGAAAGTGCATAGAAGTGCAAAATATTATGAATATTGTGTTAGGGTAGATAGCCTTAGCTGCAGCAAAGTATGCTGTGAAAGTTCTATTGTGAACTTTAAGGACTAAAAACCAGGCAGAAGGGCTTTCCTTCAGCAGCAGTCTGCGTTTTCCCCATGTAAAACATTTCACAGCTTGTCTCATTATAGCATTTGTAAAAACACTGTCTGAAAGCAGTGGTGCATAAATGAATTATTTAAGTTTTGCAGCAAATCGCCCTGATCTTGTGTGCAGCTTCTTAATGCACTCTAAGTGAGCCCTAGGAGGCAAATCATAGCAGACAAGGGGTGTAATGTAAACCAAGTTTTATTAGCCACGAAAAGCCACACTATAACATTTATTAAGTATCAAAGACAGTGCATTTAAATAAGTTTGATTTGGTGAATAATAGCCAACATGATATCTATCTTCCCTAGTTCCAAGTGCTTTCTTTTCAAAAACATTTATTTTCTTGTCAGTTCTGTTAATATAATGGACTCTCATTTTTAGCAAATAGTGATTTTCAACAAATTACCATGTGTCACAAACAGTCTGCAGCTTGCCAGCTTTAATAGTTTACAGAAAAGTGAAAGTGCATTAGTGTTATCATTTGCCTGTTATCAGTGCTACCTCCATGGTTTCTGCTGCCCTCGGCAAACTGGAAAACATACCCCTCCCAGAGCCTGTTTGCCATTCATCCAATAAACAGTCACTAAACATTTTGCTGCCCTTAATATTTTGCAACTGCTTCTTGAGCTGATATGACAGTGCATCTCCTTCGTAACAAAACAGCTTCTATTAGGACTACATTTTCAACATAGAGCAAAATTAAAATGCAGATAAGCAGGGCTCCTTCTACACCCACACCCTTTTCTTACTCCATTAAGTGAATTTCAGAAAGGAGGGACTGCTGTCCAACATTCTGTATGTTCATGATACAAATCATCTTTTATCTTTGGCCAAGGAGATAATTCCAAGTCCAGACAGACAATAACACTAAAAAAAAATTAAATATACCAAAGTACTCAATGGGCAGACGCTTGCTGATAAATATTTAATAGATCTGATAGCACAAGTTGGATATTTGTAAAATATAGCCAGTTTGTTCTTTGTCTCCTCTCTCTCTTTCTCTCTAGCTTTAGTAAATTATCTGCCATAAAAATGATAATTTCACTATGCACGTTTGAGTGGATAGTTGTTTAAAGATGACAACAAAACCAAGCAAACAAGCCCCTCCCCAGCCCCAAACTAATCCTCTTGTCAGAAAGAGTTTCCCATTGCCTGCTGATCTCTGTGCATGAGTAGGAGAGCAAGCCTTATTGGATCAGATGGTCATACAAAAGTTAGGGAATTGTTTGTTCCTCACTGACAATTCATGCCAAAATAAAAAACAAACAAACAAACAAAAGGCCTCCAGTCTGTTTTAGATTAGTTTGCATTCCCAGAAAAAAAAAATACCAATAATTTTTGGGCAATGACAATTGTTTTGCATCTGGCCCATACAAATCATCAGGCTAAAATATTGAGAACTGAAAGGGCGATATCAGCTCTGAGGAATTCAGGAAAGTTATTGTGTTTTCAGGAAAGATCCTCTGTGAAGTTTAATGGCCCAGGGAAATCTGAGGATGATTACTGACTGTTTGGGGAGGGAGATTTTCAATCCCTTGGATGGAGTGAAGTACGCATAAGAATAAGAGACGAAAGGTAAATTTTCATTATTTTTTATCACATTTTTCTTATGAGTCATGGAGCTGTTCTCTTTCCCCCTCTAGTTAGGTTGAATAGTTCTTGCAAACTGTTGGGCTACAGAGCTGGAACCTCAGACAGTTAAAGGTTCTCAGGGCCAGATTCTGCTACCCTTACTCATGTTGAAGTCGGTGGAACTATTCATTCATTAAGATACTATTCATCATGAGGAAGGATAGCAGAATCCAGCCCTTAATCTTCTGCAGTATGGATTTTTTTTTAATTTATTTTATTTTATTTAGTTTAGAACAACTGGAGGGGCTTGGTCAGCTTCTCCTTCAGCTGGGTCCCTTTCCCCAATTAGTCCTCAGGCTCAGAGGATTCATCAGGCTAGCCTTCTCAAGCTGGTGTCTGTCATGCTTTGAGGGAGGAGGTAACATATATGCTAGTCCCCTTCTTCCAGCTCATCCCTAATTGGTTGGGTGAGAGGGGAGCCTTATCCCACCCACCCTGCAAGGATCCTGCTCTCAGGCCCTTAAAGAAACAGTTACCCAGGACCAATTCCTCTCCATCAATACTTCTAAGTTTCTAGGTCTTTGTCTATATCAAAACCTCCCAAAATCTTAAAAGGCCATGCCATGTGACTGGAGTAGACAGACCTCTAGGCATCCCTACCTTAAGGGGCCAGATTACCCCATGGCCCAAGCCACTGAGTACCTTGAAGATAAGGACTGAGACCTTGAACTTGATTTGATATTCCATAGAAAGCAGTGTAGAGAGCAGAGGATAGGCTTGATGCATTTGCAGTAGCCCATGTTGCTAAGGAGATGTACTTCAGCTTTCTGTACTACTTGGAGTTTCGTAAGTGCAGAAGGCTTCATGCTTAGATATACATTGCTGCAGTCCAGTCAAGATGTGACAAAGGCACAAATAACTGAGGGCACATTGTCCATCAAGATGGGTGAGTCTCCTAGCCAATGGGAGATGGCAGAAAGCATTACTGGGGGATGCTGCTATGTGAGAGCTTAGCATCAGCAAGGACTGAACTGACCAATTATAGGTGTGACCCTTCAAAAAAAGAAGATTATACCATGGCTGCAAACTCTCCAAAATACTTTCCTCAGGCCAATAGCATAACCTTTGTCTTGCTGCGATTCAGGTTCAACCAGCTGTTCTTCACCCATCAGTTAATCTCATCCAAGCATTGAGCCACCTGGGTGGTAGTGGTATGGTCAAAGACGAGCTGTGGGTGGCCTGTATATTGCTGGCACTTGACTCCATGTTGTCTGACTAGTTCACCTAGTGGTTGCATGTAGGTATTGAATAGGATCGGAGACGGAATTGATCCTTTCAGGACTCCACAAGTACAGTATCTAGTGGTGGAAGTGCAGTTTCCCATCACTATGAATTGGGTGCATTCCTCCAGGAAGGACTCAAACTTTTTTAGAGGTTTACCCTGAACCCCTTGCACCTCAGGTGAGAAAGCAGTATCTCATGGTTGACAAAAGCTGCAGAGGGGTCTAAAAGGATAAGAATGGATGCCTGCCTGCTATCCACTGACAGCAGAATATCATTTCATCAGTGCCTCTATAGCGGTTTCAGTTCCCATGTTCAGGTCTGAATCTAGATGGAGTTCTGAAGGGATGGCCAAGAGTAGAAAAAGGGAGGAGGAAAGTAATGAGGGGGCTACTGATACATATGATGTTATTGGCCAGAGGTGCAGGGTGACAGAGTTTGAGGATATTCTACAAGGCTTGCAGTGTTATGCTACATGTGGTCAGGAAGCTAACTAGACCATGCACCATGACTACAGCAATGTGGATACATTTCAAGAACACCAACAAACATGTACCCTGCACTGTAGCTGAGTACCCAACTCCAAACACTCCACCAAGAGAACTGGGCCGACAATCACCTCAAGAGTGTGCACCTGAGGTGCAGGGACAGGAGCAGCAGAGGAAGACCTAGGAAGAACTCTTTGCCTGGTACCCTATAAACATCTCTTTCCTCTGTTCTAATCTGTAGGCAAAGCATCACTGAATGTGACCTGCAGAGGCTGTTTGCTGCACAGACAGCACGGCTAGTTTGACAATTTTTATGAGGAAAAAAAATGGCCTTTTTTCTATTGACATCATTTGTTTCTTTTGAAGTTTTTGGTGTTTGTAACAAACACATGAACTATTTTGATTGTTCTAAAAAATTCTGCAAAAACATCCTCCCCAAAATTGTTTTTCCCCCCAAAATGTTGTTGCAGAAAATACCTACAATTTTCCTATTAAATTTAATAGATGGTAGTAGGACAGAAGGTTTGTAAATGAAAGTTTAACAAAATAACAATTTTTCGTAGGAATGATAGATAAGCTGGCCTTCTCTGCAGCTGGGTGCAGCAGATGTTTGAGCGGAGTGAGCAAATTTCAGTCATAGTCCAGATGTGTAATATATACAGTTAAAGCAATGGGAACCCAAAGGAAAAATTATGAGACTGACACTCACCCATGAGATCATTTCCCTATATAAAAGAGCAATCAAACTACTGTCCAGCTACTTAAAACTAGAGATAGTTCATCTTTTAGCTATCCAGATTTAAGGATCTGCTGCTGAGACTATTCATGGACTTCAATGAGGTTGCAGAGAGTATAGGTTAGAGCAGTGGTACTCAAACTGAGTAGGGACCCCAAAGTGGGTCATGACCCCATTTTAATGGGGTCGCCAGGGCTGGCATTAGACTTGCTGGGACCTGGGCCCAAAAGCAGAAACTCGAGCCCCACCGCCCGGGGCCGAAGAGCCTACGTGGTGGGGTTTGGGTTACAGACCCGCTGCCTGGGGCTAAAGCCCTTGGGCTTCTGCTTTGGCCTCCCGCCCTGGGCGGTGGGGCTCAGGCTTTGACTTTGACCCCCCACGTGGGGCAGGACAGCTCAGGCTTCCAGTCCCCCCTCCTGGGATCATGTAGTTGTTTTTTCTTGTCAGAAGGGGGTCACAATTCAATGACGTTTGAGAACCCCTGGATTAGAGCAGAATTTGCCACAAATACAAAACTATTCTTTTTTGCCTTTTTTCCTTAGTATTTTATTGATGTGTAATAATAATTGATAGTTAAAGAAATTCAGACGGTATTTTCACTTTATGGCTGCTCTTCTAATTGATGCTGTGGATTTATGATTGCACATCTTGCACTGAGAAGAGTATTTCCTACGTAACATGAGGGTATTTAGTACTCAGATATTCCAGTGTTTGTAGTAAAGTACATTACCAGGTAACAGTATGTAGAAGGAGATGTGATTTTAACTTTAAATATGGTAACTACTTGAACTGTATGTCTCACTGCTCTCATCAACTAGTAATAAATTCCTTCTGTAACTTATACTGTATTGAGGCACTAAAATAAATCTATTCAAAAGAATCAACATAAACCAATCTTCATTCTACTTCTTTCTCATCTAATATGATCAAGGTACAAATCTCCATGACACTATATGAGAATTTTCAGTTTGTGCCCTATAAGTAATTATTGGGTATACCAGGAACACTTTCTCCAGAGAGTTTTGGGGCCAAGCAGACCTAAAGAAGGACTGCTTCAAAGATCAGCTGCTGTCCAGAAAACAGCCAATTCTTATCAGTATATACAAGCTTCTGTTAGCAGTTGCATCATTTTATTTTGTATGTTTCATGCCTGATTTACAACATAAACAGCCCATTGTTTTAATACTGATTTTTTTTTTAGTTTGATGGTCATGTCTGCAAAACACACAGTAGGCAGCTACTAGATTACTCTGTAGATATGTTTTGTAAGCAATTTTACAACCTCCAGCCCTTTCCCCATTCCCATCCTTTGAACAAATTCTGATAACTAGTATTGATTGATTTTAAAGTGGACACTGGAATGGAACCTGTGTAATCACATCACATTGAGATACAGATTCTAAATGTTTCTAAAAATAAATTATTCTATTATCCTTAATATTGATTATGGGCATATAGTTAGTTTAGAAGTTTATGCTCATGAGATGGGGATGGCATGAGCAGGCCCAGCATCAGCAAGTAATCAAAAACCTTCCAAGGTCACCTTATCATGTGAACTTCCTTTTCCCTTCCCCGCCACCCTATAGGAGAAAACATATAGCTTGAATCTTTAGGCAAACGTCAACCCTTTACTGCAGTGCCTGGTCCCTATAAAAAAAAATCAGTCAGCATGTTCAGAGAAAAGCTCTGATTGTAAGTCCTATATTTTCGTACGTAACTACTGATTTGGGGTGCCTTGATTTTTGAGTTAAGGGGTCACCTGGATGACCCCTTAACAGGCCTGATTTCCAGAGTGTGGGTACTGAGCCCTTTTTGAAAATCCATTCCTTGCCTCGAGTCAGGTTCCTAAAACTTAAGGCACCCAAATTCACTAGGGATTTTGAAAATGTAGGGTCTGATCCTGCAAACACTTATGCATTTGCTTAACTTTACGCACATGAATTCTCCGACTGAAGTAAATGGGATTACTTAAAATTATGTATTAGTGTTTGCAGAATCGAGGACTTAGGCCATAATATCAGTGAAATTTCGTGGCTGGAAACTGTCTGCCAATGGTGCCGAATAGAAATGATAGGGGTGAGGGAAACAAACATTTAGGCTTCAGTCCTGCACTGAGATCTGCTAGTGAGGATCCTTATTCCCACACAACATCCTATTGAAATCAATTTGATTCCACACAGATGTAAAGATCCATGTGAGTGAGCCCTTTAACAGGGTTTAAAGGTCTGTTCGATAGTATTTTTAGTTAACCTTTCTATTATAAGCAGTGCTCAAGTCTTAAAAAAAAAGTGCAAGAACACACTTCTGGTACCATCATTCAGAAATGATAGTATTGCTAGTGGTGCAACATCATTTCAGCTCCAGCATTCTGGCATGACTTGAGCCCTGATTCTAGGTAGTGCAGATAGTAATACCTGGAGCTAAGATAGCCCAACACTTTCCATTAAAAAAAATGTTTTTTGGTTGCTTATAACTATTTAGGCTGAAATTTTCCATGCCAGGTTTCTGCTTCAGGCTGAGTTTTTTGGAAGAATTCTGCAAAAACAGTTCAGCCATTTCTCAGAACACGATTAGGGAAAAATACACTGTTTTGCAAATGTTAAAAAAAATTCTCACACCTATTTCCCTGAGAAGCTCATGCTTTAGAGCAGAGATCTGAAATCTGGCCAGGAGATACCCCACAGTCAGGGATGTGCCTTTTGCCATACTCAGAAAAGCTGCCCAAATTTGGCCAACTTATAAACGTCTGAAAAATTGCAGTTTACACAAGTAGAGACTTAGTAGAGTTTGATGGCTATATCCACTGAAGATTGCATCTGCACTGAACGTGTTCCAGCCCAGAAATGCAGGGGTTGAGTAGAACTTTCCCTGCAATTGCGCCTCATGATTGCCACAGGTGATGTCAGAGAGAGAAGAGGGGCAAAGTAATATCTTGTATTGGAGGTGATGTCAGACACAGGACCTGAGAACAGGGAGACTGTCTTTCTTACACTCTCAGTGCCCTCCTCCCAATCACTACACAGCTTCCTATTTAGGCAATAAATAAAGCCAGTGGCCCTGAAGACAACAGCCTTCTTCACTACACAACTCTGATTTATTCCTTATGCACTGGATGAGGAAGGTGTCCTGTGGAAAAAATAGTATATGATCATATAATTAAAGACTGTATCATAATGCATAGACACAGGGGCTGAATTAAAGTTGCTCTTTAATTCTGGCATTTCCTAACATATTCCACTGCTTGACCTTGAAACCTTGATATTCTTTTAAGGTATGTTTTGTATGTATTTATAACAAAAATGTATACCAAAAATATTATGTGTTGAAAATCGGTCAGGTTGTATTTTATTCCTGTTGGATGGGATTTGCAAACATTCTCTTGGATTAACTCTCCTCCCATTTAAGTTAAAAACTCTCATTGATTTCAATGGGGACAGAGTTAGGTCATAGATTCATAGATTCTAGGACTGGAAGGGACCTCGAAAGGTCATCGAGTCCAGTCCCCTGCCCGCATGGCAGGACCAAATACTGTCTAGACCATCCCTGATAGACATTTATCTAACCTACTCTTAAATATCTCCAGAGATGGAGATTCTACAACCTCCCTAGGCAATTTATTCCAGTGTTTAACCAATGTTTAACCAAGGTCAATGCTGAGCACTTTTGAAAACGCCACCAGTAATATACAGGCAGTCCTCAGACTTATGACACAATTGGTTCCTGAAAATTGTGTCGTAAGTCGAAACGTTGTAACTTGGAACGCACTACACTCCATTGCGGGACTGAGCATTGTAAAGTCGAAACCAATGGTCATAAGTCGAATCAGGATGTCAATTCAGAAATGTTGTAAGTGCGGTTAGTCTTAAGTCAAATGTCATAAAGTCGAGCCCTGTGTGTGTAATCCATCAGTTCGATGATGACGTTTTCATGCGCTCTTTTTGTGGATTCTGGAGTGACTCTGAAGTCCAAAGCGTGACGCACATGCTCATGAGCAGATTGAGCAGACAAAGTCATTGGTGAGCGCCTTGACTGTTGAGGACTGCCTGTAATAATAAAGGCCCGCAATGCTAGAAATATTAAAATAAATTACATTTCAGCACAATCATGTCACTAGAAATATTCTATTATAAAATATCTATTTCAGATAATGTGACCAGATCATAAGCAAATTTCAGGATAATGAAAAGTGTCCAGTATAGGATGATAACACTAAAAACAGTCTATTATTATTTATCACTGTCTCCCTGCTACTGCTTGAAACCAACAAAAGATGGTCACCTTGGCCTGATGAATCTCAAATTCCCATGTTAACTAAAAAAAAAAAAATTTGAAATTACAAGCATCTCACAATAAATGTACAACTCCTCAAATTACTATTCTCTTTTATAAGAGAGACAAGCTGGTTGAGGTAATATATTTTATTGGACTAACTTCTGTTGGTGAGAGAGACAAGTTTTCGAACTTACAGAGCTCTTCTTCAGATCTGGGTCCAATATGGCTATAACACTGTATAGATATTCTATTTTATAATATTTTTTAATATATAAAGAGAAAAATGCAATTGACATATGCATTTACAATGAAAAATAGTCTAGTAAGTGGCATACATCACCAATTTATATTTATCAACATCTAACAACATCAGTATACACAAAAATTCCTTTTAGAGTAGAAATGATAGCATGAGCATATCAATATTGGTATGAACTATCCCAAATTAGACCTTGATCCTGCAAACACTTATGCACCACACAACTACTTGTGTTCATAAAAGTTTGCAAGATCTGGGCCTTAAGTTTTAAAAAACTAGACAAAATGGATTTCCCCCTCCTAAAATATTGTCAATAAGTCAACCAAGCTTTAGTAAATCTCATTTGTTTCCAGATATGCAAAGAATCTCATGAATAGACTTCATAAAACTAGAAGAGAGTTAATAACACACTTCCTCCAAATATTCTCCTCCTACCAAACTATTACCATCCTTACTCAGTGCCCTTTCTCAATGGTCTTTCTAGAAGGACAGATCTTCAAAGAAGAATTAGGGTAAGCGCATAGATTTTTCGTTTGTGACATCATATACTTTCAGATATACAAAATGATCATTTTCTATATATGCAGCCAACCTAGTTTTGCATGAATTTACTCTCATAGGAAATGCATAGTGTGACCTATATAAAACAAGTGCACCCCTCAAAAATGCTCACTGTCATTTCTTTGCCCTTGTGGACACATTTAAAAATATAAGGAACTTTGTCATAAATATTTTCACTATTATTTGATATTTTTGAGCCTTCAATAGGAGTATAGGGAGCTTTAAATGTCTGGGGTGGGTTATTGATTTTTCCCCCCAGTTCTATGAAATTAATTAAGTTAATTCATTAGATTCTTCTCATAAAAGTACCTCCTCTAAATGTTGTCTTGAGGGGAAAAATAACTTGAAAGTTGAAACATTACTAGAAAATACAGTATATGAAAGTGTTTTTAAACAAAAACTGAAAAAATATTGTCAAATATCCTTTTTTTAAACAATGATACTTTCAGCCATATAGGGTTTCTGGGGGGGTGGTTGAGGGAGGAGAGAAATGAACCTTATTTCTAGTAACACTTTTTTTCTTTTTAATTTAAAACACTAAAGGAAGAAGAATCAGACTTCTTTTTCAGGATATAATTTATTAACCTACTAGTGCTGCTCTTTGAGAATTCTGCTGACTAGAATCTATCCTGTTCTCTGCAAGGCACTAGCAGATAAATTACAGACATGAAGTATGAAATGACAAGCAACTTTTTTTTTGGGGGGGGTGCAATTTCACATGGATTTTGGACCAATAAGATTGTGTGACCTCATAATTTCACAGTCCACATAACAACTGGCAAAAAGTCAGTCTTAGCCACACCTGTGTCAAGACATGTAAATTAAATGTAGTTAATACACCATGGTAAATCTAGAATAACTGTAACTGAGATCTGAAAATGGCCTTATATAACCTCAAATGAATATTACTTCTTTCATTAGAGCATGTATTTAGCTCATAGCTATAGGAATCTAGTTTATCACAACTAATGCAATGTGAGAATAAAGGGTGTGTCTGCAACTATGTATGCTTCAAGTATTTGCCTCCCCCCCACACGACTTTTTTCCCCCTTAACACCTCAGGGAGCCATTTATGCAGCCAGAAAAATACAAAGTGTGGGCCTCTCATAATACTTCAATTCCTTACTGGTAAAAGCATTGTGAAAAGTCCAGAACTTGCCTTATTTCAGCCCCATAGAAGGCTCCAAGAAACATAAAAAAGACGTGAGAAACATACTGTGACAAAGTTCCTCCTCTATCTTGGTGGGTCCTGTGCTTATTGGCAGATTTTCTTGCCTCAGAGATTCACTGTGTGGGTTGGGGAACAGCCCAGAGACCTTCCCCTCTGGAAGACCCCACAGTCCAGGTCAATTGGGAGGTTTGGGGGGAACCCGGGCCCACCCTCTACTCCGGGTTCCAGCCCAGGGCCTTGTGGACTGCAGCTGTCTATAGTGTCTCCTGTAACAGCTGCATGACAGCTACAACTCCCTGGGCTACTTCCCCAAGGCCTCCTCCAAACACCTTCCTTTTTCTCACCACAGGACCTTCCTCCAGGTGTCTGATAATGCCTGTGCTCCTCAGTCCTCCAGCAGCACACCCTCTCCCTCTCCCTCTCAGCTCCTTGCGCCTCTTGCTCCCAGCTCCTCACACTCACACCACAAACTGAAGTGAGCTACTTTTAAAACCCAGGTGCCCTGATTAGCCTGCCTTAATTGATTCTAGCAGCTTCTTCTTAATTGGCTCCAGGTGTCCTAATTAGCCTGCCTGCCTTAACTGGTTCTAGCAGGTTCCTGATTACTCTAGTGCAGCCCCTTCTCTGGTCACTCAGGGAACAGAAAACTACTCATCCAGTGACCAGTGTATTTGCCCTCTACCAGACTCCTGTACCCCACTGGTCTGGGTCTGTCACAATACGTACAAATGCACATACTGATTTCTTTGGGTTTATCTGTGTGCCTTAGGAATGCATAGCACAGTTGCAATGAATAATGAAATTTCAAAGGAATCGTTAATGAAATTTCATTCAGCAGATTAAGAAAGATCAGCCAAGTTATATTATTAGGGCAGGTATCAGAGGGGTAGCTGTGTTTTTTGCTTTTTACAGATCCAGACTAAGAGTCTTGTGGCACCTTAAAGACTAACAGATGTATTGGAGCATAAGCTTTCGTGGGTGAATACTGCGTCTGAGGAAGTGGATATTCACCCACGAAAGCTTATGCTCCAATACATCTGTTAGTCTTTAAGGTGCCACAGGACTCTTTGTTGCTGATTATTAGGGCAGTGTATGATGCCTCGTTTTCTCTCTAAGAATTATAATCTTTAGATTTCCTTTAATATCCATATAATAACCATATCCATAGTGTGTGTGAACCTCTAAAGGTCCGCGGGGGGGGGTGGTTTGAATGAGTCCTACTGTTGGATCTTCTTGTGAAGCAAATGCAAACCTTCTGAGCCCCATGAGTCTACTCATGAGTAAAAATGGGAATTTTCATAAGAACGGGCTTTCACACAAAATTTAAATTTCTGGTACTTCCTGCTTCCAGCTGGACTGGACCTGACATGAAATGAAAAATAACAACAATAAAAAACTGTATATCCCTTCACAGTCTCAGGAAAGATTCGTTGAAGATTAGGTTCAACATTTAAAGAAGGTTCAGGTTGGTTCTTAAATGATATTTTCAACCTTCATTTGCTTAATTTGCCTTTAGGGTGAGTAGGGTGAGCAGGATTCATTCTCAAAAGCAAAACTTGAGACAGGTCAAGTGTATAAATCACTTGCTGAGTGTAACTTTGTCTAATCCAGGGAACCTGCACAAGGACGGATGTGAATTTTACCTCTAGTGAGTTTATACCCTGTATCAAGTACAATTAGTCTGTGGAACTCATGAATACAAGAAATTGCTGAGGCCAAGAGCTTGGCAGGATTCACAAAACAAAGGAGAGTAGCAAAATACGGACCCTGGATTTCAGAAAAGGAGACTTTGACTCTCTTAGGGAACTGATGGGCAGGATCCCCTGGGAGGCTAATATGAGGGGGAAAGAAGTCCAGGAAAGCTGGCTGTATTTTAAAGAAGGCTTATTGAGGGCACAGGAATAAACCATCCCAATGTGCAGAAAGAATAGCAAATATGGCAGGTGACTAGCGTGGCTTAACAGTGAAATCTTCGGTGAGCATAAACACAAAAAGGAAGCTTACAAGAAGTAGAAACTTGGACAGATGACTAGTGAGGAGTATAAAAATATTGCTAGAGCATGCAGGGGTGTAATCAGGAAGGCCAAAACACAACTGGAGTTGCAGCTAGCAAGGGATGTGAAGGGTAACAAGAAGGGTTTCTACAGGTATGTTAGCAACAAGAAAAAGGTCAGGGAAAGTGTGGGATCCTTAATGAATAGGGGAGGCAATCTAGTGACAGATGATGTGGAAAAAGCTGAAGTACTCAATGCTTTTTTTCCCCCTCAGTCTTCACAGACGAGGTCAGCTCCCACACTGCTGTCCTGGGCAACACAGTATGGGGAAGAGGTGAGCAGCCCTCAGTGGTGAAAGAACAGGATAAAGACTATTTAGAAAAGCTGGACATGCACAAGTCCATGGGACCAGATCTAATGTATCCGAGGGTGCTGAGGGAATTGGCTGATGTGAGTGATTACAGAGCCATTGGCCATTATCTTTGAAAACTTGTGGCAATCAGGGGAGGTCCCGGACTATTGGAAAAAGGCAAATATAGTGCCTATCTTTAAAAAAGGGAAGAAGGAGAACCCAGAGAACTACAGAGCAGTCAGCCACACCTCAGTCCCTGAAAAATCAAGGAACAGGTCCTCAAGGAAACCATTTTGAAGCACTTGGAGGAGAGGAAGGTGATCAGGAACAGTCAACATGGATTCACCAAGGGCAAGTCATGCCTGACCAACCTGATTGCCTTCTATGATGAGATAACTGGCTCTGTAGATATGGAGAACACAGTGGATGTGATATATCTTGACTTTAGCAAAGCTTTTGACACGGTCTCCCACAGTATTCTTGCTAGCAAGTTAAAAAAGTATGGATTGGATGAATGGACTGTAAGGTGGATAGAAAGCTGGCTAGATTGTCAGGCTCAATGGCTAGTGATCAACAGCTCGATGTCTAGTTAGTAGCCGGTATCAAGCGGAGTACCCCAGGAGTCGGACCTGGGGCTGGTTTTGTTCAACGTCTTTACTAATGATGGGATAGATTGCACCCTCAGCAAATTCGCAGATGACACTAAACTGGGGGAAGAGGTAGATACGCTGGAGGGTAGGGATAGGGTCCAGAGTGACCTAGACAAATTGGAGGATTGGGCCCAGGGCCGTCCCTACCCATATGCAAAGTATGCAGCTGCGTAGGGCACCAGGAAATTTGGGGCACCAAATTTCCTGGTGACCTGCGCAGCTGCATGCTGCTCCAGCCCCAGCCCCCCCTCTTCCCACCCCTGCTCCACCCCCACTCCACCCCTTCCCCAAAGCCCCCACCCCTTCTCCGTCCTAGCCCCACCCCCACTCCCCTGAGGACTGCAGCAGGGCCAGGCCTGCACTCACTGGCAGCAGGAAGTACAGTGACCCGGCCCCAGCCGCGTCGCCGGTGAGTGCTGGGGGGCGGTTCCCCCAAGCCAGCCCCCCCTCTCGTGGAGGCCTGCCCCCTCCCCACCACGGTGGGCTGCGTAGGGCCCCAGAATAGCTAGGGACAGCCCTGATTGGGCCAAAAGAAATCTGATGAGGTTCAACAATGACAAGTGCAGAGTCCTGCACTTAGGACGGAAGAATCCCATGCACCGCTACAGGCTGGGAGCCAACTGGCTAAGCAGCAGTTCTGCAGAAAAAGACCTGGGGATTAGAGTGGATGAGAAGCTGGATATGAGTCCAAGAAGGCCAATGGCATATTGTGCTGCATTAGTAGGAGCATTGCCAACAGATCGAGGGAAGTGGTTATTCTCCTCTATTCGGCACTGGTGAGGCCACATCTGGAGTACTGCATCAAGTTTTGGGCCCCTCATTACAGAAAGGATGTGGACAAATTGGAGAGTCCAGCACAGGGCAACGAAAATGATCAGGGGGCTGGGGTACATGACTTACAAGGAGAGGCTGAGGGAACTAGGCTTGTTTAGTCTGCAGAAGAGAAGAGTGAGGGGGGATTTGATAGCAGCCTTCAACTACCTGAAGGGGGGTTCCAAAGAGTATGGAGCTCGGCTGTTTTCAGTGGTGGCAGATGACAGAACAAGGAGCAATGGTCTCAAGTTGCAGTGGAGGAGGTCTAGGTTGGATATTAGGAAACACTATTTCACTAGGAGGGTAGTGAAGCACTGGAATGGGTTACCTAGGGAGGTGGTGGAATCTCCTTCCTTAGAGGTTTTTAAGGCCTGCCTTGACAAAGCCCTGGCTGGGACAATTTAGTTGGTGTTGGTCCTGCCTTGAGCAGGGGGTTGGACTAGATGACCTCCTGAGGTCTCTTCCAACCCTAATCTTCTATGATTCTATGAATCTATGATTTATATGGAAATTGAGACCATCCATAGTTACCCCAGATAGAATTAAAAAACCCATCAATGTTTTGGATAGGATATAAACCCCCATGCTTCAAGGCATAAGCCAACTTCTAACTGATTACGTTAGGAAGAAAATTCCCTTCTGAGAAAGTTGTTATATAAATGGCCACTTTGTGACTTCTTGCACCTTCTTCTGAAGCATCTGGTGATGGCCACTATTGGAGACTGGCCTAGACAGATCAATGGGCTGAGCTGTTATGAGATTCCTATGTTATTCAAACCAAATCTGCAAACTTTTAGAGGTTCAGACAACTCTGCTTTTACATAGGTATTAAAAGAAATAAAATTATGACAGTATGATATGGGTCTGCTGTACTCCTAGGAAATATAACTTACCTAATTGGGCTTGAAGTTGAAGCTAAACAAATTCAAACTGGAACTAAGGCACACATTTTAAACAGGCGGGGTACTTAACAATTACAGCAGCTTAGAAAGAGTGTAGTAATAGATTTTTAGTTACTTAAAGTGTTTAAATCCACAGTGGATGTCTATCTGAAAGATAAACTGTAGTTCAACCACAAGTTCCTGGGCTTGCCGAAGGAATTACTGGGTGAAATTCCATGGCTGTGTTATGCAGGCGGTCACAATATATGATCATAAAGGTGCTTTCTGGCCTTAAAATCTGCAAAGCCATGAACCTTTACACTTAAGTTGTAGTAATGTCCAGCCCTGTGTACACTCATGAGTTCTCCAAATTTAAAAAAAAGTAGTGTTTAAATTTCCCCTCAGTTACACCAGTAGCAGCTCTACACTTGCATGGGGTCTCACCAGTGCAGCTGGCCTCGTTTTTTCTCTTGTCCATGTGGGTGTAGGTGTGCTTCAGCTCGAGCGCTTTGCAGCAGGACAGTGGTGACATAGCCAGAAAAAGTGTAGAGGAAAATCAATAATAGCTGGACGTTCATTTAAACAAATGCATCATCTAGTAAACAGTGCAGCAGCTTTAAAATGTATACAAGAAAAGGTGAACTTTGTTCACATTATAACTCCAGCTGTTTTGTGTTTTGAGACTGTGCACCACAGCTGGCCTGATGAGCTCTGAATCCTGGGAAAAGGGGAAATATTTAACCTAACTTAAACAGAAAGAAGTAACCTCACAGCAGTGAGAGAGAACAGGTGGGAGCCTTGCCCTGCCACTGTGCCTTGAGGGTAAAATCTGGCATGCAGAGGTAGCTTCAGAACAAAAGTCACTGAAGCTGCTGTTTGCTGTACTTCTCGGGGCCTTCTCTGTTTATTCAGCATCACTGACAGCACCCTTGCTGCATCACCCGAAGTACCATTCATTGTTATAAAATTGGCTCAGAGGGCTGAAGCTGGGGGGAGAGGCAGGCACATAGTGTATGTGACAGGTTGCCCCCCACTCCGTGGTATCCCAGTATATGAGGTGGCACCCTGGAGTGGGGGGTAACCCATCACAGAGTACAACAGAAAGGTCCTGTCAAAATTATATTTCCCCTACCTTAAGAAACAAAGGTTAGAGATGGGTCTTAGAACCCATTTCTAGTAACACAGTTGTAGTTGTGCTGGCTGAAGTGAACAGAGCACTATTTTTTTTTAAAGCAGACACAACTACAGCCCTTGTGGTAGCAGGAGCCATCTCTAGGAACCATCTTAGCTTGGGGGAAATGTAGTGTAGATGGGACACTAATTAGAGTTGTTGCTGTTTTCTCTCTGCCTGATACATATTCTAAAACAGGACTTTTGAGAGACTGCTTGTCCTGAGGGGTTTGATCTCCTTTCTCACACATGGACAGTAAAACCAGTCAAGTCAACGGAAGTATAATGGAGTAACAATGGGGCAAGTGAGAACAGAATCAGCCCTGCAGTGTTTGAGTGTTTGCGTCTTTTCAGATCAGCACAGCAGATCCCAGTTCCCGTGTTGCCGCCATATTACTAAAAAGTGTGAAGTCTTAATCCGTCCCAATCCCACAGTGAATTCCAGCATGTGTCTGATCTGACAATTACCTGAGAGGTACAGTGAGTCAGAGAAAGCAAGGGATCTTCCCATTATCTCTCACGACCCTCTCAGCCAGTTGGTTTTATCTTGCACGCATGGAACTATTCTTTTTTCACTTTTAAAAAAAATTATTAAAAAGATCCAGAAAGCTCAATCCTGCTTCTATTGAAATCAGTGGTGAGAATCCCACTGATTTCAAAAGGAGAACGATCAGGCCCCCAAATGGTAACTGGGAAACATTTCACTAATTTAAAAAACATTGTGGTATTATACATATGGAGGAGATGCCTCAGCAAAGCAGGCTTTTTTAGGCAGTACTGTTCAGTTGGACCCATTTTATATACTCTAGTGGCGCTAATATAGACAAAGATTCCAGTTACTTAGCAGCAGCAATGAAGAGCTGCTGCTGCAGCAGGAGGTTGCATCTTGAGTGGCATTTTTTGACTGCTTAGTATGTCATATCCCTGGATATGAGCCTAACTGTAATGGACACACAGACCTGTACTGATTCGAACACACTGACTAGCCAGGGAGAGATTGTGGCTTTCAAAGCCACTGCTACAGATGGATTTTCCCATGCTAGCTGCACCTCTGGGAGGCATTCGGTTTGGAGAGTGCACACTGGGGTGATCACCAGAACAGCCTGGATCAGCGCGCTGCATGCAGTCACTGTAACCTTTACACTTAAGTTGTAGCAATGTCCAGCCCTGTGTTCACTCCCTAGGCAGAATGCCTCTGGTATGCTAGCCAGTGTCGAAGGGGTGGGGCCTTGCAGTGCTCTCTCACTCCCAACGTGCTTGTAGTGAGACCACAAGCATCAAGAATCTGGCTGCCCCTTTTCTTCTACTTGCCTGTGAGGGGCCAGAATCCAGGCAATGCAATTATTTCTGTCACCGTATGGGAAAAGAATAAGGTCCGCTGAAGCAAGGCTCTCTTTAATGCTGCTTTATAAACAACTTCCCATCAGAAACGCTGCTTAAGCTGCTGCTCCTGCAAACCCCAGCAGGGATCTTGGCTTTACTGGACAAGATATTCATTGCTCGATTTACGGCTTGACTGGGTCTTTTGGAAATGTATTTCACTTCAGCATCAGATGAGCTAGATGTGGGGGAGTGAGTGAGAAGCACACCGAGGTTTTTTTGAATCTCTGGCCTAAAGATGCTTGTTCAGTTCAGTGATGGGTAAATGTGTTTGCTTTTCTTTGTGTGTGTCATTCACAGAGGAAGGGTTCACAAATGACAACAGTTGCACATGTTGGAGAAGACACAAAAATCAGTGAGGGGGGAGTAGGAAGAAGCTTCCTATATGCCCAAGTCAGGGGCAACTGCACTAATATTAACTGTGACACTCCAATGTAAATGAGAGTAGAATTTGACACATATTTTGCTCAGAGAATTAAAACAAGGGAAATAGTTTGAAATCCCAGAAAGCAGAACAGAATCTATTGGCAATTACCATGCAAGGGGATTGTAATGAAGGAATTGTTTTACAAGGATGGTGTATTACAGGCACCAAACAGATACTCAGGAAGAGGTAATAATTTGATCATTGTTGAATGCTGGAAGGATTATGTAACTAGGAGGGGAAATTCTGCCTAATAGCCATTTATAAAGGAACTTGGGTTCACACTCTATGTAAAAGTCAAGATTATAGTAGTCAGAATCTCACCACATAAATGTCATTTTTTACCACCCAGTGTACCGCAAGGCTATAACCTTCACAGTTGTGCTTGTGTGTTTCTTTTGAAATGTACACAGTGTTGACCCTATAGATGTGAGGAAATGACTAAAAAGCAGTTACTTCTAAGGCTTTCAAAACTATGTTCAAAGTAACCACTCCCCCACACAATGTGAAATCAAAGCTCTAAAAAACTGCCAGGAAGGATATTAATACTGTCTTGATTGTGAAAGCTCATAAAATAAATGTGTTGGTTGTTATGGATTAAAGTGAGTACCACAAAGATGAAGGAATAGCTAGCATCTGGAGTCTATATTGTAGTCCCTAAAATTCCTAATAGATCTCTGTAAAAAAAAAAAGATAAACTGAGATTAATAGGTTAAAATGAAAACATATCTCACCAAGACACAAAGCTGAAAAATATTTGGCCAGAAGTAACATAATCCCTAGGATTTCTGTTTTTCCAAAAATTCACAGGACTTGCATTCCTCTCTGAGTTTCACTTTAAGATTTATCTAAATTTAGGAATGAAATTTTAACTTCCACTCAACTAATTAAATACCCAAATTCTGGATTTCTTTCAATTGGTAAGCGAAAGTGTACTGTATGATCCCCTCAGCTCTCACTAACTATGTAGGTATAAGCTGTATCAGTGTTTGGAGGAGACACCTTCAAGAAACTTTTAGATAATGTAGGAAGTGATGTCGGTAATTCAGTGGGTGACATTTTCCCTGAGTCAATACTGAGTCATTTAAGATCTCACTGAACCTTTCACAAGATTTAGGATGCTAGCCCCAATGTACTGTTCATATTTCAGTCTGAGTAACTGCAATCCTAATAATGCAAAACCTAATTTTCCAATGTATTTTAAATTGGATAAGATATTCTTCACTTCCTGTCCTAAACTGCTGTGTAGTTTGCTGTGCCCTGTTAAATAGCTGCTGTAACAAATGAAATGAGCTCTCTGTATAGCTTTGTACTTCAATTTACTAAATATTTTGAGTCTGATTCTCATTCACACTAAAGCCCCTTTACATTATCCTGGCAACATAGAAGGGCCTTCAAGGTGAGCATAAGTGCAATTTAAGGCCCCTGTACACTGCCAGAGTAGGGTAAAGGGCCTTTAGTGTAAATGAGAATCAAGATCATTGTGATCCTTTGAAGTGAAAGTTACTATATAAATGCAACTTATTATTTTATTAATAATAAGAATTATTATCAACTGCAGTGCCTAAGAATGTTGTATAGAGATTATGTCACACGTAGAAATTAATGAAACATATGAACCTGACCTGTGGTGTCCAGTCACAAAGACTGGCACTGAGTCTGCCCTTGGAGTTTTTCTGGAATGTTCAGGGCCTACAGATTATTCTCACCAGCCACTCACTCCAACCTTAAACTTAAAAGCTTGGAGGGCACGTTGACAGATGGCTCCTTGGTCTGATGGTATGAGTCTTCTTTTGGGTGTGAGAAGTCTTAAATCCAAATCCTGAACAAGCATTGGTCTTAGGTCAAACTAGATGATCATTCTGGTCTATGAATCTATGTCTGCTACCCAAATCTTTAGTAGGTACCAGATGGACCTTCACTAATCTTCTCTCTTGGAAGATGGCTGCCAAGTAGAGCCACTGTCCTTCCAGATTTTGATAAAGGGCTTCAGGGGGACAAGAAGTGCTTGCTGCCTCCTTCTTCTCATTGGGCAACAGGTGCTGGAAAACACTCCCTTATTATAATTTGAAGTTAGCCTCAAGGGTAGTAGCATCCCAAAACTTAATGTTATAGCTTCCTGTCCTATTTGATGCACTTTCAAATACAGAAATATAAAGGTGCTTAACTCCATGACAGAGTAGGTCAGCAGAAGAGAGGAGAGCTAGTTCTTGGTTCAAAGAAGGTGCTTAACTCCATGACAGAGTAGGTCAGCAGAGTTAGCGGAGAGCTAGTTCTTGGTTCAAAGAAGTTTGTCAGAGGTTGGTAAATTAAGAGTGAGATTATCTGGGTGGAGCCAATGTGAGTGGCAAGGGTATGCTAATAGAATGAACGAAGGTCCATGGTCTGGGTTTGATTAGGATCTGAATCAAACCTGATTTCAGGTGGATCCTGGGTTCTAGCTCAAAATTTCATACAGACGTTTTTACAAAGGATCTTTCAGTATTACAGCTAAGGATTGTGGATTTCCTTTCCTCAAGACTGTCCCCTCAAGCCACTTTATTTATAAATTGGAATTCAGATATTAGCAATATTCACTTTTCCTCATGAAGATTATCTGAGTTTCTAGACAAAAATGTTGGCGCAAATTTTTGCTTTTAATAAGAACTAACATTCTACTTAATTACCAGCTTGTAAATCCTTTTCTTCAGTTTATTTATTATTTTCAAAATTCACTGGCAATGATGTGATGTTGCTTCTGTATTTCTATTTATTATGGAGAATATAGTATGTATTAAATACAATGCTATTTTATACCATTTTCAGGAGCAAATGGC
This sequence comes from Trachemys scripta elegans, assembly GCF_013100865.1. Classification (NCBI taxonomy): domain Eukaryota; kingdom Metazoa; phylum Chordata; order Testudines; family Emydidae; genus Trachemys; species Trachemys scripta. The sequence continues at coordinate 18,564,186 of NC_048300.1, forward strand.
AGTTCTAATAGCCACCCATTGGTTTGCAATGCTACTGCTATCTACACTACATGGCAAATTTTAGCTGGGATGGGTGAAAACTATGGAATTTGAAGTTTTGTGAGCCCCTTTAATTATTTTCACAAAACTACTCTAAGTTTGCAAACATTTATTTTTCTCTGGAATAAAAATGCTGCTTTCCCCCAGATGTTCCTTTTTTTTTTCTAAGTCTGAGGATGATTTTTCACTCTCTTTGCCCATGTAACTCCATTGACTTTAATGAAGTTACACTGGTGTAAAATCAGGGAATCACATAGGTGAATAAAGCCCTATTTTTTCCCTAGCTAAAGGAAAATCTGTTGTATGAATTAAGAATAGACAAACACACTTTATAAATTAGGCTGGCACTAGTGTCTTGTATACAGCTTGTATGTGTGGGTATATGTATACACACACACACACATGCACACACAAATAAGATTTAATTTTTATTAGAATGTTTCTCTTCCCTCCTCCTCCCCCCATCTTTTCATGGTTTCCTTTTTCTTAAATCTTTTTACTGATAGCTTCAGTTCACCTTATATTTTCATCTATTCTCCTCTCTCTGCCCCTCTTCCTTAAGCACACTGCAAACCTACAAGCATATGAACTGGAGTCAAAGTTTCAAACTCCAAAATGCCTAAGTGGATTTGACACATAATAAAATTTGTTCACCCACCACCAATGTTTATAGAAGAGTCAGTTAACTGATTTATGCACTAAAACAAACAAACAAACAAAACAAACAAACAAAGGCAGCTGGGTGGGGGGAGTTTGATGTTAATATAGTGCACCTAAACAGAGATGAACATACATTTGTAAAATCATGAGAAATGATGTGGCTTTTTCTCTCTCTGAAAATATCCTAAGCAGGCTAAAGCCACTAAACCCAAAATACCCTGCTGCGTTGTATGGCTGACCAACTCATTAATGCTAGTCTTAACTCAATAACTTCTCCCTTGAAATCTCTGAAACATAGACATTGTTAGAGAGCTTTAACAATGATAACGTAAACAAGGCTGCCATTTTGTATGTAGACTGATCAAGAAGGGGCCTGCATTATACATACAGCTGCTTATACCAGCTATAAAGGATAATTTTGTTGTATTAACTCCATAAATTTGATAGAGTCGGTAAGGCTTCCACTGCATAATAGCTTAATTTTTCATTCTAATAATAACTGGCTGCCAGTTGAAATGAATGGAAGCAAAAACAAACATTTCTGTTCCATGACATGATCCATGACAGATGTACAGTTTAGGAGGCCCTCGGGCAGGGTATTCCAAGCCTCCCCTCCCTTCACCCAATGGCGGTAAAAACATTAACACCAAGAAAAGAGACTGAACTGTAAAGGAACTCATAAGAAAATGACCCAGCTATACTCTTCTTAAATCCACAATTGGCAATATGCCTGATTTAAGACTACGCTAAGCATCCAGGATTTTCTAAAGTGCTTACAGACGGTATGTACAGTACATCACGCACATAAAGTGTGGAGGGGAAAAATTCTCTCTCTCAATAACACACAAAGGTTCCTTGCTTTTATTTTACTGGTATTTTTTTAAAAAATCCTTCCCTCAAGAATATACAGAGAATGCTAATAATTTGATTATTACAGATTATTAGTAGTATTGATTTGATGTAAAGCAGCATGAAAATATGTATCCCTTTTTAAAAATAAAAAAGACCATAAACTTGAATCTTGACAAATTTAGATGAAAATAGGATAGCATCGGTTAGTGCCAACAAGTTACTCAGGCTTTATGTGAGTATTGATTTATCCACTAAATGAAAATGAATAGCTGCCATATCAACAGCATTGTTTTGCTGCCTCTGCAACAGAGATCACCTCCTTAAAGAAACCCAAAGCTGTTATTTAAAAAAGTGATTGCTTGTAGAACAGTAAGGAAAAGTTCACTCTAGCAAACATACAGGTATTCATACTCTGACTTTTATAACAATGTTTGGGAGAATCTATGCAAATTTTAACCTGTGTTTTGTTATAAAGTAGTAATACTTTTTTATTGTGAGCAAAGACATAGAACAATTTTGCCAAAGAGGTGCTATAGGAATACCTTCTATAAAAGCCAAGGAAGTGGTTGTTTTGTGTGTGGATAATATATCTGCAAGAGAGACAACAGAAGAAAAGGATATTCCCCTCATTAAATGTTTCATATTCGAAGCCTGCCAGTGGGTCATTCTTTTGTATTGCATTGGACTGCAAAATTCCCAAATGGCCTGAAGTAAAGTGGCCATTATAGAAGTCAATAATTATGGTAGTGTCTGAGAAGCTATCCTGTTACAATGTGATATAAATGAGAAAAAATATATATCACCAAAGCCCTACAGGCTTAAAAATGTCCTAGAGACCTAGAAATCACCCCCACAAAAGAGAAAAGACCAAAAACTGCACCTTTGGTGAATGAAAATAGAATATACAACAGCATCATAGATTTCTGAAGCCATCTTCGAACGAATGTAAGTTGTCATTCAAACAAGTGAAAGATATTCATGGCCACCTATATGCATACTGCCCATTCTGCACTGATTTTATGGGTGCACCCAGATTTTACATGTGGGCACTTATTCCCCATATGTGAGCCACTCTTCCTGGATTGCCCTGTTTGTGCCTAGACCCAGCCAGCAGAAGAAAGAATATCTAGCTACTGGTGCTCTCATCTCTCAGCCTGAGAAGATGTGAGTAGGCCGAATATGAAGCAGGTGGCAAGGAGAAGTTGTAGATCTCCATCCCACAGGGACAGAATGCATGCTGCCCTGTTAAAGGAAATAAAGCAATTGACAGAGGAGACTCGGGTTTGCAAATAGTGGTCTGGACAATAAATCTGATTAGTTCCTAACCAGGAATAGATAGGCACTCACATTGCTATGACTGAGAAGACCTGGAAAGAGCATAAAAAGGAACTGAGGCCCACAGATCTTGTACTCACAGGGTGACCAAGGAAAACAAAATGATCATTAATAGGCAAAAGGGATGCCAATCTGAGATTGCTGGGAGTAGAGAATGTTGAGAGGGAGGGAGGGCTTTGTTCCATCCTTGACAGGCTGGCTGCTGGATATTTTATACCTGAAAATAAATCATGTATATAGAAAGAGCGTTACATATGACATGATAACATTCTGAATCTCTGACTTCCATGGCAAGGATACTAGATGCAAGACTCAATATGGAAGATATTTTATACAAAGGGGCAATCCATCCCCCTCTTTTGTGGGTGCAAAAGAATCCATGGTAGCAGAACAAGTATGGTTTTGCAAGGAAGGAGGCTGTGAAGGGGATTATTTGAGGTTGGTCAGGTGTGTGACTAGAGGGAGGCAGAAATGGATCCAGAGGGTCCTCCTGTCCTTCCTCTCCTCTAGGGAAGAGGGATGGATTGGGGAGCTGCTTGGCAGCTAATGCGTAGGATGTTTCTCCATTAATGGAAGACAAACTAAAACTGACCACCTAATCTCAGTAATATCAAACCCAGGTATATAGCCTCTTCCTGGGGCTTTCTGCAGGGGAAAGAACATTGAGAAGAGGAAGCGGGGGGAAGAAATCCTCTCTCTCTGAGTGCTGCTGAAGCCCTGAGACTGCAGTAGACCCCTTGCTGCTGTAACCCCACTCCACGAGCTCCATCATCACGATTTCTCTCTGGCTTGACTGTGTCCTCACTTTCAGACTCTGTTATGCTCTCATCAAAAGAGACCGCCTGTGCAGACTTCAGAAATCTTGCTCCTTCCGCGACAAGCCTACATTCCTACTGCAGCACAATAATGGTCACTTATCTTTTAGTACACAAGTAAATCTTTAAGTTTCAGAGTAACAGCCGTGTTAGTCTGTATCCGCAAAAAGAAGAACAGGAGTACTTGTGGCACCTTAGAGACGAACAAATTTATTAGAGCATAAGCTTATGCTCTAATAAATTTATTAGTCTCTAAGGTGCCACAAGTACTCCTGTTCTTCTTTTTAAGTAAATCTTTAGGAAACTTTTCACAGTCTTCAATCTCAGCCAGTCCCCAGGTCCTACTTCTTATATAAAGGATTCTTGTCAAGTGTGCCAAATTTCACTAGTATGTGTGTGAGTACTATGCAGTTCCAGCATGCTCCTTCTACACAACTGCACAACTAAATACTCTCCCTGTCTACTAGGAACACACACATCCTGATCAGAACCACCATCCTCAGCCATCAAAACTGCTATGTCAGCTCTTGATTGTGCTGGAGCAAGGAGGTTTTTTGACCACAAACCTAGCTGCATCTCACTGCCAAGTCCTGGGTCACATCTTGGCAGCTGATCCTGGTTAAAGCAATGGTTCCAGTAAGGTTAATCCAAGCTGACACAGTATTAAACACAATGGTCTCTGTCTACACTGACTGCTAAGACATCTTTACTATTGTATTACTTAACAGAACTACTCAAGGGCGTATTCTAATGCAACCTAACACTCTAATGAAGATAAGCCCGGAGAAGAGAGAGAAACTAAGGTTGTGCTGACTAGAATCCAGGGGAGGAAGCTCTGTGGAAACAGAGGAGATACCTTGTATGGTTTGGGGTGGGATATTCAAAAGCTGTCAGCATTGACCTGACTGCTCTCACTGAAGTCAACAGTGAAACTCCCTCATTGGGGGCAGAGTTGCGTAATGTCAACGTGATTTTGAAAACCCTGCCCGTTTGTTGTTTTTGTGGTAGTGTCGAGTTTGCTGCCTGCACTACTGCATGGAAGGAATGCAGCTAGAGATGGTTGCCAAACTGATGTCAGATTGGATTAAACCAGAGCCCCTGCAATAAAACCCTACCCAGAGAGGGAGATTTTGTGTTCAAATCTGAGTCTCCAGTAAACACTTCTGTCTTGACATTTCCCTCTTGGTTCTGAAACATGGCCGCATTTTTTTCTGTTCTCAGAGTCAAGAAAAGCTATCCCCTTTTCAGACAAGTTATCCACTTCATAGTATTATTTTTGTTGTCTAGACACAAACTGACTAGGTGGAGGATTTAGTTTGTCACTCATTCAGAAAACCCTGTTTTACTGAATGACTATCACCCATTCTCACTGGATATACTGTGCAGGAACATGGCAACTTCTCACCGGACTCTTTGATGGAAAAACATCTTTTTGTCATTTGTGCATAAGGACATTTATATGTGGATTATATGTGGAGCGTTAGCAAGTTTGACTGCAGAAATGATCTGTGTATTTGTCTTGGGGGAGGGACAGCCTTTCCCCATATCCATATTTGAATTTTATGCATAAATGCATAGATGTTGAAATCATGCTCACCTGTTGCCAAAAGATCCATATGCCAGCTTTTTCTTTCATCATATATAGCATTCTCAGGTAGAATATGTTGTGCAGCCAAATTACGTATTGCCTACATAAGCATGTTGTGTGTGTGTGTCTGTGTGGTGTTGTTTTTCCCCAGACCAATTAGTCCTCTGTCAGCTCAGGTCTGTCACCGAGCTAGACTAGATCACCAAAAGGAAAAACACAAATGTAGCCATTGTGTAGCCTTTGAAAAAAATCAACATAATCACAGTGCTTTGCCCTGACCCCACCAGTTCTGGTGGTCTTTTATCTTGATCACTGCTATGACATTAGGGAGCACTGATTGCACTGGAGAACCTCTCCACTGTTTTTCTTTCCAAATGGTAAAGGGCCTCTGCTTGACCAGTAAGGATAAATGTCGGGGTTCTCCAGCTCTCTATTAGAATCCTCATCACCCTTTCTTTCTTTCTTTCTTTCTTTCTTTCTTTCTTTCTTTCTTTCTTTCTTAATTAAAAATGTTTAAATTAGTTCAATGTATCTTGAACATCTAAGATGTGATACTGTCTCTCTGACTCACTTCCAAATTGAAGTGCATATATAAAAAAAATTGAATCACTTCAATGATTTTAAATCACTCTTCAATGTGCAAAGTAATTTAAAATTACTGGAGTGCTTCCAATTTTTATTAGTCCTTGAATTTGGAAGTGATCAAGGTTCATCTGGGCATGTGCAGTGCACTGTGAGTTAAAATTATTAAACCCTTACATGATTTTTTTAAGCAGATTTCACTTTATAATGGAAACCATTGAGGGGACAGTGGAACAATTCTGAAGAACCACATGGGGGTCATATAATTCCAGAAAGAATCAGTCTGGAAAAACGCTTCCAGTTTTAAAAATCCAGAAGCAATACGGCGTTCAAACCATTCTACATGTGGCTCAGGCTTCCATTTTAATTGCTATAGCACTTTTGCATTTAATTACTTTCAATGTATCAAATTTCTCTAAATTTAGCAATTTACCAGAATCAATAGTAGGACAGAATAAAAAGAGCTGACTTTCTTGTTAAGCTTTGCGAACGCTTACTGACATGGATAGTCTTTACTCACAAGGCTAGTCCTACTGAAGTTAAACTTCCTCTCTTACTCACTCGAGTCGCCCTACTAATCGTCCTCCCTTACTCATGCGAGTAGTACCATTGAGGTTAATGGGACTAATTTCAGAAGTAAGGATTACTCATGTGAGTAAAGGCTGCAGATTGGGTGCTATGGTTTTCTATCAAACTTTTTAAAACCAATCACCATCAGCCCCTCTTCCCAACACACTTAAAATACAACCCTTCATATGTACAATTTGTGTAGCTTCTGTAGGTTCAACAACGTGAGAAAGGTTGAAGGTTCTTGCCTTTATCACAGGTGTGTAATTCAGAATCAATGGAGACAAACACGATAAACTAACACGAGCAAGTATATCACACTGACTGCCTTAAACGCAAACGATCATGGAGGGATTATTTATTTACTCTCGGGGAGTCAGCCCTGTCTGCATGTTCCCACATCTGCCAGGCTGCACAGAAACTAACGGTGGGTGCATAAGGTGGGACTTCTATTCTGTTCCTGTTTGCCTATGGCACACCCAAGGCGCGTATGCTTCCCAAACAGGTGCCACAAAACAGAAAAGCAAACGTGTTTTACTGAGGAAAGCAGTGGTTGTGGCTCGCCTCGTTGGTGCAAAACTCATGTACAGAGCAGTCGTTTGGTGTAAAGTCCGTTACCTGAGGGCATGTCTACACAGCCAAAAATGATAAAAACAACAAAAACAACAACTGTAACAGTGAGTCTGAGAGCCTGGGTCAACTGACCTGGGCTCACAGGACTTACACTATGGTGCTAAAAATAGCAGTGTGGATGGAGCCTGAGCTCTGAAGCCTGGTGAGGAGGGAGGATCTTGGAACCCAGGCTCAAGCCTGAGCCTGAAAGTATATGCTTTTATTTTTAGCCCCATAGTGTGAGCCCTGTGAGCCCGAATCAGTTGACCTGAGCTCTGAGACTTGCCTCCACGGGGGGATTTAACTGTGTAGACAAACCCTAGGACAGCCAGCCGGTGGAGAGCAGGATGGGACAGACTGCTACCTCTTGCTCTGGCATGCTGCCTTGAACACATGCACATCTCACCCTTCATTTTAACTTGGGGCAGGATCTGGGCCTTAAAAGAAATAGGGTTTTGATGGAGTAGTGCGGGAAGTGTCTGCTGCAGCCCACCCCCATGCTGGGTTGCAGTGATGCTTGCACGGTGTCTTGACATTGTGATGGGCACTATTATAGTAAGAACCGTATACATCAATATATAATACACAATAAATACCAGCAAGTGAATAATTGGCCCTTTCCTCGCAGCTTAGGAAAGACGATCTAGTGGTACTGGCTGGGTTCTTGGCCTTAACCAAGGGCAGTCCATAGAGGGAGGAGAGGTGAAGAACATGGGAGTCCAATAAAGCGAGCTCAGCCTGAAAGGGTGAGCAGCTGCCCACTCTGGAATGCCTTCAACAACACTAAAAGAAGAAGCCCCGAAGCATCCAGCAAACATTTGCTCCTAACAAATGTATCTCAGCTGAGCAAAGCAAACCAAGTCTCACAGGTTTACAGTGAGAATTACCTATATTCATAACTGCCTTCTCACCCTTAAAATAGAACTTAGGGCTAGACTGTGCCTTCTAGGAACTGTCGTACATAATAGGCAGTAAGTACATACCCGTCCAAGACACCAGGTATGTAGTCAGGGAAGCTAGCCCCGCCTCCCACTCGCAATATGTTTAGCATGCTAGTTCAATGAGAACTAGTGCAGGTATATATATTCATGCTGGAAATTACACCCCTAGCTTGTAATGCAGACATACCCTAAGTGGTGCAGCATTCTGCTCTATGTAGCTGATCAGCTTGGGGATGGGGGAAATCCAGAGTCATGGCTCCAGCTACTCCCCATATCTCCTTGCCCAATTTGTGTCACTGTGCTCCCCTTTCTGCTATACATCTGTATAAAGGCTGGCCAGAATCTAGCCCTAAAGTTGCTTTTAAGAGTAAATGACTCAGTGTCAAAGTACTTTGCATCAGCACTCAGTGAAGGAAACAGAAGAATGTACTATCTGGTACCAGTTTAATATTTGATACATTCAGACTTATATATGACTCTATCCTGCCCTTGTAATGGGGATGGACTCAGTCATCTAACAGGTCTTTGCTATCTCTATCTGGTAGGATCCTATTATTAAAAGTTATGAGCCTCTAATTTAACAAGTAAGCTAATCAATAAGAAAATGAGTTTGTTTTTTAAAATTGCTTTAATTTTAAAAATACAGCATGTCTGCTCCATTTCCTGCTTTTGACTATGATAATAAAACTTTCAGTATAGCTAATGTAGTTTAGCTAAACAAATTAGACAACTGCACCATTTAGACTGAAGAGGAAGTTTCCATTAGCCATTGTGATGTTCTTTGTCTGGTCTGCTAGCAATTTTTGAAAACCAGACATCAGAACATATATGATTTTAAACTCACTTTAACATAGGGCTACACCATTCTGATATGCAACTACAGTGTGAGTGTGTTTGTGTATATATACATGTGCTATGTTGGTTCAGGTTAGAGTTAAAATATTTTTCCTTTCCACAAAATACAAAACCATATGAATAGATTGTACTGCCCATAGGAGATGAAATGTAATCTTATGGTTAAGGCAGTGACATAGGTCTCAAGCAATGTGGATTCAAATCCTGGCTTTACTACAGGGTTTCTGTGGGACCTTGGGTATGTCATGTAATTTCCCTGTGACTGGTTTCCCCACTCGAAAAGAGGGGATATTAATAATAAATTCCCTTACTCTCACACTTTGTCTGTATCAACTATTTAGATTGCCAGTTTTCTGGGGGTAATGACTTTGCATATTAGTATGTATATGTACAGTGACAAGAACAATAGGAGGCCCTGATACTGGTGGGGGTATCTAAGGGCTACTGTAATACACATAATAAACAGTAATAATACCCTAACAATTTCAGAATTCCACAATGAAAATACTCCAGCAACTTGGTGTCTAGCTTTCTCATCTTTACTCAGTCTCCAATCAGTTTATCTAGCTTCCTGAGCCTGGCCAAGGGGGGGGATTCCTGATACATTTCTACTGAGTGAGACACCGGCCATTGAAAGTGGAGGCTCGGAGGAACAGATCAAAAGAGAAAGAAAGGCATTTAAGAAGTGATCCCAGAGCTGCCCTGCACAGAACTAATTCTCGTGAGGTGGGAATGAGGGCCACATACATCTTTTGTTTTCCCCTAGAGACAGATTTAGTAATACTAATAAATGACCTTCTTGTGCAATGGATGGAAGCCATGTTAAGAATACTTGTGTAAGCAGAATCAGGATGAGCTCTACCCTGACATCTGGTGGTGAATTGTGGCGAGTTGTGGAAAAGAACTTCCGGGGCTGATCTTGTTTGCATAGGCACATCCACCCCGCCTAGCCTGAGCCCACGGCAGCCCAAATGGTCACTTTGACTGCTGTGGGATCCCCAGTTTCTCTGTTATTGGGGCAGGAAGAATAAAGTGTTGTTACCTTGATTATGTGAATCAAGGGCAGTAGAACTGTACTTGGCATTTTATGATGGAGGGACTCGCCATCAACTAAGTAGCACTCGCTAGACAAGGGACATGGGTTCCAAAACCCAGTGAATTGAGAAAGGCTGGGGGTAGGTATTTGTACCTGATGGCATGGGCCCCCTTTGAGGGCCTGAAACACCAATTACACCTCCTTCTCTCTCTCTCTCTCCACTGTAGAATATCAGAGCTAATCTTGATTCTATTAGGAGTCTAGTTACAGGCTACTGAGCTGAATTCACTTTGGGCCAATGGTGCACTAGCACTGGGGCTCCCCTACTACAAGCTGAAATCACTAAAGAGCTGAAATTACTGAGTGCTGTGTTAAGTAGTGGGGAAGGACTGAAGATATATGGCTGAGCAGCTGGTAGAGCAGTGCAGTTGGTGGGACAGTTGGTGGAGCAGAGCGGCTGGCAGAGTGACGCAGTTGGCGGGACAGCTGGAGCAGCTCACGGGATGGCTGGTGGAGCAGAGCAGCTGGCGGGATGGCTGGAGCGGCTTACAGGACGGCTGGTGGAGCAGAGCAGCTGGCTTGAGCGGCTCACGGGACGGCTGGTGGAGAGGAGCGGCTGGCGGAGTGGCTCACGGTGAAGGGTTCAGCAGAACCCCATGGAGAGGTGGAGCAGTCGGCCTTGGACCACGTAAAGTGCCCTTTAACACCCCTGCAGGGGGAGGGCATTTCCACCCAGGCTGGGAGGTAAAACTCTGCAGATAAACTTTTGAACTCTGGGGCTGCACTGACCAGGGACAGAGACTTTGGGTTGTTGGACTTTTGGGTGATTTTTGGGGTGTTGGACTTTTGAGACTTTGGGTGATTTTTTGGGGGTTTCTGGACTTAAGACCCTGAGGGGAAAAGGACACTGCCAAACTTACTTGGGGGGTGGGTCTTTTGCTCATGGTCTGTGTTATGAATCCTGTTTGTGGTGTTTCCCCAACATAATGCCTCATTATTTCCCTCCTTTATTAAAAGGATTTTGCTACACTCAGACTCTGTGCTTGTGAGAGGGGAAGTATTGCCTCTTAGAGGCACCCGGGGGGGTGGTATGTAATTGTCCCAGGTCACTAGGTGGGGACTCGAGCCGGTTTTGCACTGTGTTATTGAAATGGAACTCCTAGATACTGAACCCGACCCTTGTTGCTGCCAACTCAGACGGGCAGAAGGGTTACACTTGACCTCCCTGCCGCTTTCGACACAGTTGACTTTAAGATGCTGTTGTCCTACTCAGGTAATAGAGCTAAAGTATATTGCACAGAGTAAAAATGACTCCAGTCATTCCTCTGAAAAAGGACTCAAAGGATGGCAAGGGACAACTGCTTCTCTTCTCCCAAGCCCTTCTCAGTGGAGTCCTGCAGGGATCTGTCTTGTTCCCCTCCTCTTCAGTATCTATGTGAGTTCACTTGGCGAGATTAGGGGACATCAAGAGTTATGCTGCCAGGAACACACTGATGTCACCCAGTTTTATATTCTGTTCTCAACGAATGCACCCAAAGCCACTGAAAATACGTCACAATGATTGCAAGAAAACAACACCTGGCCTGAAGAACAGCTGGTTCAAACTAAACTCAGGCAAGACCAAAGCAATGCTACCAAGACGGGGATAACATTTCAAGAAGGCAGTCAAGACATTCTCTTCTCTTTCTATGGAGGGCATCTGGCCTCCATCTGTCGAAGTGGCATGACACTTTGGAGTGCTGCAAGATCTCTTACTAAGCCTGGACAGCCAGATAATGACAGCATCAAGAAATGTCTTCTTCATTTATGCTTGGTGGAATTTTCAAAAAGTACATGAAGAAGTGAGACGCTCAATTCCCACTGACTTTCGTTATGAGAGTGCTTCTCACACTCTTAGGCACCTTTGAAAATTTCCCTGCTAGGAGACTTCACCCCTTATTTCTAAATATAATTATTTTTCAAAAGTTTCTATGAAAGATCATTTGTTCTTTAAAGTTACAGTAACTACCATGCTGTGTTATTCTTACCTTATTATTAAATATTCTTATTATTTGTATTATCATGATGCATAGGAGCCATAGATTAGTCTGCAAAGTTTAACCAGTACATTTGTACTTTATCTCATCTTTTCAGTAATGAATTAGAACTGCTTAGAAAATGGGAAATAAACATTTTCATGAAACACTTTTTATCAAAATGTAATTTTGATGGTGTTTTTCTGACCAGCATCGGGACAGGTAATATTAATTTTGTTACCAAAAGCACTCTTGTGACTAAAGGTTAGATATCTGTCTTCTCTCATGAAAATCAATATTTCATATGAATACATGTAGCATAAGGTGAATTAACTGTTAAAGTTTGTCTTCTTCACAGCCATGAGGTGGAAGAGTTCTAAAGGCCTTATTGAGAAAATACCTTAAATGAAATAAAAATCTCTTAAACCACGCAGTCATTTGCAACAGCTTGTTTCTCAAACCACTGGTTTTTAAACACAGAAATGTAAAAATGCCGACAGCTGCAGAACTTCCCAGAATACACTTAATTAAGACATACAGTACCAAGAAGGGTTAATATTGTTTGAAAGTAAAAGCTCTCATTCTAATAACAAGACTACTCTCCGTGCACTGCTAGGTCAGCACTGTAATTAAGAAAATTGCCTTTAGTGTGCTTGTTTGGTAATGCTATTATCATCCTTTAACAAGAGTAAACTACTTGAAGATGTCCCCATTTACTCTTCTTGCTTCTAGTAACCCCTGAACCCATCAAGTCCATACTATTCTAGCATTTAATGGCCTAAATGAGTTACTTTATCATCTGGTTCACCCTGAAGTATTTTACATATTTTTCTTGACCTCTAACCTTCAGACTATTATTTTGACAGCTATCATTAATGCTGTGTCCTGGGCAACCACACATTGACTAAGATGGATGGCAAAATGGCTAACGAGTTGAAAGTATCGCACACCCACTTTCATCTTCCTCTTGATTAAATCAAAACCATACAAAGCCATGTCACACCGTGAGTCCTATGGAAACGTCGGAACACATTAGACACAATTGTAGGTGGTTACGCTATTCGTAGCAAGCAGAGGGAGAAAAAGAGAGCAGAAGAAAAATCCTTACTATAAAACAAATAGACCATATAAATTGAACACCTAGAACTCTATAAATCTGATAAATTATGACTATTCAACTATGAAATTAGATGAATCAATATGTGGTTGGAATTAAAATATTTTATGCTGGTCGGTTAAAATGTAGATTTGATAGTAAATTCAACAACGCCAAGAACAACATGAAGAGTTATAGTTATGCAGAAAGGGCATAGTTAACTGCAAACAAAGATTTGGTACAGTATACCACATTTTTTGATAAAGTACCCTACTTCAAAGACTGGCTTGGCCCCTTCTGATCACTTTTATGGAACATCATGGACTGTAGTCCCACACAACTGTAAAGACATTACAAGCCATAGGACTAAAACAATTTAATCATTCCCCTCTGAGACTGAATCTGACTATAACTAGGCGACTTCATTTACATTTAAGAAAAAGAGTCCCAGTGAGGAGGGGGGAAAGTAATTTTAAACAATGCCACATGCTTGAAATGACTGGAAAAAATAGAATGAGAAAACTCATACAAATTGCAAGCAGAGACTTGGGTTAATCAAGCACTGAATTAATGGAAAGAGAGATACACTATTGGTAAGCAACTGAAAAAGCCAATAATTTAAGGGCCTACTAACATATTATGCAGAGACCTGCTAAAATATAAAGTGAACTAACAAGGAAAGCAATAGTAACAATATGCAAAAGTTACAAAACCAGAACAACATCAGAAAGGAAATTCTCAGCCTCTTTGTCTTCTAAAATGTCTTATGAATGGCCTCCACTGATGGAAAACTTTGAAATACTACAGCTCATTGATAGACCTGACACTTGACCCTTTTACTAATTAGGGAGGGAATCTGGAAACCACAGCACTTATTTGCTTTAAACAGCATTCTTTAGGGCTATAACAATTTTCATGATTGCATTATGAGCAGAAATTTTTATTACTCATGGACCAGATGACAATAAAGCTAGAAAATCTATCTATGACTTCGGCAGTTTTTGTGGTAGAGGGGAGCTAAACTTACCATGACCTTGGTCTTACTCTTGTTTGTAAATGCCTTCTGCTTTCAAAACAGATTTCCTCTTAAAACATATCCCTTGGGGAGAATTTAGGGTCTGATCCTCTAAGGTTGTGAGTGCTCAGGACTCCTATTAAAAGTCAAGTATGGAAGAGTTCAGCATTTTGCCTTAACTTTTAAGCCTTTTGATTCTTATACAGTGTTCTTTTGTACTCTATTGAGTGAAGTCTTTTACCTATTTGTCTTGACCTTTAAGCTCAGACTACTGTGGGCTACATTTTATATAGGAAAAACAATGTTATTTTTGGTAAGCTTATTAGAGGCATAATTTGAGAATGGTCCATTTTATATTATTTACTTATTTTTAATTTCTTATTTAAAAATTGTAAATGTAAATGTGACCAATTAGAAAATGTTTCAGGATGTTTGAATGCAGTTTAATTCTACCAGCAGCTTTAGAACTTCAGCAAAAAATCATAAAACTCACCCCAAATACCAGCACTTACCCATGAACTCAGCACCATGCTTGGCAAAAGCCTTTTAAAAGTTCACAGTTATACTTTAATTAGTATTACAAATATGTGACGTAGCACCAACTGACAAACCTACATTCAACAAAACCCAAACATTTCATTTTCTTAGAGACCATGGACGTCATTTTTGTCATGGTGAAACTCACATTCATTTGTGCTATTTTATTCCTAGAGTTATGCTGGTAGACAAAGCGATAAATAGGTAATCTAAGCAATGTGCCTAGTCCTGCAAATACTTACTTATGCAAACAGTTCTACTAACTTGACTAGGAATACTTACGTGAGTAAACTACAAGTATGGATGATAATTTGAAGGACCACCCTAATGACTGCTTCTCAAAACGTATGATAGATCTAGACATGCCGACTCTCACAAATTTATCACGAGGCATGCAATTTCTAAGTAAAATGAAGCCTCACTCTGATCTCGGGGTAGAACTCTCAAATCATAGAATCTTAGAATATCAGGGTTGGAAGGGACCTCAGGAGGTCATCTAGTCCAACCCCCTGCTCAAAGCAGGACCAAACCCCAATGTCAGGATGTTGGGTTTTTTTCAGCCGCAGCTTCACAGAGATATGTACGTTGGTCTGAACATCATTTAAAGATAGATGGCTAAATTCTGGTTATTCAAAAACAGGTCAGGATATTGAATCCAGAAATCACAAAGTCCTACTTCTCTGAATTTTGCCTTCAAGACATCTGAGCTCTGGAGCCTCACAATTTCTAATTGAAAGGCACTTTCATCAATTGAATCAAGAATGTTCTTTGCTTCACAAGGGCAAGGTCCATTGGCAGAGGCAACAAATGGTCAAGAATAAAAGCAAATTCTCTGGAATTTTAAAATTCTCAAATCACATTTTAAAATTTTCGATCAGAGTTTTTAGGAATTCTTGCATTGTTTCCATTGAAGTTTCATCTGTAGCAACAACACGTAATGTGGAAAAGTGCAATATCTTTCCTGTTAAGTCTGTCGGAAAGATTTCAAGATTCCTCTGAAAGGCACACACTTTTTCAAACAGATCCCTGACACTGCTTGCACGGCCTTGGAGCTGCAAGTTGATGAAATTCAAGCGACCAGTAATATTGCACTGAAAAGCTACCCGTGTCATAGAGGGGACATCATTCATAGATTCCAGGAACTCACAAGCCTTATTGGTCTTGTGGTTTGAAAAAAATTCTATTATTTCTTTTTGAAGTGCACAAAATCTCTCTAATGCACCCCCTACTTAACCAGTGAACATCGTTGTGCTGCCAAAGGTCATTGTATTCACTGAAACGTCTTGTAAAAGAGCTTTAAAAAGATGATGTTGCAAGCTAGAAGTTGAGTGTACGCAACTAATCTCACAACAATACCCATTATTTTTTTACAAGTCCGCAGACAATTTACCGCACGGGACAGTCTGGTGAATGATGCAGTGAAATATATTCAATGTACGGTATATCATTGCCAATGTGAAGCAAAGCTCTTCTCTTCCTTGTCATGGAGGGACCTCTCTCCGTAACAAGCAAGTTTACTTTCTGCAGCTCTAAACTATTTTTTTCAAAAAAGCATTTTAGCTTTTCAAAAATGATGTCTCCTGTGATGTAGGTTTCTAATGGTATTAAGCACAAAAATTCTTCCTTGAAAATTTCACAATCATAAAATCTAACAAAGAGCAATAGCTGGACAGTGTAACTTAAATCGCTTGATTTGTCCACTGCTAGAGACATGTACTTGGTGTTTTATAAATCAGAAAGCAGTGCTGACAAACAATCCTTGTAAATTACCTCCAATCTTTGTACTGCTGTGGAATCAGCCAGGGAAACTTGCTTCACATGGTTCACAATGTCATCTTTGTTTTTATCTCCAGCAAAAAGCTCGTCCAGCATTTCCAATGTGCACTCCTTCACAAGCTCAGCATCCAGGAAAGGTTTTTCCTTTTCAGCTAATACTAACATTCTTCGAAAAGAAGCAGCTGTTGCTTGAAGTGGGCTGTAGCCCACAAAAGCTTATGCTCAAATAAATTTGTTAGTCTCTAAGGTGCCACAAGTACTCCTGTTCTTGATGTAAGAATGACATTTGAAGTGTGATACGAAGACTTCAGGTTTTCAATTTTGTCATGTCTTGCAACACTGCCAGGAGGATAGGCCGCGTTGAAGTTACAGTGCTTTGAGTCAAAATGGTGCCTCACATTGATGACCTTACAGATGGATACAGTGGTTTGGCGTATTAAAAACAAAGGTTTTGTGTTTAAACGAGGTGGCATAATAAAAATAAATCCGCTGTCCAATTTGGGTTAAAAGCTCGTTTTTTGGTGTCAACTTTGCAACGTTTACTCCCATTCACATTTATTTTTGGCTCCATTTCCATCACTAATGAAAAACTGGCATTATCACAGGCAATCATAGCTGATACTATCGCGAGAACTTAAGATCTAGTAAGCAGTGCTTAATTTGTGCTGGGGCTGAGCCCCAACACTTCTAAGGTTGGCAGTTCATAGCCCCAGCATCTCTGGGCTCCCAACCAGGAGCTGGTGCTCTCTGGCCACCCAGCTCCGAAGGCATTGCCGCCGTCAGCAGCAGCAGCACAGAAGTAAGGGTGGCAATACCATACCATGGACCCTTACTTCTGCAGTGCTGCTGGTGGCAGCGCTGCCTTCAGAGCTGGGCACCCGGCCATCAGCTGCCACTCTCCTGCTGCCCAGCCAATGCTTAATTTGTGCTGGGGCTTGCTTCGTATCACACTTCAAATGTCATTCTTACATCAAGAACAGGAGTACTTGTGGCACCTTTCATTACAAATTAAGCACTGCCAGTAAGTTACTTACTAAGGAAGTCATAGGCAAAGGCTAGGCAGCACATCACTGTTTGTGAATTTAATTATAAACATTTTTTTAAGGTGAGCTGGCGGGCCACACAGGAAGCCTTGGTAGCCCCGTGGGCCGCCTATTGAGTATCACTGCTTTACAGCATCCCTTTAAATACAAGTTTTGCCTTACAAACTCTGATTAGATCAAGGCAATGATTCTTTAGCATTTAAGATCATGCATGGTCCATGTGCCAAACAGGTGTGTGAAGGATCATTTTACAGTAGGGGCCAATGATCAAAATATCTAAGGGGAAATAGGGACACGCTGCCCTAGAAATTATGTGCAGTTTTTCACAGACAGAAGTGTATTATACAGTATTTAGCCAAAGAAAACGAAAACCATTTTATGTTTAACAATAGCCCTGGATTCAGAAATTAATCACAGCAGCTAAGGCGACCACACATGAATTTCTGTGGATACTTTACACCCTTATACTAAAGCATATTTTAAAAGGCCAAATGCTGACTGCAGATTACTTATTGTTGTCTTCTTGTACTATGTTAGTGAGAATATAATTGGGCACATCCTAATTACCTTTAGAAATATTCAAACTACTTTATGCAACAACCAAATATAAGAAAGAGCTTGATCACATTTTCTTCTCTACTCTTTCCCTGTCATTTCTTTCTTCTATTTATCACCCTATCTAGTAATCAACAAAGGCCATAAACAAAAATTGAGCCTTGCTGAGAACTTAAAGTTCACCATCTATAGTCTTTGTTTTGTTTTCCACTCCAGCTAGCAACTCTGATCATACCGCTAACACAATTCACGATATTGAATAACAGTAAAAGCTTTATTATAGCTTGCATATCATTGCAAAATAGTAAAGACATAATGCAGTTGTGTTTCAGGGGATGATGCTGTATGCTGTATCCTTATCCAGTATAAGAATTCCAATGATTTTTCATTAAAATTACTGTTCTATTTGATGAGGTACTATTGTTTGTTAAAGGATAATGGTTATTACAGCAACCACATCACTATAATGTGTGTCTATGTTCTTCAAGCCACATGTTACATTTTATTTAATTCTATAATATTTTCTCTATAAAAATTAAATACTAAGTGTCCATTTCTGAATCACCACATTGGCTTCACATTTATTGCAGGTGAAACATTGGATGGCAGTGGTGCAACATCATATCCCAATGGCCATTTACTTACAGGTACCAATCTGCCAACTCAGTAGCAGGTTAGGATGAGGAATAAGTAGGGCTATTGGTGACATGTTAAGTTCAATAAAAAGGGTGGAAATCAGAGGACTGGATTTACTCAGGGCACTGGTAGTAGGATACAAAGCCATACATGTCTAGGTTGTCAGTTCAAATTCTGCCCAAGCTGATAAAGAATGAAAGGCATTAACATGTTACGAGTAAGTAGTTATATGCTATTAATTGGTGGTTTCAGTCCAGTTCATATTATTATTTATTTATAAAGCCCTGAATGTATGAAACATAGATAAATGAGAACATCTTTAGTGTGATAAGTATTTTGACCATGTTGGATAGTCACATTCACATTTTCATTTCATTTAATCTCACTCTCACTTGTTCTGTTTCTTTCAGATGGAAACTAGAAGGAGAGCCAGAACCATGTAACAGTCCAATTCTCCACAGATCACAAGTGGTTGGTCCACACACCACAGACGGACAACTTCTGTGATATATGAACATGAAACAATTGTGAATTTGGGAGCTATTTATTAATAATGTGTAAAATAAATGTTATAAAAATGTATTATTTCTTATGTTCTTTTCAGTTACATCATACAAACACGATGCAAAACAGTGCTAAATATTTATTTTTTTATATCTTAATTTGAATCTTATTTTATTTAAATCTTTAAATCTTTAAAGCTTATTTTGAAAATCAAAAGTTTTAATTTTTATATTATGTATTGTAAAAAAATTGGATTATAATAAAAAACATATATATAATGTTTACATGTGTATATATTGTATTTATGTGTCTGTATGTACACACACACAAAGGGACCTCGAGAGGTCATCTAGTCCAGTCCCCTGCACTCATGGCAGGACTAAGTATTAAAGGGGCGGAGGGAGAGAGTGAGAGAATTATATTTTTGTTGTAAATTATTCCCTTCAATGTGAGCTTTTTGTTAACTTGCTCATATACTGTATTTACTTAAAACACAAAAATAAATAAGAATAAAATTAAAAAGAAAAAAGTTATTATTTTTAAATGTAGAAATAATGTACCTGATTCTGAGCTCACTTACCATGATTTTTACATTGGTGCAACTCCACTGACTTCAGTTGAATTTCTCTTTATTTGCACATGTTAACTACTGAGGGCAGAATATAGCTGGATGAAAGATAGGGATGGAAACTTGTGGCTTGATATTAGCAGATAATATTGTGCTTATTGGACCCAGCTGTACATGTGAACTAAAATCCTCTCCTTCTTCCACATTCTAATAGCATAGACCCCACTTTTCCAAGGAAGAGAACTTGATTGGGGTCTTTGATGGCTTTTTACGTTAGTGGTGGAGAAAGGCTTCAGTCTGAGAGAACTGTAGATGGAAAACTCTCAGTTATCCATACAATATCAGCCTGTGCAGTGGTGAAGCAATCTTCTCTCTCATTCTTCCATTATGCCAGAACCCTGACCTAAAGGGACCACCTCCGGGAAGAGAAGAAAGATCAGCAACTAATGGAGTTCTTGGCCTCTCTGCTGAGTCTGCAAACTAGTCATAGAATCATAGAATATTAGGGTTGGAAGAGACTTCAGGAGGTCATCTAGTCCAATCCCCTGCTCAAAGCAGGACCAACACCAACTAAATAATCCCAGCCAGGGCTTTGTCAAGTTGGACCTTAAAAACCTCTAAGGATGGAGATTCCACCACCTCCCTAGGTAACCCATTCCAGTACTTCACCACTCTCCTAGTGAAATAGTGTTTCCTAATATCCAGCCTAGACCTCCCCGCACTGCAACTTGAGACCATTGCTTCTTGTTCTGTCATCTGCCACCACTGTGAACAGCCTAGCTCCATCCTCTTTGGAACCCCCCTTCAGATAGTTGAAGGCTGCTATCAAATCCCCCCTCATTCTTCTCTTCTGCAGACTAAATAATCCTAGTTCCCTCAGACTTTCCTCGTAAGACATGTCCCCAGCCCCCTAATCATTTTCATTGCTCTCTTCTGGACTCTCTCTAATTTGTCCACATCCCTTCTGTAGTGGGGGGACCAAAACTGGACACAATACTCCATGTCTGGCCTCACCAGTGCTGAACAGGGGGAAATAATTACTTCCCGCAATCTGCTGGCAATGCTCCTACTAATACAGCCCAATATGCCATTGGCCTTCCTGGCAACAAAGGCACACTGCTGACTCAGATCCAGCTTCTCGTCCACTGTAATTCTCAGGTCCTTTTCTGCAGAACTGCTGCTTAGCCTGTCGGTCCCCAGCCTGCAGCGGTGCGTGGTATTCTTCCTTCATAAGTGCAGGACTCTGCACTTGTCCTTGTTGAACTTCATCAGATTTCTTTTGGCCCAATCCTCTAATTTGTCTAGTCACTCTGGACCCTATCCCTACCCTCCAGCATATTTACCTCTTCCTCCAGCTTAGTGTCATCTGTGAACATGCGGAGGGTGCAATTCATCCCATCATCCAGATCATTAATAAAGATGTTGAACAAAACTGACCCCAGGACTGACCCCTGGGGCACTCCGCTTGATATCGGCTGCTAACTAGACATCGAGCCATTATCACTACCCGTTGAGCCCAACAATCTAGCCAGCTTTCTATCCACCTTATAGTCCATTCATCCAATGCATACTTCTTCAACTTGCTTGCAAGAATACTGTGGTAGACCATATCAAAAGCTTTGCTAAAGTTACATCCACATATCACATATCCACATATCACATCCACCACTTTCCCCATATCCACAGAGCTGATTATCTCATAATAGAAGGCAATCAGGTTGGTCAGGCATGACTTGTCCTTGGTGAATCCAGGTTGACTGTTCCTGATCACTTTCCTCTTCTCCAAGTGTTTCAAAATGGATTCTTGGAGGACCTGCTCTATGATTTTAATGGGGACTGAAGTGAGGCTGACCGGTCTGCCATCTTTGACAGTATTTTTTGTGATATGGGTTCCTGTCCACTCAAAACTGGTCAGAAAATAACAATTCATTTCACACAGGTCACTGAATAGCCATCACATGGTGAGTATTTTTGGTCATTGCTTACCTGGGATGTATTTTAACCATTGTCCGAAAGGTGAGGGGCTCCCTTTCAGCCCCCTGAACCATGCAATCCTCAAACTGTATTGTGGACTATGTACAGGGACTGAACTCAGTTTCTCAGACTCAATCTCCATGGGCCATATCATCAGCCCCATAGTTACAATGGTGAATGCTTACTCACAAAGGTGGTCACATTGATTTGAAAGGTTAACCACACTGTCTATTTTTGCTTTAAGTTCCATCTCACACTTCCCTTTGTTCAATTTATTTCAGAAGGAAATCGGAAGAGGCTAGCACCATGGGAACAGCCAGCTCTCCACAGCAGACCAATGGGACTATTCTTCTGAGTTAATGCTAATCAATGTAAGTAAGAGGTTCACAATGTGTCCCCTAACTATTTTGTATGCACAAAAATTACCGTTTACAGCCCATATGAAAACAAACAAAAAAGTGTTCATGAATTTAACTGAAATATAAAGGGTGCACTACTCTGCAAAAGTAAAGGTGAATTTGGCCCATTATATGTCAATATATTAGACAAAATTATATTGTGCATTTTACTTGTTATCAGCACATTGTATCCTCAGATACAAGACAATGCTCTCATTAAAAAGAACCATGGAGCCTCACTGCAATGTGCCAGTGTATTAGTGAATCTAGTAAAACAGTGAGTTAAAAAAAATTATTTGAAATCTACATTCGTTTTTTCCTATATTCAAATCAGAACGCTGTTAGAGAATAAAATGAAATGTTTTCAAGCCAAGAATCATGCTAATTCATATTGCAAAGGTCCCTGCTATTCCTGACCAAATCATACTCAGAAACAAGAGCTGGCTAGAAACAGCCATTTAAGATGGAGATCCTCTTAATTTGTTAACCTTATTGCTGCCATTTTTATTTATTAATCCAATTGCATTATTTCATCAGAGGAATTGCATTCCACCATCTCTCCTTAATCAGAGACCTGAGCAAAGTCTTTAACATTTTAGCTCAGTAGTTTGAAAATCTTTTTGCTGCATTATTGTCATATAATAAATTATCATCATAAACAAAATATTGTGATTTCTGGGTCATAAAACAAGAGGTGGATGAAAAGATGATGTGATGGCTCATAATATAAAGTTTGTACTGTATCATCAAAAGTCTTAAATTATTAGCATTTCCCTCTCCCAGAGACTTTACAAGTAAATTTCCTAACATATCAGCATGTCATGAAATTCATTATGGAAAGAGAAAGAAGAAGACATTACTGGTGTCATCAGGCTCTAATGTAGGAAAGACTTTTAACAATATTTTGGAGCCAGGAGGGCTCAATACCACACTCAATTCAGTAAATAAAACATTGATGTCAATGACATATTAACCTGTGGGCCAAATAGGTCACACTGTAGTAACTGTAACCAATGGGCAACTTGCAGCAGTCAAAGAAGAAAGAGAGAAAAGGGAAACACTTATTGTGCAAAAATATTTTCATTATAATGTGATTCAGCCTTGTGTTACAATGTGGCTCAGTGGAAAAACTCAAATCATCAGGACATTATGGATCTGATTTTCCTCTCACTTACAACAGTGTAAATCTGAAGTAAATCTCAACAATCCTAATGGCTTAAGTGGGACTTTAGACTAAGTGGGACTTTAGATTCCCTTTTGCTGGTCTCTGCATGTGGGTAATTTTCACCCTCACAGCCTCAATTATTGTAGTTTAGTATTTATGCAGTATGAATAATGTATATGGACAAGTAAACTAATACATTAACCTTTATGGTAGGTTGATGAGACATTAGTCAATACAGGAGACGCAAAAAGTCCAAATCCAAACTCAAAATAGCAACAAATCAAAGAAGTAGGATGAAAAATGGCAGAGATCAGAAGCAGCATAATTTTTATCAGATTCACTAGCTGAGGAAAGACAACCTGTAGGGAAAATATTTTAAGCGTCCCTCCCTCTCCCTCACCTCCCCGAGGAGACAAAGAGAAAGGACTCTGAGAAGTAAACAGCAGAGAGAGAAATCACCTCCTCTCACATTGCAGCTAGAAAAGTAAAAGAGGGAAAGAAAAAAGCATCATACACCAACCTCTCTGTTGCAAAAACTAAAAAAGCCTGTGTAGTGCCTTTGACTCTGAGTGAGACTGTAGCAAGTGGCCATAACCCTTCAAATGTTCATCCATTTTAGACATAGAAAGCATGTATGTATCTGGTAGTGGCACATATACAAATAAGACTGATTACTATTTAGACCCTGAATTCCCAGTATACATCCTAGACCCTTAATTTGATCATCCAGAAACTTGAGAATGATGTAGCAGAAAGAGATGAAGATGGATGTAGAAAGAATATTCTGGCCACTTGCAAACAGAGAATGAGGATAGGAGAACAGAACAGGAAGAATGGGCATGGTGAAGCCAGGCCTACTACATGTCCAACTGTATGTTGATCTTTCTTTCTTTATTGTCAGTGTAATTGACACTTCCTTGTAAAGTCCTAGGTCCCTGACTAGGGAAATGTGCTAGAGGACGATAAAACAATGATTGCAGCACCTGGAAATGTGTCTCAGAAAATAAAGTCTCTCTCATCCTAAATTGGCCTAAATTGAGAGTAGAAAAAGACATGGTAGGTGGCCCCTCTCAAAAACTACTTGCACCTGCTGGTGAAAGGGTCATCATCAATATGTTTTTTGAACATTTTCCTAGCATAACACAAAAACAAGGTTCTTTCTGTCTAACCAGTAAAACTGAGTTACCTTTTGTAGCCTTATAATGCTGGAAAAGAATAACTTGTAGACTGATAATGCTGGGGGAAAAGTGACTTGGGGATGGATAAATCTCTATTAGTTACACTGTTACTAGCCTCTGCACAGGTGCTCAAGAAAAAGAGGGTGCATGAAGCCCCCTTTGTGCCTTCATAAAGAGTTGCAGTCTCTACTAGTATCCCTTAGGGCACAAGCCAATCACCCCAAAGAGAGAAGGGATGGTTGGCTATACAGCAAGACTCACGCTGCATATTCCCAAGTGAGTGCAGTGGGTATGCCAGGCAGCTCCAGAGGGATTGTGACTCCAGAAGCACTTGCTGCGGCAGGGCACCACCAAACTGCTCCCAATTATTATTAAGTGAAAGCCACTCTGTGAGCATCTTCACAGCCTCCATACCAATCAAAAGCTACTTCCTGCAATAGCTCTTCAGTTCCTGTACTTGCTATAGTCTTAGGTAGACATGAGGAAGCATATAAATCATGATTAACACTGTTCAGTATATGATATCAGACACATGATGCTACAACTATATAGCATTGTTTCCAATAAGCATGTGAACAAATGGATAAATATCTGACCCCATGTAATTTCTAAAGCAGAGGATTTGCTAATTCTAGAAAGGTAGAATTATATTTTTTAACAAATTTTGCAACTGTATATATGAAACTGAGTAACAACTATTTTTTAAAATAAAACCCTGATGGTCGCATTTTATCAGAGGCTAATTCTAGACATCCATTTTTCTTAAAGGTTTGGGTAAGACAACTGGCTACAGCATCATCAGCTCAGATATAAACACTGCAAGGAAGTTATTGGCTGTCTAGCTAATTGGTGAATTTGAAATATACTCGAGTATATCAAAGCATCAGACTTCTGATTAGTGGTTTGCGGTTATACCATTTGTGAGTTATCAGTTATCAGTCTCTTCATGCATGAGGATAACTGTCCTGTGTTTATAATACATTTATTGTTATTTAAACTGGTTCAATACCTGGACTCCCTTTAGTTTCTCTGGGCCAAATCCTGATTTCATTTACTTGATATTAAGTCTGGCATAACTCCGTGTATTTTAATAGAATTATTCTGGATTGACATCTGCACCACTAGGAGTAGAATTTGACCCTCTAACTGCTGTGCTTGCCTGATTCTGATCTCACTCTTGCTTGTTTCACATTGGTGTACTCCATGTACTTAATAGAGTTGCTCCCAATATACACTGGTATGAGTGGAGAATACACTATTGCCTTTTTTTCTATCCTGAAATGGTGACAACAATGCTTGAACAAATTGTTTGAGTTCCTTTTTGCTTGTTACCATATAAATAAGCAGTAACATGGAAGAAATATGAGATAATCTAGGATGAACATTAATCTTGAACTGTTCTGGAGGCATCCCTTATAATAATTTTTCTTTCTCAACTCCTTCCTCATTATCCACAGCTTTTTGGTAACTCAACTTCTTCCAATTAGAAATCCTTCTCTGGTTACTCTCTCCTTTTTCGTTTCTTAAAGGCACTGCTGAGAGCATCTTTGTATGAGGCAATTTAGAACAGACTTTCAAACATGTCTGCCTCACTCTTCTTGACTAATGTTCATGTAGCAGACATTGCAAATACCTGGACAAATATTGCCATGGTCAATGAAGAAGGAAAAAACAAAAAAGCCATCATACTAGTGATGGATGCTTCCTCCAGAGGATGCCAGCTGGCACCTTTAGATGTTTGGAATAGCTAGCTGACTGTGCTTGGCTCTTTCCCTTTTACTGTTGGTAGTGCTTTGACAAGCCTGCATTTTGCTTTAATGTTGGTTATGTTTGGCTCATCTCTCTGCCTTCCAACTGTTTCTTAAACTCCTCTGATGGCTCCATTAGTCTCTATGGGTGTTACTGCCTTTTCTTCACCTCATTATGCTTTATCAGGGTCTTCTTCATTTCACCACAGATGTCCTTATCTCTTTTCTCGATAAATTCTCATTTTCTTTCCTTTTTCTATTTTTTGACTAATATTCCCAAGAGTATTCACAAATTTCTCCACTTCCCTCCCCAATGACCTCAAAGGCCCTTGTGTCATGTTGACTGTTGTTTTGGAGAAGACGAGCTGGAGCGATCTCCCTCTAGAGACTGCCAGTGCTGATGCTGAATCAGCTAAAGGGGCTATTACACAGTGACACGTGGCACTCTCTGCTAGGGGCTAAGCAAGCTGTTTCTGCAGCGTACTGAGCCCAAGCCTGCCTGAAAGCAAAAACCATGTTAGTCTTTTTACTGGATCCTATGTATGATAGGACATGGAGCTAAAACCAGATAACTAGGCTGGCTGATATTTTATTCACACAGTGCCTTAGACGTTCTTGTGTTTTGCCTTTTATTCAGTTAACGGCATAAGAATTTCATCTATAAGTGCTTTTTCTGGAGTGATCTGCCTCTACTAGGGACTTCTGATATATTAGAGGAGGAGAAAAACATAGGCTGACCATGGGGCCATTGTGATTAGCTGCCAACAACCAACAGGATAAATATATCTAGGAGATGGGGAGGTACGGAATGAAGTAGCCCAGGAGTATGTCCAGGAATGAAGTGGAGAAAGGAACCAAACGAGAGAGAAAGATGCAGGGGGAGAGAAGAAGAAAGGGATCTGGCCCAGAAGAGCATCTGCTCAGTCACTGCACTCAGTAGCTTCAGTCCCACTGAGTACAATGGCAGCCATTTTGAAATAGCAACAGAGAGTCCTGTGGCACCTTTAAGACTAACAGATATATATGAGCATAAGCTTTGGTGGGTGCATACCCACTTCGTCAGACGCGGTGGGTATTCACCCACGAAAGCGTATGCTCCAATACATCTGTTAGTCTTAAAGGTGCCACAGGACTCTCTGTTGCTTTTTACAGATCCAGACTAACATGGCAACCCCTCTGATACTTGACATTTTGAAATAGTTCTTCATGGGATTCTCTGATGCAGAGTATTCTTTTTCTGCCTGTGCTGAAGGAAAAACTTTCAGTTATGAAGGACAAAAGCAAAAATAACCATATATCCTAAAAACATTCCTTTCAAATGTAGCCAGTGCACAAGATTTCAGTGAATTTCAGCTACTTGGCAAATTTGGAGAGTCTGTATTATGTTACTGGGATTATTAGAAACAAAGAAAAGTTTTGAGACCATTTGCTACATTTCTTAAAGGACCCAAGTTAGTATTAATTTTAACTCCTAAACTAATTAATGTATTTAATTGTAAATTCTCAGAAAATCCATTCCATACACCAAGATTAAGTACAGTAATTTTGGGGAGGATGAGATTTTTTTCATACAAGTTGAATCCCTGCTTTAAGTACAAAACAATACTTATCTTTAACTATATGGCTGCAAATGGTGTGTCCATAAAATGAGACCTGATTTTCCAATATGCTGAATGCCCACAGTTGCAGCTGGATTGTGGGCTGTAGAATCAGACCAATGGACTTTCTGTTTCAGTGAATGAGACCTATTGTTTGTTTGTTCACCAAGATCATTGGTCTTTCAGATCAAGACATATTTTATGTTCCTCTCAACCAAAGTCAATATTATTTTACCCATTTCACATGTGAGTAAACTGATAAGTACACAGGGCAGGGTACACTTGCTCAACATCAGGGAATAATTCAGTGGCCGAGTTGAAAATATACTCTCTCCTGCTCCAGCCACTAGATTGAACATTTTCCTTTGTTCCCCCTCGCCCCTTTTGTTTTCTCTCCTAGTGCTCTATGGGTAAAAGACAGAGAAAGGCTGAAAGGAAGATAATAGACATGTGACTCCAAAGAAAGTCACTTTCTTCACAAAATGATGGCCTGAAAGCTGGCCAAAGTTTGCCCTCCTCTCATGCTATCCCGAAGTATTGGGAGGAAGGGATAGTTTTTATGAGATGTATAACATCCATTTACCACAGCCCAAGCCTGCTCTAAAAAATTAGATTGAAAAAGGAATATAGGTGGGTGGCAAAACACCCACTGTAGTTGTGGATTGGCCAGGCGTCTTAATCGAATGCTATCACGGCAATATAGCACAGCTCTCATTTTTGACACATGTCGCACATCACCCTCCAACAGCTTTGTTGAGAACTCCTTCTTCCACTGACAAGCTCTTGTTTTCACAACTGGAGGAAAGGGGTGATCAGAAGTTCAAAATCCAATGATCTAAAAATGCACTAATTACAATTCTTCAAAGGGGAACAATGAAGAATATTCAGCAATTAAAAACCAAGAGCCTGACTGCCCTGCCAAGTTTGATGATTCTGTCATCCCCAGATTTTTCTGCTCACATTTGCACTGCCAATGTGCACAGACCTGCCCTTTCAGCTGCTAGGCCTGACACCCTCCATTTAGGTTTACTGGCATACACGGACTGCAGGTATATGTAAGACCTTACTAAGAAAAAATAGATCACAGGAGACCCATATGACCTTACCTATCTGCATTAACCTTTTTATTTGTTTTAAATATTACACTTAGATTAAAAACATAAATAAAGAACATACACTACATCTGTTGTATTTACTTGTTCACCAACATTATATAAAATATTGGCTGGAGTTGAAGATTATAGTAGAAAGCTAATGCCCCATGGGTTGAAAAAGCGACTAATGCTTGGATATAATGACTGTAAGTAACGCCTTCGGTGATCACATTGTCAGCCCAAAGGGCAATAGCTTCCTGGTCTAATTTTCCAGCACTAGAAAATGAAAAAAAAATATTAGTATTTATTAAGATATTCAGTGTGTCTATATTTATATATGCATATGAAAGATACATACCAGAGAAATCAATGCAGATATGAACTGTACAATTCACTACAGTAGGCACCAGCATGTTTAGTATTCCCTGTACTTAGAATGGGAAATACCTTAGACGCCAAAGAAAATTTAATTACTGTATTTGGTAAATGTCCAAATTTTAATGGTACCTGCTGCATAGTGAAAATTCATAAATGCATAGTAATATATGACCAGATTCAACAAAATGATAAGTCTTGCTTTATTCAACCAAGCCTGCTTGCACGAAGTGGAAAGAAACTGGGGTGTATGTTGTACTGAGCTGGGACCACAAAGAGTGAGGCTACCCTAGTATTGGGTGTCTAATTCCAGCAACTTGTTAACAGGGAGGTGACTCTTCAGTTCATATTTGTTCCATAATGAGATTAGGCATTTTGTATTTTGCATTTTGTGCCTAATCTCTTTCTATATGCATCTTAGATACTTATTTTATATATAATGCATTATATATTATAGGAGTTGTGCCTATTCTCTTGATCTTCTAGATGGTCTTTTATTTATATTCTCCAGCTACATGTAATATTTAAAATAAACAAAAAGTTAATGTGGATAGGATGAGGTCATAAAGGTCATAGGATGGTCTACTTCTGCAGCATGCTTCTGTGGGTCCATATTGTTTAGTAAATCAGATGCAAGATATATTTTGATTAGTTTGTACTTTAATGGATCATGTACGAAGAGTCCACCTTTCACACCGTAGCCATTAATTTTTCTTGAGTCTGATGGGAAAAACAGGTAGAGCGTTGTTGGGTTTTGGTTTTTTTGTGCTGATTGAAAAGTGATGGATTATTTTCATGTGGTAAGAAACACAATGTTTTCTTTAGCACAGCAGGATATGCTGTTTGCAAGGTCTAACAGTGAAATATTATGCATATCTGCAGCTGGCCCACTGCCAAAATTGAACAGCAAAAATCAGAAGAGATTTTTAATCTGAATCTTAAAACTAGTATGGCCCAAGCAACTGATGAGCCATTCAAAACAGAAAACATTTGTACTAATATGCGATTGTTGTCATACAAGTCAGCATTTAAAAAAAGAGTAAATATTCATTGTAATTTTACCTTGAACTTTAATGATAGATAGATAGATAGATAGATAGATATCTCTACAATATTTTCTAGATATGTATTAATGCAGGTTCATTTATTTTAGTCCATGATTAATAGGCTAAAATATTTCTCAGACTCTAAGAAACAATCATTTAAGAAGCAAGTAACATTTAAAACAAAACCAAAGCCATGGATTTTAAGTGTATTAGAAGTACACATTATTAACCAATAACTTTGCAAATTTATCAGCACTACAAGCTTAAGGAGGGTGGCACTAGACGTGCTGTACAAAAAAAAAAAAATGACCCGAATTAGGGTGTGATGTAGTGTTGCTGAAGTTAATGAGCATTTTGCCATTGACTTCAATGGCTCAGAGGGAAGGTCCGCTATCAGTAGTATTTTCAGAGTTATTTTACTGTCCATTCTGGCCTTTGCAATCCTGACATAACCCCGTACAACCAGGACTCCTTGCACAGGCCCAGCCTGTGCAGTCCAAATGTCCTCCTCTGGAAATTCTGCTCTGTGTGCTAAATCCTACACCACTGAAGTCAATGGAATTTTTACCACTCAGTTGTACAAGAGCAAGGTAGGACCTTCTGGGCCCAAACACCACAGCCTTTCTATGCATGTAACTCCATGAAAGTAAAAGGGAGTTTCATGGGTAAGGACTGCAGAGTGGGACCATACAATATATGGTGTTCAAAGTTCTGTCTCTCTAGGTTCTTATCCTGGGCCTATCACTGTTGTATCTAAGTGCTTCACAAGTTTTGAAACTCCCATATCTGCCTAGAGCTCTGCTACTGTGGAATCTGCACTGGCCACACATCTCTAGCTTGCTCTCTAATGTGAGCACCTGGTTTTAAAATAGGAGATTATGACTTACCTCATAATCAGATGGGTTTTTTTATACATAGTCTCATATCCTGTGGTTATTATCCTGGCAACGATGATTCTAAAGAGAAACACCTCTTACCCCTCTGTAGTGTGACCAGACAGCAAGTGTGAAAAATCGGGATGGGGGTGGGGTAATAGGAGCATATATAAGAAAAAGACCCAAAAATCGTGACTGTCCCTATAAAATCGGGACATCTGGTCATCCTACCCCTCTGAGTCTTCTTTCATTTGTGTGGGCTTCTTTCCTTGCTGATTTGTCGCATGATTGTGATCATGGGGTGGAAGATTTTTGTGTGGATGTGATTATGTTATTTACTTATTAGTGTGCCTTTCTGGTGTATCTCACTCAAGCTACATGGCGTATCATCACTTGCACTGCATCCCTTTTATCGCTGGATCTTCACATTGGGTTTCAGAAAATGCTTACAGTACTAGAGAGTTTATTAAAAACAGGCTAGCAGTTTTATCAGCATAATTAATATTCCAGCAGCAAAAGATTTAGTGTCAGGGAACAATTAGCATATGGAACTTTCACTTGGACACCATGGAATTTTGCAAAGAGAAACAGGATATTCTGGCAAATCAGGATACATATTTTATAAACTTCCGAATCACTCAGTGCCTATTTTTATCATTCATCTAAAACAGAGCTGACAGAAGACAGCTAGAGATTTGACGACCATTATGGTAAGACATTCTGGTACTTCTTTAACAAAAGTTTGGATCAGATCCTTAGCTTTTGTAAATCGGTGTAGCTCTTTTGACTTCAGTGGAACTACACTGATTTACAGCAGCATTTTACTTGCAGATTATGTTATCCGAGGACTCTTATTTTGAAACCAATACGTTATATTTTAAAATAGCAACAACACCCCCAACAAAAAATGTTTATTAATATCTGAAAACGATGGGTTGCCGTTTTACTATAGTAGATTCCCACCAATGATTCTATCTACTACGTTTAAAATCTTTCCACAAAGGAATTTAATAATTTCAGATTTTTGGATACACAAAAGTTGACTGACGGATCTTTCTTCTCTCTTTTCTAACACAAGCAAGATATAAAAAGAACCATAATATGTATTATGGGAAAGCACTGTGGTGATACAAAAGGCTTCCATGCTGAAACCAGACGGAAAATGGTAGTTGTTATTAATTTAGAAAAACAAAGAAGCTACCCAGCATTTCAGTAATGTGGCAAGTTGTGTGCTATTGAAGGAAAGAGGATTTTTATAATTGGATTTTAGAGTAATTTAGGAGACAAGATAAGCTGTAATGATTGTATATTAGAGGTTAAAACTACAGCAGAAACTCATAATGTATGGGTTCATTGCACTGAAGAAAACAGAACAAAGGGAAGCAATGTCAAGCCAGACTGGCATTAGTAGGATGGCAACAAGGTGAGTAGGTGCTAAGAGAAGTGAACTGCTGCTTTTTCAGTAAGTGACTTGCATATGGTCGCAAAAGTCTGTGTGAACGAGACTTCATAAACTGTGTGAGCGAGACATTGTAAACTGGGATTGACAGTGCCTGTTTCCTTTGAAGAGTATGGTTAGTGGGCAACTTTGTCTTCTTTCAAAAGGAAAATAAGGATGGATGTGCTGCTTGAGATTTCTCAGTCAAGAACATTCTAATGTTAGTAGAGGAAGGGGCTTTTAGGGTTAAGGCACTGGGCTGGAACTATGGAGATTTGTGTGCAATTCCTCACTCACACAGACTTCCTTTGTGACCGTATGCAAGTCACTTAATCTCTGTTTGCCATCTGAAAAATAAAGATAATAATTCTTTCTCTGTATTTATTTAGACTGTAAGGTCTTCAGAGAAGGGTCTGGTCTCTTATTATGTGCTCGTTCAGTGCTTAGTACAATGGGGCCCTGATCTCAGCAGGGATTTCTAGGTGCTACTGTTATGTAAACAATGAATGATAATACGATTTTCTGGGCTCCATGTTTGCTTCAGTTAGTTTTCTTGGTGAATGTTTTCCAACATCTTCCCAACAAAGCAAAGATAGCTGAATCTGCAGTTCATCTCTTCCATCAATAATTTCACCACATATATATATGTTCATCTGTTCATATATATATATGTGGTGAAATTATTGATGGAAGAGATGAACTTGAGACACAAAACACTAAGAACATGAGTCCAGATCCTCAGCTGGTATAAATAAAGGTAGATCCAAATGTAAATCCATTGATTTACATGAGCTAAGGGTCTGGTCCATGATTTTCAAAATGATATGCTCAAATTTTGTGTGACTGTACCACAAATGAGGTATTTTGTGTGTGCCAAGAGGTGCCCATGTGGTAATTTGTATGTGTTGCTATGTGATGTACTCATGACCATGGCAATTTGTGTATACAAGTCTGGCAAAGAATTTTGAAAATCAGGCCAAACAAGTTGAGAATTTCCAAAAATCCTGTAGTTTCTCATGAGACACCTTCCCTTTTCCTTACAGGGCTTTAGCTGTGGGCAAAAACGTTTTGTAAATTGTGTATCAATCACCTGAGCTGTTTCTAAATACCTTAAAAATAAGCTACTGCAATATTCTATACTGAAAATTCACACACCATGGATTCTTCTTAGTAAATGAAGCACAATATAACTACAATACAGTAAATAATCCAGGCCATCAGGAAGTAAAATCTGTTGACAGAGCCTGTACTTTATATAGCTGTCCTTATAATGAAGGATACTATAAAGTTTGTTTTAGTTGCCAGTACTTGGCTACCCCCTGCTGGGCTGTGAAGTCCCAGACCTTATAAACCATTAGGCATAAACTCCAAGGCAGCATAGAACATATAAAACTAATTATTATCACAAGTTTTCTGAATTAGATGGGGTTCTGAGCCCTTAGTGGTGCTAAATATTGAAAAATTACATAGGCTGGCCATTTGAGATTAAACAAATGGTTATCAAACTATCAGTATCAATATATTTAGATAATCCATTGGTTTGTTAAAAGCTCCCCAAAGCTCATAATCAAGGACACAAATTTCAAAGGAGCCATGATGTGTTTATGTGTAGTTGGTAACCACATTTAAAACAAAACAAGCAAACATAGTACCATAAAAATGCAGAAAAACAAATGATTTCCTAGTAAGTATAAAACTGTGAGACAGCAAATTTAGCTTCTAATTTAATAAATTCTGTAAATCTGGTGAACATATATTAAATGATGCACACACAATTTGCTCTGGAAAGCACTCTTTAAATAAAGTGCAGTGTAGATAGTCCCTGTAGAACATTGTAAATATATGTATTCTGTAGAGAAATTAAAAACAGAATTTTTTTCTGCAAAATGTGTCCAAACAACTTAAAGTTTCCTTTAATACCCACAAAAAGGATTAGTTGTTATAAGCTATAACACAGCTGTACGTGACAAAGGCCAGAAACGTAAACTGAAGAGGTTTTTTTTTTCAGTTTGTCCAGTGGTCCAATTGCTTTTTCAGAGTTGCAAAATTTCGTTACTGACACATTTTTTCATTCTGTTTATTTTGCAGACAAAGCAGAAAAGAAATTGACATCTGAACTATATAAACAGGGGCTTTATATCCAGTCAGTGGGCTGCCAGTTAGGCAATTACTGTTTATATGTAGCACAAGGATAAAGAAACAATGTCAAAACTTCATCCCTCAAAACATTTATTAGTGTCAGTTGCATAGTAAAATTATATTTACCAACAAATTAATCAGAGGCTGAATTAGACTCTAACCTCTTATATTTTAGGTACCAGAAAAGACACTGTCACTGCTTGTTCCTTTATCTAAACACAACATGTGTAGCAAACATAAACTTTTCCGTTATGTTAGAGGAGGAAAAGGAATGAAGTTTTCATTAAACACAGTTGTAAAAGGATCACATTACTAGACTAGAGTCATACCCCTGCTCTCAACTTTTGTCCTTTATGTCGGCTGTCCCCCATGAGGGAAGAGGCAGACCTCATGGAGGGAGGGCATACAGGACATTTTGCTTGTCTGTTAGTCAGCAGGGGCTGTCAGCAAAAGGGGATTTTGGCATAATTTGTGTTACTAAAAATCCATCCTACCAATCTCTTTTCTTCCTACTATTTTTAGATTCTGGTTTGCTATCAAGACATGCAACCTTTTAAAGAAAATTCACTGTTGAAGATAGAGGAGTGTAAAAACCCAAACCAAATGATAGCCTATCAAAGCTCTGGGACAAGAAAAAGGGGAACTTTTCTACCACAGCAACTGACGAAGGCTTTGGCCTCAGAATGTACATAACCTATGATGTTATGATACATTGAATCACTGTATATTTTAAAACAGAAGGTGTTTATTAAAGAACATGACTATAAACTACAAACAGCTTTCTACACTGTTCAAACCCCAGCTTTGTTTCTGTTGTTTACCATTGCTCACATTCTGTCTGAAAATTTAAATGGCACACTGGGACATCTAGTGGTTGAATAACATAACTGCAAGTACATGGTGTGACCATGCTGTTAGACCCCTAAACCCTGAAAATTCCCCATTTCAGATTTTCTTCTCTGTCATCCCCAGCTCCCTTCCTCCTCCAGGCTTTACTCAGGAAATTCCCAGCTCTGACCTTCCCTCCCCAGCTCTCAGCCTTCCTCTTTCCCAGCTTTCTCCTCACTTAGACTTTCCTGGCTCTCCATCCTGATAACAGTGGCTCCAATTCCAATAGCCCCCAATGCATTAATTCCCAGATCCTATGTTTGATAACTCTCCTCAGCTCTTTCTCATAGGTGCAA
This sequence comes from Trachemys scripta elegans, assembly GCF_013100865.1. Taxonomy (NCBI): domain Eukaryota; kingdom Metazoa; phylum Chordata; order Testudines; family Emydidae; genus Trachemys; species Trachemys scripta. The sequence goes on from NC_048300.1 coordinate 18,600,025, forward strand.
ATCACATTGATTTTTTAGAGAGCTACATGATCTAACATTGACTCTAACCCCAGTTTCCTCCCTGCTGCCCTTCCTAGAATTCTCCCTTGGATTCTGCCCTAGTTATTCTGCAGACTTCTTCTGCCAGAGGACTCGGAAATCTTGTCCTACCTATCATTGCTTGCAAGGAAGTGTCTGAAAGCCATTCATTCCTGCTGCAGAAGAGTCAATTATTACTCCATCGATTCTCAAGTTAACTGTAATCATTGGTTTCTAGAGTTTATTTGCTTAAAGATATGCAATATATGTTTCTATACTGCCCTTCCATCTTTACCAATTGTGAGTTAAAGAGAAGAAGGTGATGTTTAAAGAATGGAATGACATAGTGGCTTGGGAGGGAGGGAAAATGGGAAAGTTCCAGATAGATGAGAGATTTCCAGTATACATGAAAGTGTAATCGCCAATGGTAAATATGCAGAGAGAGGGAATAGTGAAGAGATATGAACGGTGCAGGTATAGAAGAACTGAAGTGGATAGAGAAAGAAGGTGGAGCTAAAAAGAAAATTTGTCTGGCTTGTTAACATAGCAGTCTCACTCTTTTAGATCCAGTTTGGTTTCAGTTCCTGCAGACGACCCTAGCAGGGGTGGTGTTGCATTAACAATAGGGGTGACACACTGTTAGGTAAGTTTCACAGTAGCAGCCGTGTTAGTCTGTATTCGCAAAAAGAAGTGGGCTGTAGTCCACGAAAGCTTATGCTCTAATAAATTTGTTAGTCTCTAAGGTGCCACAAGTACTCCTGTTCTACTGTTAGATAAAATACTTCCCATTAAAGTGTCCCACTGCAAGTCATTATAGATGTAGTCATTGTTCCCAGTTGAATCAATGGCTCCCAGTAACATGATCCATTTCTAGATCCAACATCTGGCAAGCATTTTACGCATTTAAATCCTGCGATATGTAAAAACAATTGCTTTATAAGACCGAGAATCTTTGCAATCCACCATGTCAGAACCAAACCATCTGTCCAGTGGGCCAGTGTTGAATTGTGCAGGTGAAACTGAAGCAAGAAGTGGGCCCACTATGTCTAGTGTGTTTGGTCTGTGATGTCTTCTTTTGTCTACCATCACAGATAGCCTACACTACTCACAAGCTTTTATAAGTAAATGATAAACTTGATGGAACAAAGTTCCACTATTTGCCAATTTATTTAAATCCACATGTTGACAATCAAAACCATTAGCAGAGTAGCAGAGTCCTTGAAGCTCTGCACAAATTTTATATTAAAAAAAAAGGACTACAAAGATGGATGCATGAAAGAATTGTCCTCTCTACACATAAATCTTACAAGTTTCACTAATAAACTCTTTTCATTTCCCAGAACATTGGAAGCATCAAGTATGTGAAATTGTTCCACATCTGTTTAGCCACAGAAAGGGCAGATCCCAGAATGATATACGTTTTTTTTGGGGGGGGGGCTGGAGGGAGAGGGGAAAGAACAACACAAGACACTACATAACATTATTGCCAAAAGAGTAAATTGATGACAAAAGTACAGAAATAAGAGTTGCCTTCCTGGGCCAAATGATTACAAATCTATTATTATATGGAGATATGCCTATCTCCTAGAACTGGAAGGGATCTTGAAAAGTCATTGAGTCCAGTCCCCTGCCTTCATAGCAGGGCCAAGTACTGTCCCTGACAGATTTTTGCCCAGATCCCTAAATGGCCCCCTCAAGGATTGAGCTCACAATGTTGGGTTTAGGAAGCCAATACTAATACCACTGACCTATCCCTCCCACCTAGCATAGCAGGGTGAATACTGTTGAATTCCATTGGGTTCCTGAAAACAATAAAAAGACACATAAGTACAAACACATCCACTGCAAAGAAGGACTTTTAAATGACATGGATTATATGCTAAGGTATCTATCACTCTGCAAAACAATCTTAATATATTTTCTCTTCAAACATAGATTTTTGGCTACCTAACGTTGTGACGGGTTGGATCACAGAAACCCCCTTGGGAGCTGCCACCCGATGTGCAAAGACTGNTTATAAGCACCCCCTCCCCATAAAGCCTTATGGGGTACACTGTCACAAACGTATCTTGTACTAAATCATATCATGACATTCCAAGTCTCATTGTATATGAACTTTATGGTATGTCTTGTGTTAACTAAAATAGATTTAACTGGACTTCAGAGTCAGTTTGATGGGAAGAGTAGGGAAAGCTTAATAAAAATCCTCCCTAGTTGGACAACACAAGACACTATTATTATTTAATAATTATATTGGGATGGTTTCTAGATACCTCTGTTGAGATCAGGGATTCATTGTGCTAGGTGCTGCACATTCACATAGTAAGACAAAGTCAGTAACCCCAAGAGATTTCAGTCTAAACAGTCAAGACAGACAAACAGTGGGAGGATAAATGGAAGGCAAAAGACATGCCAAAGGTTACACTCTGCCCGCATTACCTCTCCATAGTACCTTCCACCTTCATAATAAAGTTTGTGAATAATTAAAGCTAGTTTTCAGACATAAAATGAGTGATTAACAACATAACATCTTAATAGTTTTTCAGAGACAACTGGGCAATGGTGAGCCAGCAAGAGGATCTTTGACTTTATACAAGACTTTGAAATGCACTTAACCACCGGACTGTTGAGTCTGAACTTTTGATGAGCTTAAACTTAACCCAGACTTGATGTCTCTGTCTGAACTTTTAATCAAAGCTCTGACCTGCGAACTACTCATGACACCCCCCTCCCCTTAAGTAGTCATCTCCCCTTTTCTCTTTCTGAATTTACATTTTAACCTGTTTTATCCTGTAGAATCTTGATTGATTATACATGACCATTATGATCTGTTAATCACTTTGTTTACTTCTGTGTATAAATATTGATGCTCACCCCTAATAAACTTGCCACACTTACTCTGAAGCTTTTCAAGCTAAGGATAGTGTGAGCCCGTTGATCAACGAATTGGTGTCTGGTCTCTGACAGATTGTGAGCCCCATACCAACTCCGCACGAACTCGGGTGCTGGAGAGGTGAGTGAGGACTTGCTTTTTTACCTAACAGGACCATCTTATGTCATGCGGTCCTGCAGACATGGTGATCCGATGTTCTCTTAGGATGCTCAGGTGTTTGGGGTTGACCTCACCAAAATCCATTCAAACTTTCCATCAGAAATATAAGGTCAGACCCCAGTTTCATCTTTAAAATTAGCTCATATAAGTTTTAAAGGCATACATGTTTTAGTTCATGACGTACACAAGGTTTTAAATTAGCAGTGGCCGCTTTATGGGATACGCCGTTGCACAGCTAACATTATTACCATTATCGTCATCCTAAGTCTTATTAAAATAGAATCACTGTGCTCACTGCAGCGTGGAGGCCTCACTCACTGACAACAAGCAACCCCATTTTGGTTTTGGATCAACCTCTCTCCTTCAGGAGACAGAATGAGGCTGTGATGATGACTACGTTAGCCAGGTTTCAGAGTAGCAGCCGTGTTAGTCTGTATCCGCAAAAAGAACAGGAGTACTTGTGGCACCTTAGACAGGTAATTAAGATTCGGGCGCACAAACAGGATACTGCTATTTTATACCCATGCGTGTGCCATGAATTTTTTTTAAGTTAGACATTTGCAATTCCTCAAGGAAAACTTTCCTATTGACACAGTAACAGAAGAGTAAATTTTAACTTAATTTTTTTCCATGAAGCAGATGTCTTTTCTTGTGAGAACTGGCATATTTTTACCCTCAGAATGATCTCTGCTTTTATATGCCTAATTAAATTTTAGAGGTCCCTTGTTTAAATAAAGATTTATTAGCTGTTAAAATTGTAGCATAATTCTTCTGCCACCTACATGCTATCCTTTAACATATTTACAAGCAGACTGGCTTATCCACTATAAAAAATGTGGATGATTTAAAGTTGTTATGTTATTGGTGTCAATTACTAAAATTCAGCATCACAATAGAGCTTTCTGAAGATACTATTACTTAGCTCCAGAACTGTGAAAACTCTTTGAGAAAAAGAGGCTGTGAATTTTAGAGATTAAGTGGTTGAAACAGTTGAACTAACAGAGGTAATCAGCAGATTTTAAACCCATGATCAGACACTGCTCCATATGTGAACATGAACTATCTAACATACAACCAAGCTCACACATTTTTAAAAATTACAATATGTAATGACATACACATCTATTTAGATTATTAAAGTGTGTATGTACATGTATGTGTGTGAGAGAGAGAGAGAGAGACACATGTATGGAGCATGTATATTTGTATGTGTGTGTATACACATACATATTCACATATGGACTAAATGATGAGATTGCTTTGAAAATACATAAAAGTACAGTGCCCACCAAACAACTGGAAAATCTACACTGAAGCTGCAATTTCCTATTTTGGAAAGTTTTGGTTATAGATTTACTTAGATGGTAATTTGCCAAAATTAAAAGATTATTTTTCAGTCTGTTTTCTATAAACTTCTTACATTATTAAAATGATGCTTTGCTAACCTCTTAATGTCACAATGAAGACACTTTTTGATTAACTCTGAGCTTTCCCCCCTATACTCTGCTATCTTTGCACCTTGCAAACACTGCTTCCTTAAGCAGCAGTTTTCCATGTGCTTGTCAGATCGCATCACTGGTACTGAATCTAATTCTCTGCCCCATCACTATCTGTCTAACACTCTTCATGTAAAACTAAAGGCTTTGCATAATTTTGATTGCACAAACATTTCTCTTAAAAAGAGCAATAGGTAACTCATTTTCTTTATTCCATTATATTCCAGTTTAGGTTAGAATCTCTTAAAGAGTCATGGAAACAGGTTAGTCAGAAATATGCAGTAAATTAATGTCACACAATTGACCTCGCAAATTAGCATACAAAATCCCTTCTTTCCCACACATACCAGCTATTGTCCTTCAGTTTTGTCAACTGAAATTTGTTTCAGCACACATCTGAAGCTGTAAAGTAAGGATTACAGGAAACTGTCTTTTTGTGTAATTTCCCCTCCAGAATATATGTAACCTTTACTTTTACACTTTTGTTTGTGCTACACATTTAGAGTGTAAGTTATTGTGCTTAAGAGGCCACCCAAAGCAACAACTGTCTGAAAGAGACATGACTGCAAAAATCTACTAAACATAACTAACAATACTATATGGCAACCTCCTGTACCCACCTTTTATCCTTTTAACTGTAGCAACTGGCTGATGAAATTCTTTATATTTGTTAACCTAAACACTTAAAGCTCTAAGTAAATGTATTAATACAAGCATAAAGGGCCTGATTTAAAGCCCACTGATGTCATTTGAAACATTCCCTTTGACATCAATGGGCTTTGAATTAAGCCCATTGTGTTTTTGAATGCTCTCTAGTGTTAGTTCTAATTATAGTACTTCTTAGCACAAGAAATGCCTACTGGACTACATTACCCAGAATTCTTAGTTGATTGCATTTGGGTAGGAACAATAACACCTGGTAGTTTCTCTCAGGGTCTCTATATTTCCTTACAAACAAAACTAAAAATAAACAAAAGTCCCACCTATGTATATACCAAAGCCTGCTCCAAGTCTTATTCTGAGAACGTACCTCTCAAAGTTGCTCAAATTGATAAACTAAGTGAAGAGAGTTTACCAGTCTCAAATATTGTGGAAGGAGGGCTATTTTAGGTTTTTGTTTTGAGGTCCAGTCTACAGTACCGATTTTAAAATGCACACAAATGCAATAGTCTGTACTATGCAATTTATCGTCATATAGTGTTACCCACACAAAGGTAACACAGAATATTTCACAGCAAGTTACAAAGAGTCGATATTGTCCAAAACAATCTTTCTACATTATTGGAACTGCAAAGCAAACCTGCAGAGTGCATATTATGCCCATGTTTCATGGTTAGCTTCTAACCTCTTGTTATTAATGCAGAATATGTCACATACTTATATTTCAGAACTGTTTCATCACTCCAGAGCAGGTCTCTGAGATGCTGAAAACACATGAACCCAGAAGGTACCAAGATGTAAAAGGCAAGTATGCTCTAGGTGGGTAGTTTTCAGCCTGTGGTCAGTGAACCCATAGGGATCTGCAGACTATGTCTAAGATTTTCAAAGGAGTCCACACCTCCATTCGAAATTTTTAAAGGTCCGCAAATGAAAAAAGGTTGAAAACCATTGCTCTAGATCATTTGTCTCCTGCAAAACATATCACTAACCTCTTATGTACTTCTTTAGCAGGAGTCTCCCCTGGCTCAGTGATGCTGCCTAAAAGGGTGTGTGTTCTTTTTTCAATAGTCCTTTGCCTTTCTATAATGCCTTCAATCTTACAATCTCAGATCCCTTTACAAGCTGTCTAATATCCCCCTGCCATGTAGATATTAACTTTAGTTTATACATAGGGAAACGGAGAGACAGAGAGGCTAAGTGGCTTACCCAATGTCACATGCAAGTCTGTAACTGAGCCAGTTACAGAATGCAGACCTCCCAGCTCTCACTCCCAAACTTTAACCACTAGACAATACTTGCTCTGACAACATAACACCCTTTTAACCAGGGCTGTGCTTTGTTCAGCCAAACATCTAGACTGGTATTTTCACAGGAGCCTCAGAGAGTGAGGCACCCAAGTCCCATTGCAATCCATTGGGAGTTGGACACTTTTAACTCCCCTGGGTGCTTTTGAAAATTCTATCCACCACAATGAATATCTTGGTGGCAACACTTCTAATGGCAGTTCTCAGATTTTCATTGTTCCCATGCCTTTCATTAATACATTAATACAGTAAATCTATGTTTTATTGCACCCACCAAGTTAATTACTATAATGTGTGTTATGGCATGTTCATCTCAGTTATGGGTATACTTTGTACACAGGCAGAATATTGTCCAGCATGTGTTCCACTTTCCACTTGCTAGCCACATCACTGCTCCCATTAACAGTTATGTGAATTATGCATCCCCACTGAGTGGAGAATAAATCCCCAAATGTCTGTACCAGACGCATGCAGAGTAGTATCAGAAGTGTCAAACATCCAGCCCATCCAGTGTATTTTGGGGGCGCATGCGGCACATTCAGATTCTGTAGAATCTTGGCTATTTTTTAAAATATGTAAATTTCTAGACCTCACAGTTGCAAAGAAAACCTGGAAAATGTGAAGGAAGTGTAAACCGACGCAATGTCATCTTCCCAAGTCTGCAGACAGCCTGACACAATGGCTCTGAGAAGTGTGAAGTCCTTCACCCAATTAATCTCACTGGGGTGTTAACGCTAAAATGTAATCATGACACTTTAAATGTCAGTATTGTATATTTCATTGCAGATCATTTTAGTGGCTGGAATGTGGAAGGAGTGGACATGAACCCCGCAAGGGATGGGAATTGGGAATTGCTGCAGGGAAGGAAATGCTGAAGGGAGAAAAGACATAAAGGAAGAGGAAAGGGAGAGAAATAGAGGAAGGAGGATGGGGGGGTGGAAAAAAAAACAGGACAGAAAAAACGGTGGCTCTTAGGAGCATCAACCCACTGAGTAATACTGAATGTGGCAATAAAATACTGAACAAATAAATAATAGTAATGGGGAGCTTACGTACGACATAAAGGCCATATTCCTCCCTTGATCTCTGAAAACTTCTCACAGACATAGAGGGGCACTCTGCTGTGGATTGAGAAGAGTATATATTCCTACATTTATACCCTGGCCCATTGACCATAATTCAAAACTGAATGTTGCCATCTTCAAGGAATGGTTTTGATACCCTGCTCTATATTGTTAAGCACATAAAGGCAGAACACGGAGGGCTGAATTCACAGGATGAAAGTCAGTACCAGCTTCAGGATATATAGTCTTGCTTTCAATCCTTACTTACTATTGCTAATATCCTCCCTGCCTACAGTACTGATGTCAAAGCAACAGGATATGTTTCTATTAACATTTTTTCTTTCTAGTGTAGACAAAGCCCAAAGCTTTAATTTCCTCCCATCTAAAAACTCCCCTCTTTGGCATGTTAAATTGTGCAAGGCACCCTAAACTCGGTCTAAGACCAGTCCTACCAATAAAGTTAAAGTGTCATGTAACATCCTGGGGACTCTACAGTCAGCTTGTAAAATGACATTAAATGACTTTTTTGAAGAAGTGGGGGTGAAAGAGATGCTGCTTTGTTTTTACTCTGTCACAACACAAATAATTAATGGTTAAAAATACTTTTTGTTTAATAATTGCTGTTCTTCATTAGTGTGAACCAAGGGCATAGTCTATCTGAGACAATAACATCTGTACCCCATATTTCATTATCACCAAACTTCACATTTCACACAAAAGCATAGCTAGCAAAGCCTTACAGCTTTAATTAGTTTCTGCCATAGCTGTGAAGGTCAGCCAATTATTGTGTGTGAAATTTCAATATGAAGCAGCTGAATTGAAGACAGCATTGCAACATTGTGAAACTCTGCAGTGCTGTAAATCTAGCATCATAGAACCTTTGGAGAAAAAAAAGTACAAAATAACATAAATTAATCATCAGGTACGCACAGGTTCAAGGCTTATTGGCTAATTTAACATGTGTCAGGAGGGGGTGGGGGAAGAGGTAATTTCTGATGAATTTTTATGCTTTTTATTATTGTAGTGTCATTGGCCATGAGCAAATAGTTAGGGTTGGGGCCACATTTTTTATTATTATCCCTGATTTTCAGTGATTTATAACTTTACTACAACAATTTATTCTGGTATGCCCCTTATCAGGTCTCAGACTGGGAGCTTTATTTTATTTATTTATTTATTTATTAAAGGGATGCATGTGGGCATCTTTAAAGGCAAAATCCAGTCCATATGCTTTTGAGCTATACAAACATTGGGAAGGGGACCATGTGACATGACCAGAACCCACCCTGTTGACACACTGCTAATTAACTAGGGGAACATGGAGAGATGGCTCTCTGCAGTGCCCCCTGCTGTTCCTTTACAAAAAAGTAGCATCCACTTCCCTTTAGTACCTACTGCCAAACACAACATAGGTGCTGGAATACTGGAGGCTTGGTCACATCTCAAACCAGCAGACCCCACCAACTTGGAGCCATGAAGTGCCATCAGAGCCATTAGCCATGCCCCCAGCTTAATGCTCAAGAGTGTTTTGGATTGGAATCCTAAACTGCTCCTATGGCATGTGACTGTACTAAGGTTAAGATGGTTCCCTGCCTCCACATTCCCCTCTAGTGCATGTATGCAACAGGAGGCAGAGTGTTGCTTTAGGAACACAAACTAACAACATTTAATAATTAAGGATGAATTTAATATCCCTTTCCTCCCCACTGGTTTTAGAGCATACAAAGACATTTTGTAAATGAATAACTACAACAAAAAAAATAATAGAAGGGTAAGATTTTCAAAAGTGACTAGTAATGTCAGGTGCCGACTGTGAGATGCCTGGAGCAATGAGGGCTCAGCATTTCCTGAAAACCAGATCTCGTTATGAAGTCTCAAGTTGGGCTCCCCAAACCGGAGGCACCTAAAATCACTGCTTGAAGATTTTGCCTCAAGTATTTTTTTTAATTTATAAACAAGATTTTATCACGAAGATTAAGATACACAAACAATAAACACAGTATGTGACTAAATTCAGGCTACTGCAGAGGAAGTAGCAATGCAGACAAAATGATATACTCACGTTTTGCCTCAGACAGCCTCCTTATGCATTCTATTCCTTCTAAGAGTAGGAATATTTTATGCATGTACTATGCAAAGATACTACAGATGTGTCAAAGGTTTGACTTGACCCTTGAATGCACTCAAAACCAGCCCTAGTCTCAGTCTGACGTGTGCCATGAGCCAGCAGTGGTTTGTCAGAACTTTATTAGCATCTAAGAATTCTCCATTTAAGCTCTTTAGAACTTCCTTGCTCTGTGTGGATATTCACATGCTTTTGGAGGTTGTATCTGCAGTTCAACCCTTTATTTGGGTACCATACGTCACATATTAAAGTCACACATGACACACCAGTTCCAGTTCTAGCAAACGGGCAAAACCCAAACCTTGACTCTAGGTTTACAACGGGATTCACCCCAAGGCAAAAATTAATGTACTTGAGCCTAATCCTTTTCTACATTTAGCTCCTATGTTCCTATGTGAACTGGTTCTGATATGTAATATATGTGAACCTGTTCCTAATGTAACCTAATCTAAAAGCCATTGCTTCATCCATAGGGAAGTATATGCACAACAAGAAGATCACAACCATTTCAGCCTGCCTATGCCCCATTATTTATCTATGAGGGAGACCTATAGAGTGGTCATACTGGGATTTTCCAGAGGAAGCAGAAGCAGGTGGCCATGTTTCATCATTCACACCTTATGCCAGGTTTTCTAGCTTGTGTGTTTCTAGTACTTTTGTAGCCATAATGTGACTCACAGAGGTTACATTCAAGATTTACAAAAAAAAATGGGTGCCTAAGTACATATTTCAGCACCTAAGTAAATGGCCTGGTTTTCCAAAAGAAAAGAGCCGAACACCCACAGCTCCCATTGTCTTCAACTGGAGAGTGGCTGTTCAGTACTCCCAGAAATCATGCCCCAGTGATGAGTACCATGGTACCCAGAGGATAAAGATAAATAAATAAATGTACAAATCAGAACAGATTTATGCTTAAAATCTTCACAAGAGGAAGATTTCTCTGAGCATCTGGAGTCCAATGAATTACTTTAACTAAATGGAATGTGAGATTGTGAAATAGTTGATATTTTATTATATACAGTACCTTACGCAACACCGTTGAATGTGTACACCTGGGAGACATTTTTGTCCTAATATTATTTTTACTTTTTCTCTTTGTTTCTAGATTACAATGACTCTTTAAAACTGACAACAACTAAACTGGCAGGAACAGACACTAAGAACAAAATTAAAACAAAACTTTAGTGTGAAATTGGTTAACAAAAACAGACAAAAAGGGGTTATGGTCTTATTGCTAATGCCATGCCCTGACACTGAGGTAAACCTAGTTCAAATCACAGCTCTGCCACAAACTCACTGTGTGACTCAAGGAAGGTCACTTAATTTCTCTATGCCTCCGTTTTCCTATCTATTAGATGGGAATAGTAACTCCTTAGTGTCTTATCTATTTAGATTGTAAGATATACAGGGAAAGGAATTTTTTCTTACTGTACGTATGTACAGTGTCTAGCATAATAGGATCCTCATCTCAGACAGAGTGTCAAGGCACTCCTGCGGTAATAATAAAATCTGAAGGAAGCCTATCGTACTGGAAGCAAAGAAGACATTTATAAGCACCAGTGGGAATGCCAAGCTTTGCATCATGCACAATCATACAAAATCTTCAATGAGAGCCAAAATTACAAGGACTAAAGTGAAGCTGATGTAATTAACAATTGTAGCAATGACGATAAATAAAATGTGTACTGCTAACATGGTAATACCCATAGGGTTATGAGAGCGTGATGAGCATAATAAGAATTGGTAATAATACATTTTGATTTATCATTGCCAGAAACACAAATGTCTCTGGCAGCCTTAGCAAAGGCCACTAAATAGAACTGAAAGCAAAACAAAGGGCAACGTGCCCAAAAATCAACTACGTAACATGAGCAAGGAAAAACAAATCCCTTCAAATAGCAAGGCAATATACACAAATAGAAGTAAATAGGAAACAAACCATTGACACACAATTACTAGTGAAACAGACTGAAACCTGTCGTAAGTCACACACCCAAGGGAATAGCGAAATCCTAGCCTAGCTGAGATGGTCTTTAACTGAAGGTCAAACAAAACTGCATGGGAAACCGTAGGGATACCTTAAAGTGGTTCCTTAAGACAGGGGGCTATCTAATGGAAGTAGCCTGTAGTGCAGGTTTCATTGTGTTTATTAAATACACACTAAAATATTAAACACAATAACAGAGGCTAAACTAAATCAAACATAATGTAAGTGCGATACAAATCATCATTAGGCAGTGTAAACAAACACTCAACACACACAAAGCCACATAAAGCCTTTATTGCAAATCCCAGCAATTAAATCCCTCTCCAGAGAGATGCCATTGGCCACACTCTCTCTAGGAGCATAAGCCCCCAGCAAAGGAGTCCTACTCAATTAAAGACACTTGGGATGGGCTCTCGTCAGCCAGCCACCAGCAACAGAAGCTGCACGCACTGAAAGAGTCTCTCTCTCTCTCTCTCTCTGATCTGGCTCTGTTCCAGAGGCAGCAGTTCCCAGCAACAAGGTCCCCTCTCAGTCAAAAACACTCAAGACAAGATCTCTTATAGCTGGGCTTGCCAGAAGCAGCTGCTCCCAACCAAAGAGTGTCTCTCAGGAGAAAATGCTCTCTCAAAACCAGTCATGCTGCAAGACCAGGGCGCCCCCCATCCCCCAGCAAAAATGGTCTCCTTTCAGAAAGAAACACAGGAAAAGTTCTCTCACAGCCAACCTCTTTCCAAAGGGAGCAGCTCACACATTAAACCACTGAATAATTCCAGACTGGAAGATAAAATATTTAAAACAAAAAAAGCAAAATATCCTCAGAGCTCACAGTTTTCCAGCCAGTCTTTCAAAGCTCACAAGCTTGCTACCCTTTGCCAAGTAGGATCAAGATGAAAAGTGTGATGATAAGAAACATGGAAAATTGCACTACCAAACCAGCTGGGAATTCAGAATTTAGCAAGTGTAGGAGCCAGTGAAGCTGCTGAAATGTCAAGAACAGTAATAGTGAAAGCAAGTTATTTGTCGTCCCATGATCTAATGTGCGTCCAACCAATGGTGATCATATCACCCAGGGAGGAAACACAGGAATTGCCATAGTAGATGAGACCAGTGGTCCATCTAGCCCAATAAACTGTTTATGACAGTGGCCAACACCAAAAGCTTCAGCGAAAGTACAAGAAACCCTGTAGTGAACAATTATGGTATAACCTTCTCAATTGGAAAATTTCCTTGCACCTGTCAGATAGAGGTTGGATTATGCCCTGTCGTATAAAGGTTTATATGTCTTCAACAATGTCTTAACCTTCTCTAATGTGACTCTACATGTCCTCCACACCAGGGAGCCTAGTTTATCGTGATAAAAAAACATTCTCCAAAAAAAAATATAAAAATCTTGCATATTTTTGCTAGCTGTTCAGCCACTTCATTTCTAAATTCCTTCAGAATTCTGGGGTATACACCCTCCAGTTGCAGAGATTTATTGCTCTTTAATTTAGCTGCTTCATCTATTGACACATCAATCAACTATTCCATCTTTATTATCTGTAAAGAGTTGGTATCTCCCCAACATTTTTTGTAGTGAAGACTGATGCAACTAAATCATTTAGTTTCTCTTTAATGTCCTTAGCCTCTTTAATTCATCCCTTTCCCTGTTGGTCCAGCATTGCATGGCATGGTTTTGTCTGGCATGGTTTTCTGCTTCTGATTGTAGTTAAAGAATCCTTAGTTATTTACTCTTAACCCTACTAATTTCCATCTAACCATCTCCTACAGTTTATGCTGCTTTCTGTTTGAAACCTCTAGGACTGAATTTCCATTTTCTGAAGAATGCCTGTTTGGCTCAAATAGCCTTAACTTTTATCTACACTTTTTTTGTCCTTTGCCTCCCTGCTTCCTTTTTTGCTTCGGGGAAGAGTCAAGCATTGACACAGCAGCATTTTGAAGTGTTTATGTTTTTTCTCACAAACAGTCAGAGATTGATAGAGGGAAAGAGGAAAAGGTGAACCAAACCTTTAAACAGACCTTCAAGACTGAAAAGATGGAAAAGAAGGGGAGGGGAGCAACATTACTAAAAGTAATCATGTCACCAAGAATAATTGAATATAGTACACTTGGACATAGTCAGGACTTGAATTGGAAAAAATGTACTGATGCTTTCCAAAGTTTCACCCACCATCTAAGATCTGCCTCCCTGAGATGCCAAAATGAGATGTCACTCACAGTAGCTTGTACCAATGTTAAAAATATGATCATGCATGCTTGGGCAGGCTCCTCACACTTGACTACCCCTGTCTGGGATTTAGATACAACCACAGGCAGAGGCCAGATTAAAGCCTACCCTCCATAAGCACACACTTAGGGCCCCTCCTCCTGGAGTCAGATGATTACATCAGAATCTCAATCTGCCTTTAAAAAAATTGAAATTATATTTCTGGCCCTTGTAGTTGTGAAGAAAAATTGAACAAGTGACCTGAGTGTAACTGATTCACTGATGTGTGCCTGAGTCTGCAGACAGCCAGCACCAGAAGGAGAAGCAGTAGCCACTACAGCCAGGGACAGAAGCTGCCCACACCCACTACCACAGCAAATCACTCGCCCCTGTTGCTGGGAAGGTAGGAGGGCCCATATTGATTGGAGGGAATCTGGGATTTCCCACCCCAAACTGGACAACTGGCTGCCCCTTGATGAGGCTCGGATGTTTTTTTAGATTCTAATAATCTCTTCTAGCTCCACAAGTCAGATTAGGAAAAAATAAATGTGAAACTCTCCCAAGCGCCATCCACTTCTGGCACCAAAATTGGACATCATGCAGAACAGATTGTGCAGGACCTACCTACTCTGAGCATCCCTCTCCTTTCTCACATGCTTGGATCACCAATGAAATAATTGACATTGTTGAGATGTGATTTGCCATCACTCGAGATCTGAGTTAACACTGAGATGAACAGGAGGAAATTTACATGTTTCAGGCTCTCAGCTAACTCAGGCAGACAACACTGCTTTGGTTTACACTTAGTTCACATTTTGCAAATTGTCTTCATAACCATAAGGGCTAGAGATGAAAGACAAGATTCCATAGAACAAGATGACAGCATCAAAAAAGTACTGGATTGTTTACATGCAACTGGGCTCACTTTGAGCCCTGGAATTATTCAAGGTTTAAGAAATCCAAATGAGTCTTTTGGGGTCTTATGTTTCTCTGCTGGCTTTTATTACAAAAAAAAAATGTTCAAGAACCCGAGATTTGGGGCAACCCCCTTCCTTTGAACCAACGCTTGTTTTTTCATTGATGTATATTACTAATATAGGAAAGAAATCCCTCATATTCCATGCAACATAAACCTGGGCAAACTTTCAAAAAACATTGGCACAACGGAACTAAAAAAACATGGGGTTTTGCTCTGAATATCCCGCCTTCCACAACCTGACTATGGCCACACAGGTGCAATGTTTCTTTACTAGTTTTATTCTCTGTGTGCTTTCTTTTCAAGTTTTTGTGAACACATGGATGAACCCCAGCAAGCACGTGATATTAATCAGCAAAAGAGAGGCTTGCAAAATTATGAACACAGAGTAAGGTGAAAAGCAAGTCTGAGGAAAAGTCTTAAATGTAAAGCTTCCCTCAGATGACATCATGATGTTATTTTGAAATGAATGTGGCTTTTTTGCAAGTCCATTTTCCTTTGATTTGGGAGCAATGGATGCCTTAATACACTAGCTGTATCTTGAACTTCTGGATTATCATTCTGCTTCAATAAGAAAGTCTTGGTTAATACTGGAAATTGTCATTTTTGAAGGTTTTGTGGCCAGTCACCCATGTATATCTTTGTCCTATCTGGAAAACATCACCTTTTAAGATAGATGCATTCTGTAGAGTTGAAAGACTCTTCCCCTAATCTGTTCCCATTCCCAATCCACCCCTGTGGCCTTTCCACTATGACACACTTTAACAATAGGCTACAGCCTGTAATCCCAGTGCAAATACACCATGCACACCTCTGCATTTTGCAGAACATTCATGCTCTGTGTAGCAGTGTATCAACCTCTATGTGGCACTCTTATAGAAGTCCACAAGGAAAGCTGTGTCTGGGAAGAGACCAGCCCTAATAGAATGACCTTTACTGAGACTTGACACCTGCTACCTTCTAAGCTTCTTACATACACAACTTAATCCACCTGGAGGCTTTTTTGCTTGATGGAAGGTGATAAAAAAGCTGTTAGACTGTAAACTCTGGCTTAGATTCAAAGCATGTAGGCTGCTTGATATTCTGAGGTTTCAGGCATACAAAAGGAAAATATATTTCTTAGTTCAGGTGCAATTCTCAAGATGGTTATTAAGGTGAACCCTGGTCTAAGAACCCCTTTATTGGTATGAAAATAAAGAAAAGCATCTAGACAGGAAAAAGGGTCCCATTTCCCCAGTACCACAGATGAGATAATGTGATAGTGATCATAAAGCATTCCTCAACAGGCAAGAAGATCAAAGAATCCCAACTCTAGAAATTTACAATCCACAGAGGATCAAGCAGCTTGCATTCTGGATATTTTAAAGGTGAGTGCTCTAAAACATGCATCGATCGGTCGCCTCTGATTATAAATCCACTCTCTTTCTTTGGACAAATCAGGTAAAGACTAAATTGAAAAGTTAGACGACTACGATTTTTATCCTTATACAGAAGGGAACAACAGAAACAAAAAAAAAAGGATGCCCTGAATATGCTGGTGAATTCTATTATAGGGCTATAGGGCTGTAAGAAGAACTCCTGACAAGAACTTTGAATACTTAATCTCAGAGCCAGTACCAGACCTAGGAAGATTGAGCTGGCATTATTTAAGAAAAGGAAGTATCAGGAAAGGAAATACTTTAAGCAAAGTGGTCTAAATATCAGGAAAATCTTCTCAGTGGTTGAGATCAGGGAGGACTAATATCCTAAATGTAGTACTAAAAGCCCCATCACTTGAAACACTTAAAACTAGCATGGACAAAGCAAGTGTGAATAGATCACAGGGAATTATCTTGCAGTGGCAAGAGACAGCTGCTGACCTGATGGGCTTTTAACTGAGAGGCAAAAATGTTCCTTTCTGATTACCATAACAAATACATTATCTTCCTAAAAGAGTAAGAACTGGAGCTCTTCTTTCCCACATTACTTCTTAAGATGCATCAAGCCACTAATGCTGGCTTTCCTGCAACCTGAAATCAAAAAATGCATGAATCAGCCTTATTTTTAGGAAGTTGACTCTATGAGAGGATACTTCCTTGTCAAATGACCTACCTTTAACTGAAAGATTTTCCCAAAAAACTTCTGCACTCCCATGATCATTTTTTGTCGATAGTTGTGGTAAGACTATTTCCCAAAGGGCTAACGGTGATAATTTCTAGTCATGAAAGAGTATATTAAACATTCGGCTTGTCCAGGCTGAGCCCAGACAAATTAGTGCCTCGTTCTAAGGGGGCGAAAGAGAGAGAAGCAAATTACACGTTTAAAAAGTTTTATTTAAAGTTTTTCTACTAAGCCAGTAATCTGGGTGCTTAGAGTTAAGCATGTGAGTATGTGTGTGTTTGCAGGGTCAGTGCTCATGTCATAGAGTCATAGACTTTAAGGTCAGAAGGGACCAATATGATCGTCTAGTCTGACCTCCTGCACAACGCAGGCCGCAGAATCTCACCTACCCACTCCCACAACAAACCCCTAACCCCTGTCTGAAGCATTACATTCGCATCACAGTTTTTGGACTGATCCTGCCCCCATTGAAGTCACTGGCAAAACTGCTACTGACTTCCAGCTGGAGTAGGATCTGTCCCTTTTTCTGCTAGTAATCACAACAGCATAAACCACAAATGGTTTTTATGAGGCAAGTGGAACATTGATCCCTCTTTTCCAAGTTTGCTGGGAACATGCAGAATTGGTATTGCTGAGATTAGTCACACAGTTGCTGTTCCTGTAGTTTGTTTGATACAGTTTATTTCCTACTGTATATAAAGCAGCACTGTAGCAAAACCCAGTTCAATCAATTTGAGCAGCATTTCTTGTACAACTTTGGTATATTTTGTATTGGACCAATGAAGTAGTGATCATACCTAATATATTCTTTGACCTGCCTTCAGAGCTGGATGGCCGGAGAGTGGCGGCTGCTGACGGAGGGCCCAGCTCTGCAGGCAGCAGTGCAGAAGGGTGGCAGTACCATACCATACCATCCTTACTTCTGCACTGCTGCTGGCGGTAGCTCTGCCTCCAGAGCTGGGCTTCCAGCCAGCTGCCATCGCTTTCCAGCTGCCCAACTCTGAAGGCAGTGCCGCTGCCAGCAACAGCGCAGAAGTAAGAGTAGCAGTAGGTCTGTAGAATTTAGACTGACAGTTTATTCTTATTTCTTATGTAACCAACTCTGATCTCTCTGCTTGCTACTTATAATCACTTAAAATCTATCTTTCTGTCATTAATAAATCTGTTTGTATATTTTACCTAAAACATGGTGGTTTTAGTTGAAGTGCTTGGGGAATCTCAGCTCAGATTACAAAGGCTGGTGCACGTCCAGTTCCCTTTCACAAAGTGTTGAACTAATTAATTTGCTTGCAAGGGAGTCTTGAGCACTGTAAGACGGTATATTTCTAGGGTGCTAGGTTGGGGTCTGGGGGATTGGCTGGTGCCTCTCGCTGTGTGATTCATGGGTGGCTTAAGAGAACATTCATGCACTTTCACTGGATATGAGTCTCCACATACTGATGGCTGAGTGATCACAGCGCCTTGAGGGGCCTGCTGTTTGTCACTGGCATAGCGTTATGAGAGACAGCTCAGGCTGGACAGTTAAGGGGGCACAGCCGTCCCACAGTTCCAGACTGTAACCCGGGGATCCCACCGGAACCTGTTTGATTGATACACTTACTGAATGAATAGGGGTTCATAATGCTAGCCAGTCCTGCTGGCAAAGATAATGGCATCATTATCTGTTGAAGATTTACTTACTTGCATCTGTACAAAACATGAGCACTGCAACATAACTTGGCAGAAATATAAGGTATAGGAAGCTTGTGACTGCAATGCAAAGACTGAGGTGGAAGGAGAGAAAAGGGAGGTATCTATAAGCAGCATGGGTGCAGATCGACAAATCCAATCCCTACATGGTATGTCAGCCACATTTTGAAGAAGTACGGTACCAACTCCAGGGACTGCTTAGACACAAAGGGTACTGTTTGAGAGTGGTGACACTAGAACATTACTTATTGTGATGTCCACAGAGCTACAAAGAAATGGTCAGATCCTTTCCCCATTATTATCTTTATGTAACATTTGCATAGCAGTCCTGTCTAGAGTCCTCTGGCTGAGGTCTCCCTGTGTTATGGGCTGTACAAACATACAGTAACAACAGTGCTTGCTCTGAAGAACTTACAATCTCTATAGTAGCCATTTTCCAGGGCCACAAGTTGGTCACAACTTCAGGCTTGTTAGATTTTTAAAACTGGGGGGCCAGATTCACCACTTCACTTAGGCTGCTGTGGTGATACAAAGCAGCCTTAAACCCAGCTTAACCAACCACTTAAGATATCAAAGATTTATGCCAACTTCGCATAGCTGGAGCAGCACAAAGCACCTGGAATGCATCGGTGAATCTAACCTAATATATCTCTAATCGTTGGGGTGAAGTAGCCTAGATTTTGTCCCCACATTTTTCTATTACTTTAGTATCAAAAATACAATAAGAAGTTCACAGAAAACAGGGTTATACAAAGGTAAAAAATATACAGTGCAAGATAATATAAGGCAAGTATTGCCAGAAAACAGAATAGTCAATATTTGTGAAAATGAGGCACAGTTACAGATATTGTTATGAGCATAAAAGCATGAGCTAGTGAACAGTAGCAATTCAAGAGGGCAAGAGACATCATAATAATTGAGTTGCTGAGAGAGTCAGTTTGCAGACCTTTCTGTTGTTAAATCTTATATATAAATTACCTTGATTAATTCAACCTGTCACTAACCCTTCCTTTTGTGCTCATCCTGGGTTGGATTGTGCCACCCTTCCTCCTACACTGTGTAGTATATTACTCTGCAATTTACTCTGCAAGTGGCTTCATTTATATCACCTAAACTATTTGTGCAGTAAGGGTCTATGTGACTTGAGTAAGGATGGCACAATCTCTCATTATCATAAATATTGTGCATTCTATTGCATGGTGATATGTGCCTTGTATTATCCTACACTGAATATTTCCAAACCTTTGAATAACCCAGTTTTCTATATACTGCTTACTGTAGATTAATTTATTTTCTTATTGTTTAATATCTGTCTTCAACTAGTTTAGTAACTTCTATAATGACTCCCTCTCCAAGACCATTTATATATAAGACTATTATTTTTTTTAAATAAAAGGTATCTTAACCTGACTTTTTTGGCAACTCAGTTATTACCTCTCCCTCCTTAATTGTTTTTTTCCCCTCTAGTTGCCCTCCATTCCTTGTCCCTATGCCAATTTTTAATCCATTTAATTAGTTTTAAATATACTCCATCCCACCCATCTTTGGAAATCAATCTGTTATGTAGATATAACTGCTTTCTTTAAATAAAGATAAATTATCTGGGGGAAAAGAGTTTTATGGAAAAGCACGGTTTTTATCAAGCCATGATGTAACTATTTGTCTAGTTTCAACCACCATCTGGATGACCTGTCACAATCACAACCAACTTTATGACTACGATGGCCTAAGTAATGTATTTTTGATCAGTTTTTTAAAATTACATACTGTGGGCAAGTAACTAACCTTTAACTATACAGTATCTGAAGCCAAACTTTGCAGCAAATACTCATTACATTTCATTAACTGGGACGATGCATTTTAAAATTTCTCCATTGATTTTTCCTTAATAAATAATCATAAATCATACTTAAACCATATATATTGCTCTTTATCTCGGGAGCACTTTGCAAATTTTTGGTCTGATCCTGCTTTCTTCATATATCTAGACTTTTCATTGACTACAGTGTAAATGCAGGGGCACAAAGACATACAATGTAATTAGGCCCGACTTCAGCAAAGCACTTAAACGTATGCTTAACCTTAATCACATTCCTCAGTGCTTTGCTGAATCAGGATCTAAATATCACAACACCCCCATTTTACAAAAGGGGAAATTGAGTCAGGAAGGTTATGACTTGCCAAAAGCCATAGAAAGAGTCAATATCAAAGATAGCACTAGAACTCAAGTCCCTGGTTCCCACTCCTGTGTTCACAGCATGAGAATGAACCTATTCTTCATTACAAATTGTATAAAAATTGCTGAATATTCACCATCAGGAACTAAAACCAAATCCCCGGAGAATTTTGGTGTGTATAAAAGTTTTGAAGTGGCCCTGTCCAATCTCCCAGGATTATTTAAAACTGTGATTAAAATAACTTTTTTTTTTGCTTCCTTATGTATAAATGACAAACCCAATAGGATAATATTGGGTATATGACTCTTGGAAAGTGTACCATTTCCTCATGGTATTCAGATTATTTCACTGGCTTCAAATCCTTAAATAAATGGGCATGCAGTCGAAGGTTCAGGAAAGAACAACACAATAACTTGACATCTGCGGGTTACACATGATGAAATGAACTGAAGCCAGTCTACCATGAATAAAGGCCAAACTGTTCACTACCGTTTCCTTTCAAGCAGAGTCCTAAATTAGTCTAATAGGATTGGCAAGCAATTTTTTTCAGGGCGGGGGGCAGGAGAGGGAGGAGGAGAGCTGGCCTGAAATCTCCTCCTTCATTCTGGCAAAAATAAAAGGAAGTTGTAAACTGCACATTGTGCTGAAGGAATAACTGAGTTTACAAGGGCTTTACCTTGAGTAATACCATGTGACTTTTTCTGGTCTGGTTTATCTCAGCCAGGATAAAAAGGCTAGTCACACAAGCACTTGAAAAATACCCATAAAGCACTGCAAAGTAACTCTGCAGCTGTCAGAGACTGATCTTCTTGTTTACATTAAAAAAAAAAAAAAAAGCAAAACCAGGAAGGAAAAGAGTTCGTTCCAATGTCTTGTGCTTGAGCCTTGACCAGGCCACCTCAATTCAAACTGGAATCCCTAAGCATAACGGGATTGAACTCCCAGTTCAGTCTCCTGGGAGATATAGTCATAAAACCATAAGTAATCTGGCACCATTTTCTGCGTGATTTGTGCTCACTAAAAAAAAAAGAAAAAAACCTTCAAACTAAGGTAGGATAAGAATTTATTTACCTTTCATTCTCACATGGGATGCTCTCTCTCCAGATTCATCTCTCCCAGGAGGTGGCTGGATATGTGTGCTCTCTTGAGACTGTGGAAAGCCTTAAACTGATTGTAACGCATTGTGCAAGACTCCTATTGATATCTGAATTCCAGACTAGACTATATATTACCCCACATACTACTCAGGTCACCAGTGACAGCTTTTGGGGTGTGCAGTTTCATATGCCACCACAGTGCTAATGTGATAACCAAATAGCCAGCTAGGATCTTAAAGTAGTAAATCAGCTCACGGTAACACATGTTGGATTATATCATGACTTTGCAAGCCACAGATTTCCTGGGGGTTGGGACCTACCATGTCAATGGCACTTCCAGAAGACACTCTACCTGTAGAAGATACAGGCACACAGAATGTCTGTGGTGATACAGGGGAAGTTGACACAGAAATGGCTTCTCTTGGAGGGGTAGTCACTATTATATCTCTTTCTTTCACCCTGTGCTTGTCTTGTCTATCCAGATTGTAAACTCTCTAAGGCAGGGATTGTCTCTCACTGTGTGCATGCACGGCACCTAGCACAATGGGGCTCACATTTTTGTTGGAGTCTCTAGGCACTGCCTAGAGATAATATAAATAATTAATAACTAGCTTGCATCTGCCACCTGGTATCGAAGATGCCTGACTATGGCTGCTTCCCTCCCACACCTGACACCTTCACTCCTCCTAAAGCACAAGACTCCTATTTACACTTGAATTCCAGATTAGTTCAAATGTGGTTTAATGGATAGAACACTGGACTGAGACTCAAGAGACCTGTGTGCTGTTCCTGGTTTTGCCATTGACCTATTGTGGGAACTTGAGCAAGTCATTTCCCCTCTTTGTGACTCTGTTTCCCCTCCCATCTTTTGTCTGTCTTGTCTATTTAGATTGTGACCACTTCAGGGCAAGGAATGTTTCTCATGTGTATACGAGTTAGGAATGAGTTCAGTAGTTCAGAAATGCAGGCAACTGATCAGGAAAGCTAAAGATTTCAATAAAAAAAAAATATGGTCAGTAATATTAAGGAAAATAAAAGGAATTATTTAACTATGTCAGAAACAAACAAACTCCTAAGAATGGTATATGTCTGATACTAAATAAAGATTGTAAAATTGTAAATCATGATAAAGAAAAGGCAAAAATATTCAATAAATGTTTAATGCTCTCTATTTGGAAAGAACAGGATAATGTATTCTCAACTTCCAGTGATAAGAAAATAATATCTATTTGATAAGTAACTAAGGAGGATGGTAAAAACAACTATTAAAGACAAAAACATTTTTAAATAGACTGAATATTGTTGACGATATTACAGGTTTGGTTGATAAAAGTAACTGTTGACATAATATTCTTAGATTTCTGTCAGGCATTTGAGTTAGTCTCACATGACATTCTGATAAAAATTAGCATAGTACAAAATCTATGAAGCTCACATTAAATGGATTAGAAATAGATGAGCTGATAAATCTCTAAAAGAAACTATAATCTTGATGGAGAATCATCAAGTTATGAGGGTGCTTCCAGTGGGTACCCACAGGGATATTCATAGCTTTATGCTATTTAACATCTTTTTCAATAATTTGGAAAAAACAAAATCATTTGCTGATTACACAAAAATTGGTGGAGTGGTAAATAATGATGGAGGAGGTCAGTTATACAAATCAAACTGGATTGCTTGGTAAGGTGAACTCATTTGAACAACATGTGTTGTAATTTAGTCAAATACTAAATGTTATATCTAGGAACATGGATTGTAGTCACACTTACAAGATTTTGGTCTGTGTGTATAGTAGCCCCTAGCACAATGGGGTCCTGGCCCTTGACTAGGCCTCCTAGGCCCTACGGTAATACTACTAATAAATAATCATCATCATCATAAGAGACAGAATCTGGAATGGAGTAACACTGAAAAGGACTTGAAAGCAATGGTAGATAACCTACTGAACATAAGCTCCCAATGCAATGCTAACAGGACAGACACAGTTCTTCAATGTATAAACATGGGAATATCAAGCAGAAATAGGGAGGCGGTATAACCTCTGCATACCGCATTGATGAGAATATTACTGGAATAATGTGTCCAGTTCTGGTTCCCATACATCAAAAAAAGAATGCTGACAAATCAGAAGAGGTTCAGAAAAGATCTATAAGAATGATTCATGGCCTGTAAAACATGCCTCAGTAAAACATGCCTAAAGGTCTGTAAAATATGTCTTATGCCTCAAGAAAGCTCGATCTATTATTTTTCTCCGAGAGAAGGTTAAGAGGTAACTTGTTCATTGTCGACAAGTACCTACATGGTGAAAAGATATCTGATGGTAAACAGTTCTTTAATCTAGCAGAAAAAGGCATAGTGAGCTCTAATGGCTAGATGCTGAAGACAGACAAATTCAGATTGGAAATAAGAAATTAGGCACAAATTTTTAACAGTAAGAATAATTAATGATTGGAACAATTTATCTAGGGACACGGTGGATTCCCAATCACTTGATGTCTTTAAATCAAGACTTGATGTCTATCTAAAAAATAGGGTATAGTTCACAGAGAAATTATGGGCTTGAAGTAGAAATTACTTAGTGAGGTTTTATGGCTTGTATAATGCAGGTCATACTAGATGATCATAATGGTCCCTTCTGGACTTAAATCTTATGCATCTATAAACTTGCAGCATCTAGCACAATAAGGTGCAGCACTTCAAAATACAAATAATAGATTATAACAATAAAGGGTAAGGAAGACTCCTGGACACCCTCTTTCCTTACCCACCCTGGAAGGCCAGCCACAATCAGACCTATTTACAATTATTCAAGTTAGCAGGTAATAACACTGCATATGTTATGATCCTTCCCTTTGCCCCATTGTTTTTAAGGGAAGAAGCCAAGTTTAAGATTGGGTCTTTTCCCCCAATATTTTTATTAAATATATTAAAAACACTAAAGTGAGAAGATTTAGCAGAGCTTCCCCTTGTGTTTCTTTCGAGCAACATTTTGCTTGAATCCATTTCCCAAGTGTCACTCTCACAGAGCAATTGAACTTAGATCAATCACTTGGGATGTGCCATTCTTAGAGCCCGTAGGAATGGATTGGCTCTTGGTACATGCTCCTCACTGCCCTCTTAACAATTTCATGACATCCCTTTGACATCAAAAGCATCCTTGTTTAATAGTTGCACTTCCAAAGTCTTCATTAACATATGTAACTAAACCAAGAACAACCAACTATTCCATTAATGGTCATATCATCATTATATTTTAACAGGAGCAATAGTTTTTTATTTTTAGATATGGATCATGACTTACATGTATTACTGATATAATAAACATTTGGAATAAATGTGTGGTTCAAAAGCACCTAAGTCTACACTCCATTGAAACTGTTCCCCGTATCTCTCATGAATGTATTCAGATTGACAATGCACTTACCATGTCCAGTATGTCTATTTATGTTATATAATTTTCCCACACAGAGGCGCATTGGTGTTGGCCAAAGGAGGAGATTTGTGAATACAAAGCAACCAGCCAAGTACTTCATACAACTTGCTCTTAAGAACATATACTGCAGTATTAGGATCATGGCTGTCATACTGATTGAACCCATGCTAGTTGCAGCAAATAAATGGACACATTTGAAAAGGACTTGTACATTTTAAAAGATGGGGCACATTATATGGCACTGAAGATACCACCAATTCTGTAACGGGTTTATTGTTATGTTGGTTTTTTAACTAGTCTTAACTCAGGCATTGAGACACCTCCCTTTCCATAGATAGACCGTAATTGCCACCCTAGGTTCCCATCTCATGGTAACACATGTTGTAACACATTGAACCCTGACTGACAGCGATCACAAGTATGGCCTAACCTTGGAATGACCTTGTCATCTATTCACCTGCAGCTAGCTTGTTTACTGGTCTATTTGCTCTGTTACCAGTGCAGTATGTTCCTGATCTGGGTTAGCATTAATTACTACTGGGTGGCATACATATGTGTCTTCTTCAGTGTCAGAGTCACTTCATTATCCAGATTTTTCTATTCAGCTTCAGATTTCTTCCTGGCTAGGTATGTTAATTTGGTGCCTCTTTGATGGCTGCTAGGTTTTGAAGGTTGCAACGGGCAAAGACTCACAAGATTTCCAGAGCTGTCAGGAAGGTCATGTGCTCGGGCAAACTGAGTGATGTGACAAGTGATCACTAGGATGTATTTGCAACCTTCCCTTCATTTTCCAAGATGGACATAACTGATACGTACAATTTCAGATGGGTAAGTGGTCATTATATTTCAGGGATAGGCACTGGTCTCTCCACTTGTTTTCTTACACTGCATGAAGGAACAGATCATTATCATATAGTGCTCTATAACTTTATCCAGGCATGGCCAGTAGATCTGATCTTATATTAGATCAGTGCTTTTCTCTATCTCTGAATGACCTTTTCCTTCATGCAGCTCCCTGTTCATGGAACTTCTCTAGCAGCATTAAATGGGGACTTTCAGTGTTCCTTGTGATAAATAAGCACATTGCTTATTATCAAGTCCCCTTGTTATGTGTTCTTCAGCTCCATTCTGCTAGCTGGTTTTACTGTAGGTCTAGTGATCACTATCAAATCCTTTTCTACTGTAACTAAGGGTATGTCTACAGTATGAAATTAGGTCGAATTTATAGAAGCCGGTTTTATAGAAATCATTTTTATACAGTCGATTGTGTGTGTCCCCACATAAAATGCTCTAAGTGCATTAAGTCGGCGGACCGCGTCCACAGTACCGAGGCTAGCATTGACTTCCAGAGCGTTGCACTGTGAGTAGCTATCCCACAGTTCCCGCAGTCTCCGCCACCCATTGGAATTCTGGGTTGAGATCCCAATGCCTGATGAGGCAAAAACAGTGTTGCGGGGGATTCTGGGTACATGTTGTCAGCCCCCCCCACCTCCATGAGAGCAACGGCAGACAATCGTTTTGCGCCTTTTTTCCTGGGTTACCTGTGTAGACGACATACCATGGCAAGCATGGAGCCCGCTCAGCTCAGCTCACCATCACCATATGTCATCTTGGCAGTAGACGGTGCAGTATGACTGGTAGCCATCATCGGCTATCTGCGTGCTGGCAGACGTGGGACTGCATTGCTATACAGCAGCAACTCCTTGCCTTTTGGCAGTAGATGGTGTATTACGATTGGTATCCATCGTCGTCGTACTTCTCAGTGAGTTCGGTCAGAGGCACCTGGGCAGACATGTTTTGTCTCCTGGAGACTCAGTCCTGCCGGCAGTCCTATTGCATCATCTTGACGATGATGGCTAGCAATCGTAATGCAGCATCTTCTGCCAAGCACCCAGAAGATGCCGATGGCTATCAGTCATGCTGCACTGCCTGCTGCCAGCTTAAGATGTAAAAAATATATGGACCAGATTTGTTCTGTATTCATTTGCTTCCCCTTCCCTCCGTGAAATCAACGGCCTGCTAAACTCAGGGTTTTGAGTTCAATCTTTGGGGGGGGCATTCTGTGTGACAGTTGTTTGTGTTTCTCCCTGATGCACAGCCACCTTTGTTGATTTTAATTCCCTGTAAGCTATGTCGTCACTCGTCCCTCCCTCCTCCCTCCGTCAGACAATAGTTTCGCGCCTTTTTTCAGCCCAGATGCCATAGCACTGGGATCATGGAGCCCGCTCAGATCACCGCGGCAATTATGAGCACTATGAACACCACGCGCATTGTCCTGGAGTATATGCAGAGTCAGAACATGCCAAAGCAAAACCAGGCGAGGAGGCGATTGCAGCATGGCGACGAGATTGATGAAGAAATTAACATGGACATAGACCTCTCACAAAGTAGGGCCCCCAGCAATGCGCAAATCATGGTGTTAATGGGGCAGGTTCATGCCATGGAACGCCAATTCTGGGCCCGGGAAACAAGCACAGACTGGTGGGACCGCATCGTGTTGCAGGTGTGGGACGATTCCCAGTGGCTGCGAAACTTTCACATGCATAAGGGCACTTTCATGGAACTTTGTGAGTTGCTTTCCCCTGCCCTGAAGCGCCAGAATACCAGGATGAGAGCAGCCCTCACAGTTGAGAAGCGAGTGGCGATAGCCCTGTGGAAGCTTGCAATGCCAGACAGCTACCGGTCAGTCGGGAATCAATTTGGAATGGGCAAATCTACTGTGGGGGCTGCTGTGATCCAAGTAGCCAACGCAATCAAAGACCTGCTGGTATCAAGGGTAGTGACTCTGGGAAACGTGCAGGTCATAGTGGATGGCTTTGCTGCAATGAGATTCCCTAACTGTGGTGGGGCGATAGACAGAACCCATATCCCTATCTTGTCACTGGAGCACCAAGCCAGTGAGTACATAAACCGAAAAGAGTACTTTTCAATGCTGCTGCAAGCCCTGGTGGATCACAAGGGACCAGGGCCGGCTCCAGGCACCAGCCGAGCAAGCTGGTGCTTGGGGCGGCAGATTGAACGAGGCAGCATTTGGCCCAATCCTAGGGCGGCACGGCCACTTTTTTTTCTTCTTTTTTTTTTTGTTCCGCTCCGGCTGCCCTGTAGGGGGCGGCGGTGTGGAAGACAGGAGCGCCCTGCAGCAAGCCTGGCAGGGTAGTTCTCGTCCCTCCCTCCCCGCCAACCAGAGCGGAGCCCTCCCGGCAGGCAGCAGGCGGTGCGGCGCAGCACGGCGGGAGGGGCCGCGTGGCAGCGTCCCGCTGTAGCCCTGGCTGCCCCCTTCTCTCTCTCTCCCTCCTCCCCCACCCCCCCACTAACCGGTTCCCCTGCACCCTTTTTTTTTTGCTTTGCCGTTCTGGCCGCCCTGATTTTTTTTTTTTTTTTGCTTGGGGCAGCCAAAAAGCCAGAGCCGGCCCTGCAAGGGACGTTTCACTAACGTCAACGTGGGATGGCTGGGAAAGGTACATGATGCTCGCGTCTTCAGGAACTCTGGTCTGTTTCAAAAGCTGGAGGAAGGGACTTTCTTCCTGGACCAGAAAATAACCGTTGGGGATGTTGAAATGCCTATAGTTATCCTTGGGGACCCAGCCTACCCCTTAATGCCATGGCTCATGAAGCCGTACACAGGCAGCCTGGACAATAGTCAGAACTTGTTCAACTATAGGCTGAGCAAGTGCAGAATGGTGGTAGAATGTGCATTTGGATGTTTAAAAGTGCTCTGGCGCAGTTTACTGACTCGGATAGATGTCAGCGAAACCAATATCCCCATTGTTATTACTGCTTGCTGTGCGCTCAACAATATCTGTGAGAGTAAGGGGGAGACATTTATGGTGGGGTGGGAGGTTGAGGCAAATCGTCTGGCCGCTGATTACGCGCAGCCAGACACCAGGGCGGTTAGAAGAGTACAGCAGGGTGCGGTGCGCATCAGAGAAGCTTTGAAAACCAGTTTTGTGACCGGCCAGGCTACGGTGTGAAACTTCTGTTTGTTTCTCCTTGATGAACCCGCCCCCCCCGGTTCACTCTACTTCCCTGTAAGCTAACCACCCTCCCCTCCCCCCTTCGAGCACTGCTTGCAGAGGCAATAAAGTCATTGTTACTTCACATTCATGCATTCTTTATTAATTCATCACACAAATAGGATAACTGCCAAGGTAGCCCGGGAGGGGTGGGGAAGGAGGGAAGCGCCGGGTGGGGTGGGGGAGGAGGGAAGGACAAGGAGACACTGCACTTTAAAACTTTAACACTTATTGAAGGCCAGCCTTCTGATGCTTGGGCAATCCTCTGGGATGGAGTGGCTCGGTGGCCGGAGGCCCCGCCACCGCGTTCTTGGGCGTCTGGGTGAGGAGGCTGCAGAACTTGGAGAGGAGGGCTGTTGGTTACACAGGGGCTGTAGCGGCGGTCTCTGCTCCTGCTGCCTTTCCTGCAGCTCAACCATATGCTGGAGCATATCAGTTTGATGCTCCAGCAGCCGGAGCATCGACTCTTGCCTTCTGTCAGCAATCTGACGCCACCTATCCTCTTCAGCCCGCCACTTGCTCTCTTCAGCCCGCGATTCAGCCCGCCACCTCTCCTCTCATTCATATTGTGCTTTTCTGCACCCTGACATTGTCTGCCTCCACGCATTCTGCTGTGCTCTGTCAGCGTGGGAGGACATCTGGAGCTCTGAGAACATATCATCCTGAGTCTGCCATTCTCTCCTTCTAATCTTCACTAGCCTCTGCGAAGGAGAAACATTTGCAGCTGGTGGAGGAAAAGGGAGAGGTGGTTAAAAAGACACATTTTAGAGAACGATGGGTACACTCTTTCACGTTAAATTTTGCTGTTCACATTATACAGCACATGTGTTTTCGTTACAAGGTCACATTTTTCCTCTTATATTAAGGGCCTGCCGGTTTGGTGTGAGAGATCACTCATGCAGTGCCAGGCAACAAAATTCGGCTTGCAGGCAGCCATGGTAAGCCACAGTCTTTTGGCTTTTTTAACTTTCATAACGTGGGAATGGTTTCAAACAGTAGCGCCCTCATTTCCCATACCAAGCACCCGTTGGGTTGGCCATTTCAAATGGGTTTTCAATGTAAAAGGAGGGGATGCACAAACCCAACTATCCCACTCCCCCCCCCAATTCTCTGGGGGGACCCCTCCCCCCCCCCCCCCCCCCCCCCACTGCGTGGCTAACAGCAGGGAATATTTCTGTTCAGCCGAGCAGGAACGGGCACCTCTGAATGTCCCCTTAATAAAATCACCCCATTTCAACCAGGTGACTGTGAATGATATCACTCTTCTGAGGATAACAGAGAGAGATAAGGAATGGATGTTGTCTGCCTGCCAGCAAACACCAGGACCATACGCTGCCATGCTTTGTTATGCAATGATTCCAGACTACGTGCTACTGGCGTGGCGTGGTAAAGTGTCCTACCATGGTGGACGGGATAAGGCAGCCCTCCCCAGAAACCTTTTGCAAAGGCTTTGGGAGTACATGAAGGAGAGCTTTCTGGAAATGTCCCTGGAGGATTTCCGCTCCATCCCCATACATGTTAACAGACTTTTCCAGTAGCTGTACTGGTCACGATTGCCAGGGCAAATTAATCATTAATCGTTAAACACGCTTGCTTTTAAACCATGTGTAATATTTACAAAGGTACACTCACCAGAGGGCCCTTGTGTGCCCTCAGGGTCTGGGAGCACACCTTGGGTGAGTTCGGGGGTTATTGGTTCCAGGTCCAGGGTGATAAACATATCCTTGCTGTTGGGGAAACCGGTTTCTCCACTTCCTTGCTGTGAGCTATCTTCATTGTTTTCATCATCATCATCTTCCTCGTCCCCCAAACCCGCTTCCATGTTGCATGATTCCCCATTGATGGAGTCAAAGCACAGGGTTGGGGTAGTGGTGGCTGCACCCGCTAGCATGGCATGCAGCACCGCGTAGAAGCGGTATGTCTGCGGCTCTGCCCCGGACCTTCCGTTTGCCTCTCTGGCTTTGTGGTAGGCTTGCCTTAGCTCCTTAATTTTCACGCGGCACTGCTGTGCATCCCTGTTATGGCCTCTGTCCTTCATGCCCTTTGAGACTTTTTCTAATGTTCCGGCATTTCGTTTACTGCTACGGAGTTCAGCTACAACTGATTCGTCTCCCCATATGGCGAGCAGATCCCGTACCTCCCATTCGGTCCATGCTGGAGCTCTTTTGTGATCCTGGGACTCCATCATGGTTACCTGTGCTGATGAGCTCTGCGTGGTCACCTGTGCTCTCCATGCTGGGCAAACAGGAAATGAAATTCAAAAGTTCGCGGGGCTTTTCCTGTCTACCTGGTCAGTGCATCTGAGTTGAGAGTGCTGTCCAGAGCGGTCACAATGAAGCACTCTGGGATAGCTCCCGGAGGCCAATACCATCGAATTCCATCCACACTACCCCAAATCTGACCCGGAAAGGCCGATTTCAGCACTAATCCCCTTGTCAGAGCTGGAGTAAAGAAATCGGTTTAAAGGGCCCTTTAAGTCGAAAAAAAGGGCTTCGTCGTGTGGACGTGTCCAGGCTTAATTTGATTTAACGCTGCTAAATTCGTAATGTAGGCCTAAGTCTGCTGCAATCACTACTGCCCATGTATCACCTACTTTAATTTATGCTCTCATTGCTGTATTAACTGCACTTATTGCATCTACCTTGTAATACCTCTCCTATGCACTCTTTCATGTATTTCTCTATATCTAAAGGTATCCTTGATCCAGTATCAGTGTTAATCTTGCCTTAATGATAAAATTAAAATCATCCAATTCAGCTACATCCAGTGATTTAACTGTGCTGTTGTTAGAACATAAGTCAATGGAGGGTATATCATTGTCGGGGACAAATATTGGTACATAGTATAAGTAGTTTTAAAACTTATCTGTAAAGGCTCATACCAAGACCTTCTACTCTGATTTCCCAGAATGGGTAATGAGAGTTTCTTTCTAGATGTGTTAGTGTCCTTGATCCAAAAGCTATCACCAAAATTTTCCATTGTATTATACAGTATCCATACCGTCATATATAGCTACAGATGTCTGAAAAATGAGGCTAACCCGTCACTGGTGCTTTAAGCAGTTGATCAAGTCAGCTATGTAGAAGCTATTTTGACAGTCTTTTTCTTATTTTCTTTATATGTATGATGCTTTCATTTGTTTCTTTGGACACAGGATCATATATTCATAATTTTTAAGGCCAGAGGGACCATTATGATCATCTTGTCTGAACTTCTGCATAACATAGGCCCCAAAATTTCACCCAGTGATTCCTTTATTTAGCCCAAAATTTTGTAGCTGATCATTTTTTAGAAAGACATTCAATTTCGATGTAAAGACTCTAGTGATGGAGAATTTATCACATACCTTGATAATCTGTTCCCATAGTTAATTACATTCACTTAAAAATTTGCATCTTATTCTCGGTTCACACTCTGGTGACTTCAACTTCCGCAAAAGGATTTAGCAAGTTTAACAATATTTGTTGGCATGCTGTCTCTATTAGCTCATAGACCCACTCACACATGAAGCTCAGATACCGTTCTAGGCATTTTGTTCTTCAAAGCCTGAACTGCTTCAGGTCCTCCCGTTTCTCAATTTCACCCTGATCCAGGCAACAGTTAACGTTTGAGACGCCATCTATTTTTGTCCCCTTCACATAACTCTGAACCGCCCCATTGGTAACTACAAATGCTAATGAGGCCTTCCTGTGCTCACTACTACAGCACCCTCTGAAGTTCATCTACCTCGCAGTTTTTCAGTATTATTACTTTTTAAATCTGAAGGAAGTTGTCTATCCCAGTGGTGCGGGCAAATGTTAGAACCCTTGACTTTATACTATTTCCTTTAACAAAGAGACCACATTTTATTTAAAATGTTTTGAAATAATACAATCCACCAAACCTGAGGCCCCCAGCCTAGCTTTTTCCACCTCTCTCTGCTCATCACGTTTAACCTTTCCCCAAGTGCTACCCTTATAGTGGATCTAAGATCAGAAAAGGCAGCTGGCATCTGTCATTTTAGTCCTATCAATTGCAAAATAATGTATTGGTTCTTGATACTTGCTTCAGATAAACAGTAACAGAACAGTGTTTCTCACAACTGTATATGTATGTGAGTATTTACCACATTTTTAAAAATTGGTCCCATGATAAAGTATTTCAGTGATCACTAAAACAAAGTGATCAGTTTAGATTCTGGATTGGATTCCATAAGAATCCACAATGTAATCCTGACAAATCATTGACTGCCTTAGAGAACATGAATTGCACTAACGTAGAATTATATTGAAATTGCAGGCTGTTTGATATCAGATTAGAACAGGATGACACAAAATAAAGATGAGAGTCAGAAGCTGTGTGATGGGTCTAAATTTATAATGGTAACTTGGGGAAAAAAACATTGTCTATTAAAAAAAAAAGGAGCATATACTTCAAGCTACCAAATCCAGACTTTGTTGAAGCTGTACATTTAATGGGATTCACTGTCCTGAGTACAAACCCACCCAGTTTAATGAAGTCTCTGACTGGCGCCACACAGAATGGAAAATTAAAATAATTTACCATAGTGAGGCCTTGTGGCTGTTTTAATAATATTTCTGCTACTAAACAGTATTAATAATTATTCTGAGGCATTTTCCTCCTGGTTCATAGTTAACGCTGATTTCTTTAGCGATATTTTATGACTAATCTAACATTAATGAAAAGAGTATCTTTCAAAATAACCAATGACTTGGACTCTTTCAAAATTGGTCTAACTTTTTTGACCTATAAAAGTGAGTATAAACTATTAAATATTCTGCTAGTAAATATCTATTTCCTTCCACTACTCCATTTTCTTTTAAATTTTATACCCATGAAGTGTGTTTTAAATCATATCTGTATACATTCAAAATCTATACTATTTTGAGATGCATAACTAATTAAAATAATATAAATAAAATAAATGAGTTTTTTAAGGTCAATTTTTCAGATGTTGATGCAATGGATATGCCAACCAGGTTTGAAAACATGACCCTCAAAAGGGTCTTCAGAATTGTTTCATTTTTATAAGTAGCACACGTCTCCACCATTCCAATTTATTTGATGCTTGATCCGTGCCAGTTCCTCCACCACCTACAAGTGTATACAGTATATTATATATAGATATAATAAATGTTTCTGTGCCAGGAACAACCCCATAGAATGTTTGTATGTGAATGTGTGTGTATATACACACAGACGCAAACACAGATGCACACACACAGTGGGGCTCTTCTATTGTTACCAGAGAGTTCTGGTTTCCTTTTAGCTAGAAACGTTAAAAAAATTAACTCATCCTTTGGAAGGGGAGAAGAAGGATTTCAATTCTAGAAAGAAAAGATTAATTAACCTGAACAACCAGAAATATATTTTTGCAGGGGGAGGGGAAGTTGTCCCTGATAAAAAACAATAGGCCTCATTCTCTGTGCATCTTGTATAGTAATTTAAGTATAGAGCTTACTATTCTGATTTGGTGGTATTGGCTCCATATAGTCCTATACATGAAAACTGGTACTACTATGAAATAATGTTGAAAACAACTTTTTTCTAAAGACAAATAATAAACATTTGAATTTTGCACAACATAGCTCTCCACCAGTTTTCCCCAACCAGCTTGCTTTTTCTTTTCTACATGTATCCAATGTGCTTCTATAAACTATTTGTTTAAAGGTGATCCATAACTAACAATAATTATTATTATGTTGTGACAGGGTTGGGGAAAACCCCATCCTGTGCGGGGCAAGTGTGCTCACATCTCTTAGGGAATAAGGGGGGGCATACGTATCTTACGTCTACGTCCCTCCCAGCCCGAGTTCACACGCTCGCTCTTATCAGCAGGGCAGTGTAGCCCAGTGACCAGAGTCTATAAATTTTCCCTTGTCACTGAGCAATAAGGCCTAGGGGCCAGTGTGCGTCAATCCGCCACTTTTCGCAGGGCAGTAAGGTCCAGTGGCCCAAGTTAATAATTTAGTTTTTCCTTGCAGTGCAGTGAGGCCCAATGGCCAGAGTCAGGAAATCCGCCCCTTCTCGCTGGGCAGTAAGGCCTATTGGCCCAAGTCAATATATTCATCCCATCCACCAGGCAGTAAGGCCTAGCAGCCACAGTCAATACATTTACCCTTGTCAGCAGGGCCGTATGGTCTAGCAGCCACTGCCAGGCACAGGGGGGAGGGGTGCAGGCCCTCCCTCTCCACTGGACCCCAGCCCAGGGCCCTATTAGTGGTCGTAGCACGTAGGAAGGCTCCAACCAAAACATGCTGACTCAAAGTTTTGGCTTCCTCACCGGTCTGCCGCCTGATTCCCCTGGTCTGCTTCCTGCCATCGTCCCTGCTGCTGTGCTCTGGGCATCCCTGTTATCTCTAGGTTCTCCAGTCTGCCCTTTCTCTGGTGCCTCCAAACCCTGCGAGGTCTCCGGGGTTGTCTTGGTGTCTGCCTGGGCTGCAGCATCCCCGGCTCCTATGGTCCCATGCTTCCGCTGAGCCTTTGCTGGAGCGCATCCTTGCCCCACGGCAGTCAACCCCAACTGAGCCAAGCTGCTCTCTTTTATACTAGTACACCTGGAGCATGCCCAATAGGGTAAAGGGGGCATGGCTTCCTCAGCCCACAATGTAGGGTTAACCCCCTCCCGTCACACACACACCCATTTAAGAGTGGACCAGGCGGGGGCTTGAGGTCTCTCTCCTCGCTCTCCAGCTGAGAAAAGAAATCAGCATTGGCGTACACCCTTCTTGGGCAGTGTATCACTTGGAAATCATAGGGCTGTAGGGATAAGTACCACTGCATTATACAGAGGTTGGTTTCTTTCATGTGATGCAACCAGCTCAGGGGTGCATGGTCAGTAACCAGCCAGAAGTGTTCCCTAACAGATAATACCTTAGAGAGTCTATGGCCCACTTGACAGCTAAGGCCTCTTTCTCGATGATTGAATACCAGGTTTCTCTGGGGAACAGTTTTCGACTCAAGTACGATATAGGATGTTCCTCTACGGCATCTCCCTGAGACAGTACCATTCCGATCCCTACCTGAGATCCGTCAGTCTGCAAGATGAAGGATTTCTGGAAGTTGGGATGGACCAAGACTGGCTCTTGGGTCAGCCATTCTTTTAAGGCCTTGAAGGTTGCCTCACATTCCTTAGACTACTGGCCTTTCTGGGGCTGGGACTTCCTTGTTAAGTCAGTCAAGGGGGCTGCCAAAGTCGTAAAATCCAGTACAAAACACCAGTAATATCCAGCTAGGCTCAGGAATTGCCGTACCAGTCTCTTTGTTGTTGGTGTGGGCCTGTCCTGTAGTGCCTGTACCTTGTCAACTAAGGGTCATAGCTCTCCACCCCCAACAGCATAGGTTACTTCCTTCTGCCCCAAATGACATTTTTTTGGATTGGCTGTGAGTCCCGCATCCTTCAATGCATGGAGGACCTTAGAGAGGTGTTGAAGGTGGTTCTCCCAGCTGGTGCTGTACACGACGATGTCGTCAATGTAAGCGGCAGCGTACCATCCATGGGGCTGCAATACCTGATCCATAAGTCGCTGGAAGGTGGCCGCTGCTCCATGTAACCGGAATAGCATGGTCAAAATTGGTATAGGCCAAAGGGGGTTGGGAAGGCCGTCTTCAGGCGTGAGGTTGGGGTCAGAGGGATCTGCCAATACCCCTTGATGAGATCCAGAGTTGACAGGAACTTGGCTCCCCCTAACCTCTCAAGGAGTTCATCGACCTGTAGCATTGGGTAGCTGTCAAATCAAGATATATCGTTCACTTTTCTAAAGTAAATACAAAACTGAATGGAACCATTTGGTTTTGGAACTAGGACTATTGGGTTTCGCCACTCACTATGGAATTCTTCTATCATGCCCATGTCTAGCATGATCACCAGTTCCTTCCAAATGGTCTCCCACATCTCTTTGGGCAGGGGCTGGTGGGGGTTGCATATCTTCTGTCCCGGTAGAGTGGTAATATGATGATTCATGACGGTCATCCATCCTGACAAGACCTCTGGGTAAGACTGCAGGAGTCCTTGGAGTTGCTCTCTCTGAGTTGGTTTGAGTCCTGTTCCCATTGCTACAGGCCTGTCCTCGAAGGGTTCATCAGCCAGGGGTCCTAATTCTGGTTCGGGAGCGTAGGGAGTGATTAGTAACATCTCCCTGCTTCTCCAGGCTTTTAGCATATTGACCTGGTAAGGGTGTGTCTCACGGCACCGGCCTGGTAGCCTAACCTCATAGTCGACTGACCTGATCTGCTGTGTAACTTCAAAGAGGCCTTGCCACTTAGCCAATAGTTTGGATTCGGTTGAGGGCAACAGGATGAGGACCCGATCTCCTGGTTCAAAGCTCCAAAGCCTGGCTCCTTTGTTAAAGTGTTGTGCCTGACTCTGCTGTGCCTGTTCCAGATTCTCTCTGGCAAAGCATCTGAAGCCTCTCCTGTAGGTGTAGTACATGGTGGATGACCCCCTTTACCTGGGTCTCCTGCTCTTCCCAGCCCTTCTTCAGAAGGTTGAGGATACCTCGCGGAGTTCAAAGGGGGAGAACCCCGTGGAGGCTTGGGGTACCTCCTGTATAGCAAACAACAAGGCTGGGAGTAACGTATCCCACTGTCGCGGATCCTCCATGAATTTGCGTAGCATGCTCTTCAAGATTGTGTTAAAACATTCCACCAATCCGTCCACCTGGGGATGGTATAGGGATGTCCTGAAGGCTCATATACCTGATGGCAGAGGTTGGCCATCAACCGGGAAGTCACATTTGTCTCCTGATCCATTAAGATTTCATGAGGTATCCCTACCTGGGTGAAGACCTTGATGAGTTTGGTGGCTATCTTAAGGGTAGTGGCAGTCCATAATAAGACTGCTTCCGGGTACTGGGTCACATAATCCATGATCACAAGGGTGTACTGGTGGCCGGATGCACTCTTTTCTAGTGGGCCCACCAATTCAAATCCTATTCGCTCAAAGGGGGTCCCGACTATTGGGAGAGGGATGAGGGGCACTTTTGGGAGAGGGATGAGAGGCCCATGCGTTGACTCTGAGCATCATCATCATCATCATGTTCCTATTATGCTTCTGGCGTTTAGGGCAGTGATGAAGCTCCTCCACTCCTGACTGTTTTTGGCAAGTCTTTCGATGGTTCCCCCGCTGAGCCCCAGGTTTTTCAGGTCGGCTTCCACAGCTCTTCGCCATGTTGTTTTCGGGCGGCCTCGTTTTCGCTTGCCTTCAGGTGTCCAGCTTATTGCTATGGAAATAGTGACCATAATATAATAACATTTAACATCCCTGTGGTGGGAAGAACATCTCAACAGTCCAACACTGTGGCATTTAATTTCAAAAAGGGGAACTATGCAAAAATGAGGGGGTTAGTTAAACGGAAATTAAAAGGTACAGTGACTAAAGTGAAAACTCTGCAAGCTGTATGGGCGCTTTTTAAAGACACCATAATAGAGGCCCAACTTAAACAAATACCCCAAATTAAGAAACACAGTAAAAGAACTAAAAAAGAGCCACTGTGGCTTAACAACCATGTAAAAGAAGCAGTGAGAGATAAAAAGACTTCCTTTAAAAAGTGGAAGTCAAATCCTAGTGAGGTAAATAGAAAGGAGCATAAACACTGCCAAATTAAGTGTAAAAATGTAATAAGAAAAGCCAAAGAGGAGTTTGAAGAACGGCTAGCCAAAAACTCCAAAGGTAATAACAAAATGTTTTTTAAGTACATCAGAACAGGAAGCCTGCTAAACAACCAGTGGGGCCCCTTTATGATCGAGATACAAAAGGAGCATTTAAAGACGATAAAGTCATTGTGGAGAAACTTAACAAATTCTTTGCTTCAGTCTTCACGGCTGAGGATGTTAGGGAGATTCCCAAACCTGACAAATCTGAGCAATTGTCACAGATTGAAGTGTCACTAGAGGAGGTTTTGGAATTAATTGATAAACTTAACAGTAACAAGTCACCGGGACCAGATGGCATTCACCCAAGAGTTCTGAAAGAACTCAAATGTGAAATTGCGGAACTATTAACTAGGGTTTGTAACCTGTCCTTTAAATCGGCTTCTGTACCCAATGACTGGAAGATAGCTAATGTAACACCAATATTTAAAAAGGGCTCTAGAGGCAATCCCGGCAATTACAGACCGGTAAGTCTAACGTCGGTACCGGGCAAATTAGTCGAAACAATAGTAAAGAATAAAATTGTCAGACACATAGAAGAACATAAATTGTTGGGCAAAAGTCAACATGGTTTCTGTAAAGGGAAATCGTGTCTTAGTAATCTATTAGAGTTCTTTGAAGGGTTCAACAAACATGTGGACAAGGGGGATCCAGTGGATATAGTGTACTTAGATTTCCAGAAAGCCTTTGACAAGGTCCCTCACCAAAGGCTCTTACGTAAATTAAGTTGTCATGGCATAAAAGGGAAGGTCCTTTCATGGATTGAGAACTGGTTAAAAGACAGGGAACAAAGGGTAGGAATTAATGGTAAATTCTCAGAAGGGAGAGGGGTAACTAGTGGTGTTCCCCAAGGGTCAGTCCTAGGAGAAATCCTATTCAACTTATTCATAAATGATCTGGAAAAAGGGGTAAAAAGTGAGGTGGCAAAGTTTGCAGATGATACTAAACTGCTCAAGATAGTTAAGACCAAAGCTGACTGTGAAGAACTTCAAAAAGATCTCAGAAAACTAAGTGATTGGGCAACAAAATGGCAAATGAAATTTAATGTGGATAAAGGTAAAGTAATAAACATTGGAAAAAATAACCCCAATTATACATACAATATTATGGAGGCTAATTTAGCTACAACAAATCAGGAAAAAGATCTTGGAGTCATAGTGGATAGTTCTCTGACGATGTCCACGCAGTGTGCAGATGCGGTCAAAAAAGCAAACCGGATGTTAGGAATCATTAAAAAGGGGATAGAGAATAAGACTGAGAATATATTATTGCCCTTATATAAATTGATGGTACGCCTACATCTTGAATACTGCGTACAGATGTGGTCTCCTCATCTCAAAAAAGATATACTGGCATTAGAAAAGGTTCAGAGAAGAGCAACTAAAATTATTAGGGGTTTGGAACGGGTCCCATATGAGGAGAGATTAAAGAGGCTAGGACTTTTCAGCTTGAAAAAGAGGAGACTAAGGGGGGATATGATAAAGGTATATAAAGTCATGAGTGGCGTGGAGAAAATGAATAAGGAAAAGTTACTTACTTGTTCCGATAATATAAGAACTAGGGGCCACCAAATGAAATGAATGGGCAGCAGGTTTAAAACAAATAAAAGGAAGCTCTTCTTCACACAGCACACAGTCAACCTGTGGAACTCCTTGCCTGAGGAGGTTGTGAAGGCTAGGACTATAACAGCATTTAAAAGAGAACTGGATAAATTCATGGAGGTTAAGTCCATGAATGGCTATTAGCCAGGATGGGTAAGGAATGATATCCCTAGTCTCTGTTTGTCAGAGGGTGGAGATGGATGGCAGGAAAGAGATCACTTGATCATTACCTGTTAGGTTCACTCTCTCTGGGGCACCTGGCATTGGCCACTGTTGGTAGACAGGATATTGAGCTAGTTGGACCTTTGGTCTGACCCAGTACGGCCGTTCTTATGTTCTTATGTTACTCTGGTGATGGAATAAGTTTCCATCTGAAGCACATGACCGATCCATC
This sequence comes from Trachemys scripta elegans, assembly GCF_013100865.1. Taxonomy (NCBI): domain Eukaryota; kingdom Metazoa; phylum Chordata; order Testudines; family Emydidae; genus Trachemys; species Trachemys scripta. Next base: position 18,641,068 of record NC_048300.1, read on the forward strand.
TCCAACGCTTCCTGGCAATGATGGTGCTCAGATCCTCTTGGCTGCACTGTGTCAATAGATCTTGGTTTGAGATTGTTCTGTGCCAAAAGATACGGGGTATTTTTCTGAAGCAGGTTGTATGGAATGAAGACAGAGTTTGGACATGTCATACTTTCTCATGACACTCTGGGCATAATGCACAACAATTCTTCACCTCCTGGTGGATACCTGGCCAGAAGAATTGCTGTGCTACCCATTGAAGGGTCTTTTCTCTTCCCAGGTGCCCTGCCCAGGGCACCGAATGAGTAAGGTTTAAAGGACCCTGGCGCAACCTTCGAGGGACCAGCAGCTGACGGAGTACTTCTCGAGTCTGTGGCTCTTCCACCAGCCGATAGAGGTGGTCTTGCCATATTCAAAGCATGGACCTTGGAGTTTTAGGGGAGCACACACACCTGTCTCAATCCACCGTAGTGGCCTGTTCCCAGTCATGCTTAAGTGAAGGGTCCTCTCGTTGTTCCGGGATAAAGCGCCATCACGTTCAAGCTCTGGCTACACCTCATCGACAGAAGAATCCGTTCGTGTAGGCAGGGGTACCGGGGTCTCAGTGGACCTGGAGGGTCCTTTCCCGGGGTCATCATCCTGATCCCTTCTGAGCAGTCCTCTTTGTATCTACCCCTCACCCTCTCCTGCTGGAGGGTTCTGGGTGGACTCTTGCAATAGGTCTTGAAACCACGGCCAGTCCTGCCCTAGAATCACTGCGTAAACTAATCTGAGGGTAACACCCATTGAGAGATCAGTTCTTCGGTTATGTATCACAAGTGTCACCCTGGCAGCGGGATAAGAATTTAGATTGCCATGGGCACTTTGGACATAAATGGGGGTTCCATCTGGCTCCAGGTTGGGCAGGTCACCCGGTTGAGGGTTTGACTACAGCCGAAGTGAATCCACACTGTCATAGGAACCCCTTCAATGAGCACCAGGACCCCGAGCTTCCCTGGGCCCCTCTTCCGGGCCCAGGGGCTGGCTGGCTACATAGACCTGCCCGTAATTGAAGTCCATGTAGGGGCAATCCTGACGAAAATGTCCCTCTTGACCACATTCATAACAACGGTCTCTCACCCCTTCAGGCGGCGTGTCTATTTGAGTCAGCTTGACCCCAATGAGTGGAGTCTCCTCCCGCCATGTAAGACATCAGGTGGTGGTCGGTTTCAGATTCGGGTCGGTGGACTTGCCCGGGGCTCCCGACAGGGGTCGTAATCCTCCCAAGGTGGCCTGATGGGGTTTCCCCACGGTTGGCTGGCCTCTCCCCATGGGTTCCTCTGTCTTGCAGGGGTCTGTAGTCTCAGCTGTCATGTAATCTTCCATCAGTCCCAGCGCTTCTGTAAGCATCACGGGCTGGTATCTACACACCCACTCCTTCCCCCCAGCAGGGAGGATTTGTGCGAACTGTTCCAAGATTACTGCTACTGGTACTTGAGCACCAGACCACTTGTTTGGTTCTATCCATCACCAAGCATAGTCCCGGAGACGCTGAGCCACCGCTCGCGTCCTAGCCCCTACAGCATACTGTTCCTGGAAAAAGCGCTGGTGGTACGTCTCTGAAATGATACCTGTCTGGTCCAATATGGCTGCTTTCACCTTTTCCTGGAGGTCATGGTTGCAGGAGGCCACCTAGGCTGGTTGGGACCAAATAAGGGGTTAGAAGCATAGCCCAGTGTCCTGCAGCCCATTGTGCAGCAGTGGCTACCCATTCAAATATCACGAGAAAGGTCTCAGGATCATCCCTGGGCCCCGTCTTTGTGAGCCTTAGGGGGAGGCCAGGCGGTAGAGATTGCAGGTCCAGGTCCGCTAGAGGATTGGCCAATGGCCCTGCTGGCTGCAGTAGTGCTGCCATTTGGTGGACAAGCCTTTCCTGTTGGACTTGCTGCTGGCTGGCCAAATCCCACATCATCTCCTGTTGGTAGCTTGTCACCTGTTGCAACAGCTGAGCGTATTGCTGTTCTTGTATGGCTTGTTGCTGCTGGCTTTCTAGGAGCCATTTCAAGACTTTGTCCAACTCCATACTGGTATCGACTCCCTTCAAGTCACTAGCGCTCAAGGGTAATCCAGGAGACTGCTTGTACTCCCACTCGGATTGGCTACTTTAGGCCTCTCCTCAGGCCTGGGGCAATTCCTGCATTCTCCACCATGTGTGACGGGGTTGGGGAAAACCCCATTCTGTGCGAGGTGAGTGCACCCGCCTCTCTTAGGAAATAAGGGGGGGCATACGTATCTTAGGTCTACGTCCCTCCCAGCCCGAGTCCACACGCTCACCCTTATCAGCAGGGCAGTGCGGCCTAGTCGCCAGAGTCTATAAATTCTCCCTTGTCACTGGACAATAAGGCCTAGGGGCCAGTGTCTGTCAATCTGCCCCCTTTCATAGGGCAATAAGGCTCAGTGGTCCAATTCAATAACTTCGCCCCTTTTCGCAGAGCAGTAAGGCCCAATGGCCAAAGTCAGGAAATCCACCCTTTCTTACAGGGCAGTAAGGCCTAGTGGCCCAAGTCAAGAATTTAGTCCCTCCTCGCAGGGCAATAAGGCCCAATGGCCAGAGTCAAAGACTCTGCCCCTTCTCGCAGGGCAGTAAGGTCTAGTGGCCCAAGTCAATACATTCGCCCTTGCCAGCAGAGCCGTATGGTCTAGGGGCTACTGCCGGGCACAGGGGGAGGGGTTGTACCCCCAGCAGGGGAGTGCAGGCCCTCCCTCTCTACCAGACCCCAGCCCAGGACCCTATTAGTGGTCGTAGCACGGGCCACTGAGTCAGTGGGGAAAGTTCCAAACGAAATACGCTGACTCAAAGTTTCGGCTCACTCACCGGTCCACCGCCTGATTCCCCTGGGCTGCTTCTTGCCGTCGTCCCCGCTGCTGTGCTCTGGGTGTCCTTGTTACCTCTAGGTTCTCCAGTCTGCCCTTTCTCCGGTGCGTCCGAACCCTGCGAGATCTCCGGGGTTGTCTTGGTGTCTGCCTGGGCTGCAGTGACCCCAGCTCCTACGGTACAATGCTTCCGCTGAGCCTTGTCTGGAGCATGTCCTTCCCCCACAGCAATCAGCCCCAACTGAGCTGAGCTGCTCTCTTTTATACTGGTACACCTGGAGCATGCCCAGTAGAGTAAAGAGGGCATGACTTCCTCAGCCCACAAGGTAGCGTTAACCCCCTCCTGTCCAGTGCAGGATGAGTGCGCCCTGTCACCTCTGTACATACACTAGTAATGACATGTAGGGCCAAATTCTTCTCTCCAATGTGATACCATCTGGTGAAATTTCATAAGGTGTAAGTGACAGTATTTAGCCCTTATTATGTTGAACAAAGATCTGAATTTTGACAATTGAAAACATAAAATTTATAATAAGAGATTTTTATCTTCCATAACACAAATTAGGACTGATACCTTCATTCACATTGAGTAGTACCATACTTCACAAGTAGTACCACTGAAATCATTCAGGCTCTTTGAGATATAAGATTCTACAAAGGGTATGTCTGTCTACACTGCAACTAAAACCCCACAGCTGGCCCATGCCAGCTGATTCAGACTCACGGGGCTGTTTAATTGTGGTGTAGATGTTATGGCACGGGCTGGGGACCAGGCTCAAGGACCCTGCAAGGTGGGAGGGTCTCAGAACAACCCAGAACATCTACACCACAGTTAAATAGCTCCTTAGCTCAAGCCACATGAATCTGCGTCCAGCATGGGCCAGTATCGGGTGTTTAATTGCAGCATAGGCATACCCTCAGTATAAATAAGGGTGTCAGTATCTGGCCTTCATTTTGCTATCTGTTTCACTACTCTCGATTTAGTATTGAGGTGGAGACAAGGACAGCTGCTAAATGCCAAATAACACAGACACCTTTACATTACAAACCTTATATAGCACTATACAATTAGGCTTATAAAGGAGCAAAATGAGAAAGAATTTTCCTGACACACATGAGTGAATGTTAATAAATATTACTTGTTAACAGAATATATTTAATTAAAAAAAATCCTATCTTTTCCAATTATGAAAAACAAAACAAATACATAAGTGCCAAGAAGTCCTTTCTAGTGAATATCTCACGAAGGAATGAACTGGCTAAAAGTATATTGGTGGGATTTTCAAGAGTGCTCAGCATAGGTCTTACTCTGGTTTCACTATTAACTTCAAATGGCAGCAGATTTCAAACAGTGCTGAAAGCCTTGAAAATCCCACCTTAAACTCCAAGCTACTAACAGGCAAAATTCAATAAAAAAAATTAAGTACTGCTTAAATCCAAATTATAGAATTAAATGAGGTCTAAATAGTGCATAGAGCTCTGCATGGGCCCTTTGCACTGTAGTGAATTTTGCCCCAAAAGAAGAGATAGGTTAGCAAATCAAAATATATTTACTAACCAGTGAAATGCTCTTAACCAAAAACCTTGATAAGGAAAGAGATTTGTTACAAGAATGATGTATGTGTTGGTGCAAAAAAGTCATCCTTGTGGAATGTCTTTTTTTCCCCTACGTTTGCTGACATTTACCATCAAAACAGACACAAAAGATTTAATAAGTGAAAAGCAAACACACTATGGCAAATAGGGATATCTAGACAAAACATTAAGAAAAATGCTCATGGGGGGCCTGATCCCAAGCCTACTGAAGTTAATGGCAGCTCTTCCATTGATTTCAATAGGCTTTGAATTGGGCTCATTGAGAAAGTGCTGGTAATAACATTCCAATTTCTCTTTTTCCTGAATGCACTCAATACCTCCAGTCCTAGTCAGGGAACCCCTCCGTCTATTTAAATCTGGGGGCAGGGGGTACTCCACAAATGGCTGCACCATGTCACAGAGGATCAGGCATCATATAAATAGGAAGGAGTCTTGAGTCTTTCCCTTTATGCTTGCATCTCTTCCTTTATCTGCTCCCATCAGTGGGTCCCCAACCCTTGCTATCCAGCACAAATGGTATGTCTATTCTTGAATTTTTAGTCATTTTTAAAACACGTGTTAATTAACACGTTAACAAACACAACTGTGAATTCTAGCGTAGACACACAAATGTTTTTGCTTAACCCTAGACTGCAACAATGTGAGCCAGCGCAGACTAGGGTTAAATAAGATCAACAACAAACTTTTATGTCCTGTTTACCCTGGAATTTACAACAGAGTAGATTAACACATGTTAAGGTTACAATTTCAATTTCTTAGAAGCCATTTCCAATTCTGCTCCCAAATTAGCCAGTCCTGTAGGTGACATCATGGCAGAGGTACAGCAAGCACCCTATAAGATGAGAGTGTTACCTTTGCCATATATGTCACCATCAGCAGCTCTGGGCCTAGAAGCCAGGATTGGCTCATAAATGTAACTCTTCCTGCCAGAAGTGCAATATGTTGTCAAAGGTCTGGCTGCCTCTTTTATTTCTGAAATATTCTATCCGGCTTGCTGGAATGGCTGAAACCAAGAAATCCAAATGGTTTAGTGATACAAAATGCTTCAAATTAGTGTCTGTCTTGTTTTTCGCTGTAGTTTGGGGGATCAATATTAATGAAGAGAGAAGTTGTAAACATCACTAATGAGGATGAAGTGGAATATCCCAAACTATAGCGGTATGGGCTTCAGCTTCCACCAAACAAAAATGACATCTACCATTAAGGGCTGCATTTTTTAATCCACCAGCAATAACAACAGTGAAGTTAATGCTATTGGTAAATTTTAATAGATGATGTCTTACAAAAGCACACTACTTGAAATTCAGCCCAAAGACTAAATTAAAGTCAAAGCCCTAGTCAGTTAACTGGGCTATAACATGTGAAGAATTGATTTTCTTATTTTCAGCTGTCAGACCTGCTACAAAGAATGAGTTTTAATTCTGGGGATGTTATTAAACTCCTTGCTTAACTGGCAGAAAAATGGAACTGCTAGCTGGGAAACAGTGGTGCTGCTGTCGGATTGAATGACACCTGTCAGAGTATGATGAATGACCCGCTCTGCCCCACAATCCCCTGCTCTGTCACTCAGGTGAGGGCCATTAATCTTCATCGAGGGCCTGTCAGGCCAGGCAGCCATGACGACAAAATGTCTTCTAGCATTTACCACCAAGATGCACGTAACAATAAGATATTCTCATTGTCAGAACACCACCAAATTAGCATAATTTATGATGACTTTCCTCCCCCATAGCACTCTCCCCACAAAAAAAAGAATGGGGGATAGATGTGATTAGACAGATGGAGTGTAGGCCCAGGCTGCCAGCCACCAAGCCCCCTGCAGTGCTTGATGAGGAGTGGAGCATCTCTACAAACCAATCAAAAAGCTGGCAGTTCAATTACAGAGTAATAAAGGGACATTCATCATTCAATTAGGCACCTGTCATGGTTTCACAAAAGGGAAAACTTCTAACCTGAGACTCCAGGGAGAAGATGCTACAACCAGGAGGCAGGGAAATAAATGAAAAAAGGACAAAGTCAATTACGGGCCAACCAGACAAAAGGAAATATGTTAAAATAAAGGGAAAGTTATCCCTAGGCAAAAATCAGAAAAGTCAGATGACCTTACAAAGATTATAAACGGCCAGCATTAAAAGTGCCATGCCATGATACTCCACAACACAGACACTATTGAATTTCCCCTTACAAGCTTCACTGAATGTTGTCAAGAAGAAAGCTTTGGGGAAATGGGATTGTTTTATACCATGATATTGCTACTGAAATGACATGCTGCAGACATAGCTGATGTATAGAAGAGCTGTGTCTACGCAGCTCAGCTTGTTGCTGTACATTACTTGAAAAGGAAAAATAAACCCGTGTTTGTAGCATACATGTTGGAAATGTTAGCAATTTTGTTAACCACCAGTAACAATAAATGAATTCTATCGAAGAATCACTAAAACACCATATACCAGCCAAGAAGTAATTAAGCTAAAGATCACAGAGAAACTGAAAAGAGCATATTTTATTCAAAATTCTCTTGTTGAACTCATATTGTTCATAATCTATAGCACCATGAACATCTAAAATGATAACATGGAAAACATTAGGATATTTGAGGGACAAAAACTAGATAATCTGCGGAATTATGCTGTTGTATGGCTGCAGAGAAGAGACTTATGGCCTTTTTATAATATAACACTGCCGAACAGTTGAATGCGTAATCAACTTGGTTAAGTTGATTACCTGCCTGTTAAGAAGGCTTACGCTATACCAGGGGTAGGCAACCTATGGCACTCGTGTCGAAGGTGGCATGCGAGCTGATTTTCAGTAGCACTCACACTGCCTGGGTCCTGGCCACCGGAAGGGCTCTGCATTTTAATTTAATTTTAAATGAAGCTTCTTAAACATTTTAAAAACCTTATTTACTTTACATACAACAATAGTTTAGTTATATATTGTAGACTTATAGAAAGAGACCTTCTAAAAACATTAAAATGTATTACTGGAAAGCAAAACCTTAAATTAGAGTGAATAAATGAAGACTCGGCACGCCACTTCTGAAAGGTTGCCGACCCCTGCGCTATACCATGATTCAATTTTTAGATTACAGGAGTAGAAAAGGTAGAGTTGGTTGGATAATGCAAGAATTTATTTTAAAACATTTTTTTTTACTCAGCGATGAAAGAAATGATGTGACCATTATTATTTGACCATCTATAAAGGATCAAATTTTCAAAGGTGGGTAAATAATTTAAGAATCCAAAATCAGATTTTCAAACATGATCTAGAGATTTAGGACCCTGAATTTCACTGAAAGTCAATGGAATTTAGGCTTCCAAGTGCCTGGGTTATTTTTGAAAATGGACTCAGGCTATGAAGTCATTTAGACACTTTTGAAAATTCCATACAAACCTACTCAAAAAATAAAGAAAATCTATTTGTGAACAACTTTTTTTTTTATAAATTGACGGGGAAAATGCTTGTCAAATAAGCTGTTTGGGATTATTATAAAACCAGCTCTAAATGTGGGCTATTATTGTACTGCAGTATTTCTCGACATGCCTGTTCACAGGAGGCATTGTCATTATGCCATGTTTTCTTTACAAGAGGGTCTAAATCTACAAGAGGGTGCAAAATAATTTAAGCAAATGATCTGTGTTCTGAAAATTTCCTCCCATGCCTTTTGCATTTACATTCCAGTTCATAATCAGGTTCTGATGCAGCACAACAAAGAGGCTAACAATGCTTACATACCTCTCTCACGGGGGTGCTACGAAGATCAATCAGTCAATGTTGTCAAGTGGCTTAAAAATTAGAAGCTCTACATAATGTAAATGCTACTCATAGTACTGTGCATTGTTTCCACTACACTTCTTTGAAAGAGTCATCATAATCTATTGTGTCAGTTCTTCCATACTTCTAACAGAGGGATTTTCTTCTCTTCTATATAATTACAACTGTAATTATTAGTTTACAACCACCCCCACCATAGGTGCTGGAACTAGGGGTGCGGAGGGTACTGCAGCACCCCCTGACTTTAAGTGGTTTCCAATACATACAGGGTTTACAGTTTGGTTCAATGACTCTCAGCACCCCCACTATTCACGTTGTTCCAGCACCCCTGACCCCTACCACCAAAAAAAAATGAACAAAAAGAAGAAACACATTAACATTACTGAACTGGAGACCCATTGACCCCAAAATATCTAGCCTTAGACTGATGGTGGCTCCCATCCAGACTAGTCACACTGTCAGAGATTTCAGCTCAGGAGAGCAGGGGTGACTCAGCAAAGGTGTATGGTGGCATTGGTCCTTGAGGTTTTGCATGCTCAGTCTGGTTTACTGTGCAATGATCTGCAATTTCAAGGGAGAGCTCTGGAGACTGGGTTACAAGGCCAAAACAAAACAACAAATTATTAATGCCAAGTAGATAACCTTTAAAAACTCCCAAGGAATTTTAAAATACCTGCACTAGAGAAACAAAAGGATACTAATATAGCCCCACAAACATTGAGTACTGAAACTTCCCACATCTCCTTCCTGGCCTATAAAAAAGGATTCCTGTTATATGAAAATCATGGGTCTTCAATGTCTAAAATTCAAAAGTTATTATTAGGTTCTGCTCTGTAAAGTCTTTTATCAGAGACACAAGATCTATTTTGTGAAGTAAAAGAGCCGTAATGATCTCCACAACTAGCACCTTCAGATCTTTGGGAACAATTTACTGTGGCTTGGTTCAGCTCCAGGGTGAGTGAACAACATTTAATCCTCCACCATAAACAGGCTTTTACATTAGAAAATGTCACCACAATAGCAGACTCTGCTGGTGCTATTGTATTCCCAGTCATTATTTTTTAGTTGAAATTTTTGTGGATTTTAGACCTCTCGAAAATCAACTTGTCATTGCAACTTGCTGGATTTTACAGACTAAACAAGAAATATGCAGATGACCTGAAGTTGCAAGATGGCTGCTTTTAACAAACAAGATTAGCAGGGGCTGGCCAAGCAGTTATTTGGTTTATTAAATCTTAATAATCCAGGCACATTTATATGAATGCAACACAAATGTCAGAATCTGAAGATTCCCATTCTTGTTGCTATGAATGCCTGTTTGGCTGCTTTGAGAAATACAATTTCCTAGGAAGGAAATGCTATGAGGGGAACATGTCAGCGAATCCACGAAAGGAAAATGAGGATAAAAAAAAGTAATCATGTTGAGACAAAAAGGGAAGACAGCAAAGTATCAGGACTACAGCTGGATGAATAATTGATGAGCTGGTGGCCTAAGAGTGAGTTTCATTAATATTATCCTGCAGGTTCATTAAGTACTGTTCCAGGCTCATCTTAGAAGGTTCCTCCTGAGTTTTGATTAGGCACTGAAAGTCTTTTGCTTAGACATCAGAACTTCAGAGCTTTGGTTGTGACAACTGCTTTCTAAGCCCCAGTCCCTTCAGCCTAGCACCTTTTGGAGCTGTTTTTCTATTCCCCTCCCACTAATCACAGATCCCTAACCATGACAGCAAGTCTTAGTAAATAATATATCAAGATAAATGATAATTGTTCTGTTTTAAGTGTCTCCTAATGAGCATCATAAATTAAAAATTAATATTGCAAAGACTGTGTGAATAGCATCAACGCTATAAACACAGCAGCGGGGATCATAAATGCAAATGAAAGTGAAACACCACCCTTATCCTCCCTCCATCCCCCCAGCCCCGATATAGAAAAAAATCCTAGAGCCAGCAGATTGTTAGGCATTACAAAGCTAATAAATGACTTTAATGAAGTTCTGTAACAGGCAATTTCTTCCTATTTTTTTCATATTTACTCTTTCTGGTTATTTTACAGTCTCTCTAGAATTGTTTGTTTCTCTCATTAGGTGCAATGATAATTTTAAATTTAAACATGCTTGTGAAACAAAAAAATATTGAATAGACTGGTTAACAGATTGTTGGTCCTGATGATCATGTAGGAAAGCTAAAGCGATTTGGCAGTAGCCATTCTGTTATATGATGTTATTATTATTGTGCCTCCTATTCAAGGAGTGCATTCAAATGGTGTCTTTTTCTGGGTGAGTGAATAAGGTACACTTAGCTATGCCCTTGTACCTCCAAATGTCAGTGAGACACAAGGATGCAGCTAAGCTGCATGACAGAATCTTTCCTTTTTTCTTGACTATATATAAAATAGATAACTTATTAAGCCTAAACCTAGCTGAACTATTTGTACAGTTAATGTTTGACCCATTTTTGGTCACTGAATCATTTGTGAACTGATTCCGACTATCTTCATGTGCATTCATTATTAGTAAATATTGGGCAGATAGACTGCATGAATAATTTTCAGAAAATCTGTTCCTGCCAGACTGCTTTGACTACTGCATTCCATGATTGGTCTTGTGTGGCATCTATCCCATAGCATTGTTCCTGCACACTGATTAGTTGACAAGCTTTTTAAAACAGGAGAATAACATACAAAAACCAGCAAATACCGAAAAACTCAATTTGATATAATTTTTGGATGAATCAGACACCCATGAGAAAATTCTTGAAACTTATGGAATACACATTTTTACAAATACATAACAGTTGTCCAAATCCTACTGAATAATTAATAATATAATTCCAGGAATTATAGCAAAGCAAACCTGGCCCTTTAATTCACCAAAAAGTTTGTATTCATGCTGTGCTTTTATTAATGTAATCATTTTAATCTTCTATAATTGCTTCATGTAGGGTCACATGATTCCCATCTCAGCCAAATATATTACATTTGAACCCTTTGCAGTTCAGTTGTTGGGATACTTGAAATAAGAAATACAAAATGGAGTCTGACATGTGACTTCGGAACACCATCCTTGTTTACCTCGGGGCACTGACTCTAAGCTAGCCCCAACTAGTCAGGACTGGATTTTCCCGCCTTTGAGCTACGGACATTCCATCTGTTTTCCCGCCCAAATCCCTGAAGATTCTATCACTTTAGACTTGCTTGGCATTGCTATTCGGAACAGTCCAATTTTTCCCACCTTAACATCTATAAAAGACTGACCCCTGTGTGGATGCGGGTCTGTCCATCTGAGCAGCAGCCTGTGCGCGGTGCAGTGCAGGTCTCATCATGGTTCCAACCATATCAACGAGAGTGACACATATCCTGAAGACACCGGAGAAGACCTTCAACACTTACCTTATCCTGCTGTTCCATCTCCAGAGGGCTTCTCTTCCACGGAGATCACCATCCATACGTTGAACTCCTCAGAGTTCCTCCTTAACGGCTTTCCACTAGCCCAATAGTTGAGGTCCTGAGCACCACCACCGCACACAATTTAGCACCTAGATTAAGTAGGGTACTTGGCCAAGGGAGGAATTTATCTGGTTCTGGGTCTGGGCTTTATGCCCCATTGGAAGTCACTGTCACTATTGTTATTGGTTGTAATACTGGTTTGTGTTTGTAGTTTCCCCCCTTCCCTATTAATTGTATTCTTATCCCTAATACACCTCTTTGCTTTCACCTTACTTACCAGTCTCCTCTTCATTATACACCACACCATACCTGGGGTATTGGTCCACTGGGTAATTAGTACCAGAATGGGTCATATCTGCACTTCTGAGAAAAAGGGGTATCCATTTTCTTTCCCTCTACCACACTTGATTTATTCTAAGAGTTACCTTTTCCCCCCTTTAAGGCAACACAGTTTTCTCTTCCTTCTCCTCTCCATCCAGTTCTATCTTCTGTTCATCAAAAGGGATGACATTTTGTTTGCCACTTAGTTGCCTATCTCTCTTCCAGGACTTCACATATAGTGGTACGCTCTTTACTGCTGACCTGTGTATAACCAATGCCTTTAGGCCACATATATGCCAGTAAGTTCTCTTTACCAGCTCCCCAAAGCCACACTGCTCATTGGGTAGAATTACCTAACACATTGGCATGCTACCCTCTCGCCCCACTTTCTTTCTGCTTCTCCATTTTTTCTTGAGATATGGCTGTGTCATAAGGTATGTGGACAGACAACAAGATGTCAGCTCCTAAAATAGTAAAAGGACAAGGGAATTGGGTTGCTGAAGCAGACAAGAAAGACAGGAATTATGGGGAAAGTAATTACGGGGAAGAGGTTCCTCATCTCTCACCTTCCACTTTTAAAATTATGGAGGCACCAGTCACAGCTCCATACTTAAAGGAGAATTGAGCTTTATACTTACAGCACAGATGCAACTCTTCATTATATAGGAAGAATGCACTGCATTTTACCCAAACTTACAGCACTTACTCTTTAAGTATAGAATTAATTTGCTCAGAAAATACAAGTAAATATGTTAATTAGTTTATGAATTCAGATTAATTTTTAAAAATGAAGCAATTTAACAGTCTGCTGCCCTTTTTTGTCCCAAATGATAATAAGAATGTAATAATACAGACTCTTCAAACTTTCCATACTGTAAAACTCATTGAAATATAACACAGAGGCTACATCAGAAAAAATTAGGCTGCATCTAAACTAAGTTATTAATGATTGTTTTATCTAATCATTATGCTAACGCAGTCTATGGATCAGGCTAGTTCAAAGCTCAGATCACTCTTTATTGAGGCCATTCTGACGTTAGAGATAACTCAACCAATCATCACTCTTCCTTTACAGAGTATCTGCATGACAATTCTACTGACTAATAAATCAATGCTATGAGAGATATTGGACCCAGTTGTCAGGAGTTCTTATAGGTAGATGATCTGGCCCCAACCATCACTGCTCCTTAAAGGTTCAGTGGCTGCATGCTCGCCTCGGTAGCTGTGCTTGAAAGGCTCCCCATGGAACTGCTCCCTTGGCTTCTCTGCCAAGAGGAGCTGAGGTAGGAGAATAGGGAAAACCCTCAAAGCAGAGTCACTGGGACCCAGCGACTAATGCGTCTTTAAAAATCAGCTTTATCTAATCTGGGGCCACAAATACTAAAATGAATTAGCGGCAATTGTATGCTTATTTCATAGCATCTCTACAGGGCAGAGTTAAGGTTGCTTGTATGCCCCAAATGTCCATTTCAAAACTTTATCACGTCCGGATTTTTTTAAATATAATCTTAACTCTGAACTCCCGGATTTATCATTTTCGGGTTCGGATTAATTGAAATGTTCCTGTAATAGCAGTAATCCTTAAATTATTGATAGGTACGGTACTCTCAATCTTAACTCAATTTTAATGTTGTTTTTGTTTGGCGATATACATTTGTGTGGGGACCCTCAGCTGGCGTTAATCTGTGCAGTTTCACTGAAGTTAATGGAGCTATGCCAAATTTGCATCAATTTAGGATATGGCTTTATATATTTGCTGTAATTATTTTTTTAATTCATACAGAGAAAACTATTGCCTCTTGAAGTTATGAAATGTGGCTTTGCTCATTACACCCAAGTATAACTCCTCTTTTAAACCAACAGTGGATTTGCACTACTCCTCTCAAGTTTGGCCTGTAATGAAGACACCTGCTCACTAGGAAATGAGCTGAGGCCACCAACTCATTTCACATACCCATTGAACAGCTGTCACATGATAACAACTTCCAGGCACTACTGATCTGTGACAAATCTGAACCAATGACCTAGAGGTGAAAGGTGCTGTATCTAATTACCAATCCCCTAAATGCCCAGGACTAAGTTATTTAAAAACAATTTACAAATAGGTGCACAAAAATAAAAATCAAAAGCCACATAACCTAAAAGTTATATTAACAATATAATAGCAATATCATTCAGATCTCAAAAAAATAGAACTGAAATAAATCCTCCCCATCGCCATCCTTTCTCTGTGAAGAAAGGAGAGATAATAGGTAATGGGAGAGAATGAAACAATTCTTCTGTCTTCCTTCCCTCTTGTCATTTCAACAAGAAACAAGGATATTCATTCAAGATTGCCACTAGGAAAAAGAAAGAGGCTTATTTCATGGCCTCACATGAATTCATCAATGTAAATAACACTTTCCTTGGAAACAGCTATATGTAAAGCATAAAAATATCCTTATGCTGGGAAGTAAAACATTTGCTCTGGCAGCAAGCTTAAGAAACCAGCCATTTCATGATTGTGAGGTTGATGAAGTGGGCTGGAATACTAGCCAAAGTACATTTGAAGAACACACTTTTCTGTACTTTGATTCTGTCTCAGTCACATATTTTGTGGTGCCAGCAGTAAGCAGCATTGGGAAAGAGACACCCTCCTCTAATTTTTAAAATCAATGTCTCTGCAGTAGGATTCTTTATTCATTTCTGTCCAAACTCTAAAAAAGTCTAATTTTCATAGTAATGTGCTGTTCAGCAGCTTTAACTATGTCAGTGTGATAATCTGCTGCAATCCTTTTATAATTACAATGATGCCTCTTTAAGAGTAGTACAATTCAAACCGTACGTGTAATAAGTACATGAAATGAGAGGAAAGAGGGTTATTATAAATAAGTCACTGAAAGTTGACTTACTTCCTTAGGCTCCAGAACGTGCCATGCTAAACCCTCTGGGTCTAGAGAAACATGGACTGCATGCTCCAGGCTGCATGGCAGCTTGCCATCCATCTGCCCATCTTGCCAACATCTTCCTCTGTCTTGCCCGAGAGAATGATAGCTTGGTAAGAAATAATCTAATTCTATAGTAAACAAGAAGGATCACGTGAGTCCTAATTTCAAACAGAAATATATAGGAATGTTTCCATAATTTTTCCAGGGGTTTTAAACATTTCTACCCAGACTACTACTGTTCCAGAAAAACATGAACACATGGTAATATGATGTCACTCTGCAGACAAATGGAGCAGCCATTATGCACTCAACAATAGCTCTCACACAGCTGTTACATTAGAGTCTGCTGTAAATGCTGCGCTCACCACCGAAGGTGCAGAGAACTTCAGGGCAAGGGCAGGGCCACCCAGAAGATTCGGGGGGCCTGGGGCAAAGCGGGGGATCTGCGGCGCTTGTACTCACCTGGCGGCGGTCCGGGTCTTCGGCGGCATTTTGGCGGCGGGGAGCCCTTCAGTCGCTCTGCGTCTTCGGCAGCACTGAAGGACCCGCCACCGAAATGCCACCAAACAGGACCGGCTCTGGCTTTTTTGCCACCCCAAGCAAAAAAAAAAAAAAACCCTGCGGCGCGGCCAGAACGGCAAACCAGGGGAAAAAAAAAACCTTGCGGGGCAGCCGGAGCCAGGGTGCAGGGGGACTCCCNCAGGGGGGGGAAGGTGGAGGGAGCGGGGGGGGGGAGAGAGAGAGAAGGAAGGGCAGCCAGGGCTTCAGCGGGGCACTTGCCACACCGCCTACCGGGAGCGCTCCACGCTGCTCCGGACGGTGGGGAGGGAAGGACGCGGGCTGCCCTGCCGGGCTTGCTGCAGTGCTGGCACCAGCTGGGGCAGACAGAGCGCGCAGCCCGCTCCCAGCAGGGCACTCCCCTCCTCCGTGCCACCGCCCCCTACAGGGTGGCCGGATCAGCGAACAAAACGAAACAAACAAACAAAAAGCGGCCGTGCCACCTTAGGATTGGGTGGAATGCCGCCCTGTAAAATCTGCCACCCCAAGCATGAGCTTGCTCGGCTGGTGCCTGGAGCCGGCCCTGCCGCTGAAGACCCGGAGCGACTGAAGGGCCCCCCGCCACCAAAATGCCGCCGAAGACCCGGACCACCGCTGGGCCAGGGCTCAAGGGGCCCTTGAGGGGCCCGGGGAAAATTGCCCCACTTGCCCCCCCTCTCTGGGTGGCCCTGGGCAAGGGACTTGCTGCACAGAGGTTCTGTGGTCCAATGGATAGGGCAGTGGCATAGGAGTCAGGTGATGTGGGTGCTATTCCTGACACTGTCACTAGCCTACTAAGAGACCTTGGACAACTCTCTTTACATCTCTGTGCCTCAGTTCTCCCATTTGTAACAAAAGGAGGTAACGATACTAATCTCCTTCATACAGCACCTTGAGATCCATATAGGTTACAGGAGGCCAAGATCAGGAGAATGTACTCGCTGTGCACTGAGGAGGTCTCCTTGAGGTCCGGTATTCAGGATGCTTTTATCAGTGGGACAGCCAGGATGTTTGGGCAAAAAGGTGAAGGATCTATCACTATGCTGATCCTTTGGTTGTTTCCCCCAACAGATTGGGTATACTGCAGCTGTGAAAATTACTGCAACCCTGAGGCCACTGAAATGGCTGCAGTGAGGCTCTGCTGCTACTCTGAAATCTTGGAGGAAGGATTTATTTCTCCCTGACGCCAGTGGATCTCCCTGGAGCATAGCCTGGCTATTCAGGCTGTGTGCTGGGAACAGCATTTGCCCCATTGAGAGGGAATTGACCATGACACAGCGGGTTAGCCGGTACTCTTTTCAAAAAGACCCATGTAATTTTTATCTTACACTTGGACAGCTGCCAGAGACAGGCAGAAGGGGACTGGGTTTAACATATCCTTTGAAGAATAGCACATTAAACAGTGCAGCACCCATGATACTGCAACGTCAGTATACTTGAGCTCAACCATCTTCCCCACAGGTAAAAGTGCTGCAAAAGGCACTCAGCAGTGGGTGCAAAATAGAAGCCAGACTGAAATATATAGCTTCTCTTAGAGTGTTCATCGCCTGTATGATATCACACAGACCCTCTTTAGCATGTAAAAGCTTTTACATATAGCAGACATGCACAGCTGTTTAAAGATTTCTGAGCTATTTAGTGGAATTGCATCATAATGTACTAAATATCCTAACTTACGTAAGTGAAAAGTGAAGGTTGCAAATATAAGCACGAAAGAATCATGGTATGCAACTCCTAGGAGTTCTCCTGGTTCCCATTAACTTGCTCACACAGCACATACAACATATCAATGCTAGAGTAATTGACAGTGTTTCAGTATGTGCCACGTGGACAAGTTAATGTAACTATGGGAAGCTACTATTAGCATCTCCTGACTTTTTGGGTTTAAATTTGCAAACTCAATTTTGCATTAACATAAATTATGGCATTTTAATTATTTGTATGTTTGTTTACTGGGGAGGGAAAGGAGGAGGATAGAAAAACAGTAAATAGTGAGCTGCAGCACTAAAGCGCTAATTGCATAACTCCACAGTGCTGAGACAATTGTTCAGCTCGGATCCTAACAGAAAGTTTGAAGTGGAAGTTTGTACTCACAAATGTGGGCATTTAATCACTTATAACACTACTGTTAAATAAAACTGTGAGTTGTCAAACTGACTATAACTCACTGAGGTCTATCCACCTGCAGTAGCTGAGTTTTAGAGGCTGTTTCTCTACTTTGTTACACCGGTTTAACAGAGTAGAGAATCATGCCCAATCAAATATCTACTGAAGTCAACGGAAGCAGTGGCAGAGTCAGGTTTTCAACCAGCAGAGGTGATGCGTCATTGGTCATTGAGCTAGAGAGTAAGCCCGCCCTGCACTCAAGCCACAGTGGTGGCTCCTCTTCTGTGAGGCTAGACCCAGTTCCTCACTCCTGGCATTGCAAACTGACCCATGGGGTCGCAGCACCATTCAGGTTTGGCCTGGCTGCCCCTCTGTCATGATGGAGGGGTGGCTGGGCCATATTTGAGTGTGTGGCATTGCAACATGGTGCATAGAATCACAAGTGCAATGTGTGTGCCATGTCATAATTCCCAGAGCAGGGAGGCAGTCCCAGTCTCTGGGACAGGAGTTGCTGCTGCCAGGTGAGTGCTGGACAGGCTCGCTGACTGGCCCTTTGTGAATTGCACCACTTATACACCTAAAGACTGCTGGGTGGGAGAGGCAGTTGTCCTATTAGTTCCACCACTGAATGGGAGTCTTTATACTGACTTCAAGGAGGGTTGGATTAGTTTCATTGGTCTACAAGTCGTCTGCTTCAGAGATAAAATGTGCTATTTATTATGTATTTCAATGTGCTGAATTCAAATATGACAATTAAAACAACTGATTGGCTACTGTTTCTAAGATATTTAAGTTTTTACATTTTATGTCTATGTATATTGTGTAGATAGTAGATTTTAATCATAAATTGTAAACCTAGGGTCTTTTCATGTTTCATCTTTTATGGTTGCTTTATATGATAATATTTCACCTGTCCTGTTTATGTAACACTTTAAAAATCAGCAAAAGGGTTATATAAATAAAATTTATTATGAAACAAAAGGCAAAAAACTATTATGTACATGGTTTAGTCCTATTCAGTGTCTACTCGGCGCTTTTTGGCTTGTTTCTTGTATTCATTAAATGGAGCATCTCTTGTCACTGTCCAGCAATAGTCTGCAAGCATTGATGGGCTCCATTTGCCCTGATAGCATTTCTCCATTGTTGCAATGTCCTGGTGAAATCGCTCGCCATGCTCATCGCTCACTGCTCCACAGTTCGGTGGAAAAAAATCTAGATAAGAGTGCAAAAAAATGTATCTTTAGTGACACGTTACAACCAAGGCTTTTGTATGCCTTGAGGAGGTTTTCCACCAATAACCTGTAGTTGTCTGCCTTGTTGTTTCCAAGAAAATTTATTGCCACTAACTGGAAGGCTTTCCATGCCATCTTTTCCTTGCCGCGCAGTGCATGGTCAAATGAATCATCTCGAAGAAGTTCACAAATCTGAGGACCAACAAAGACACCTTCTTTTATCTTAGCTTCACTTAACCTTGGAAATTTTCCACGGAGGTACTTGAAAGTTGCTTGTGTTTTGTCAATGGCCTTGACAAAGTTCTTCATCAGACCCAGCTTGATGTGTAAGGGTGGTAACAAAATCTTCCTTGATTCAACAGGTGGTGGATGCTGAACACTTTTCCTCCCAGGCTCCAATGACTGTCGGAGTGGCCAATCTTTCTTGATGTAGTGGGAATCTCTTGCACGACTATCCCATTCGCAGAGAAAACAGCAGTACTTTGTGCATCCAGTCTGCAGACCAAGCAAGAGAGCAACAACCTTCAAATCACCACAAAGCTGCCACTGACACTGGTCATAGTTTATGCACCTCAAAAGTTGTTTCATGTTGTCATAGGTTTCCTTCATATGGACTGCATGACCAACTGGAATTGATGGCAAAACATTGCTATTATGCAGTAAAATAGCTTTAAGACTTGTCTTCGATGAATCAATGAACAGTCTCCACTCATCTGGATCATGAACGATGTTGAGGGCTGCCATCACACCATCGATGTTGTTGCAGGCTATAAGATCACCTTCCATAAAGAAGAATGAGACAAGATCCTTTTGACGGTCATGGAACATGGAAACCCTAACATCACCTGCCAGGAGATTCCACTGGAGGCACCATGCAGAAGTAACAATTGCTGGTATGATCTGTTGGCTCTCTCCAAATCATTGGCACTGCAAAAGGCATAGATTTCCTTTTCCTGTTCAACCACTGGCGAAGATTTGTTGCACAAGTGTTGCAGCATATGTGTGGGGCCCACCTCTTGTCCTGATCTCCAATTGTGCAGCCAAAATAAAGGTGATAGGCTTTCTTAACCATAATGGTTATACTGCGCTTTTGTGATGCAAAAGTCACTTCACCACAAACATAGCAGAAGTTATCTGCACTGTTCACACAAGTACGAGGCATCTCTGCTCACTTTGGCTAAACAGAAATGTGTCCCTTTGCAAAATCAAACACTGACAAATAAGAGAGGACGACACTGTATGATTTCTAGAGCTGATATAGGGCAATTTGTTCAGCAGAGTGATGTAAGCTTCGTTATGATTGCATCATCCATGACTTCTAGGAATAACATGATGCAATTCATATCATGTATGACGCAATACCAGCTTCAGATTGCACCATTCATTGTTTTGCCTAAAAAGCAAGTACTGTCCAAACCTAGTCATAGATTTATTCATAGATCCAGTCCAAGATGTATTTTAGTCATTTCTGGTTTAAATTGAGATCCCTTCCCTTTATAACTCACTTATCCTCCGCCATTCCCAAGTCAAGGGTTGTATATACTGACCCAATAGCATATCTTGAAAACTAGAGCCAATCAACAATTGTAAGCATCATTTTCGTTCTCAGTGACCCAGAATTAGTAAAGTGTGACTACATTTATTTCAGAAGCATTTTGGCTGTAGAGCAGTGTTCTTAAAAACAACTGGATTTTATTTATCTGTAAACAAAGAAATTCTTAAGAATTATTTTAAAGAGGAAAAAACCAATATTTTTCTGCTGGCCTAATCTATAAGTAGTTGAACAGATTTTCCTTAAAAAAAAAATCATCATCTTTGGTCTAATGTGAAGAGTCAGTCCAAATGGAACTATTTTGGAGCAAGTTGTAAGTGAAAAGAACAGGCTATAATGTTAGTTCAACTGCAACCTTAACTATAGTGTTTGCTATCATGAACGCTGTTACAACAGATGTGCCGTTGCACCTTGGGATGAATTCATTATGGCCTGAGAAACATAATCATGCCATTCAGACCATCTTTTGTCCATATGCTCATGTGGTTTACACCCTTGGTTTATTGGCATTGTACTTGGTTATAGAGCAGAGACTCCCAGAATCATAATTTGTACTTATTGTTACAGCTCAGGAGAATCCCTTTGTAGCATGGATTTGCATTACAGAGGACACTCCCTTTTTGGAAGGGGCAGGGTCTGCACCATAGGCATCATAATCGTAGTACAAACACTTAATATCATTTACATAAATTAGAAAAAATTGACAGCATAAGTAAAGCTTGAACATGGCAACCAAATTTAAAATGAAAGGTACTGTGGGCTACTGTTCAGGACATTTTAGTGCTATAAAAATGTAGATTATATTGCTATCTTACCCCATAATTTATGGGATGTATATTGTAATTTATTGAATGTCATGACTTATCTTTTATTCATATAGTTACTATCCCATTACCAAAAAGGGAGGTTTGTCAAAGGTTAATTATTTTAAATTGCTTAGGCAAATTTATTTTGATTTGTACATTTTTTTTGAATAATCAAAGGTCTATATATTCATAAATCCTTATGAAGTTTCATATTTTAAAAATAATATTTGTTCATGAAGCAGATTAAACAAATGCTTTGGTAATGTCTGAAAAAATGTCTGTTTTTGCCTCTAGGTTGAAGCTTGCAAAGAATTGTCAGTCTATTCCCTCCCCCCCCCCCTTCATTCCACAACTTTTCTGGTGGACTTATAATAAAATGCACCCATCTTTACAGCTGCCTTGTCTTCACCATTTGTCTACTTATCCAAATGTTACTGCTTGTAATAATCCACGATTGGGAGCTCTCTGGAGCAAAGACTGTTTTTCTTGGTTTTAGAGTGCCTAACACAATGGATCTCTGATCAATGTTTCCAGGCACTATCACAATATAAATAGCAACAACAACAATCATAACTTCTCTTCATGTGTCAGTATAATAATGCCTGCATCTGAAATTTTCACTCCATGCATCTGAAGAAGTGGGTTTTTTACCCATGAAAGCTTATGCCCAAATAAATCTGTTAGTCTTTAAGGTGCCACTGGACTCCTCATTGTTTTTGTGGATACAGACTAACACTGCCACCCCCTGATACTTAACAATCACAACAACGCTGTGGAAGCACAAGTCATTCAGCAATTGCTCATAGGCCACAAGAGCCTTGCACCTTTAGATGTCTAGGTTCCAACCCCAAAAGGATGGTAGCGACTGAAAGTTACCAACTCAAGGAGCTGTTCAGTGTCCTCTGTTAAATGAGCAACAGAGGGTCCTGTGGCACCTTTGAGACTAACAGAAGTATTGGGAGCATAAGTTTTCATGAGTAAGAACCTCACTTCTTCACCCCTCTGATACTCTGTTAAATGAGTTGTTAGTCTAGTTCAAGTAGACTGCTGTTCATATCACAAAACACACAGTTAAGAATGTGAATTCTTAAGGGCAAACAAATGAAAAGATATGGAGATTGAACTAGCCTCCTTCCCCTGAAGAGGTGGAATAAGACAGAAGCACATTGGCAAGGCAGGAACCTGCATTATAAGGCAGGATCAATACTCCCAGGAAGCCTTTGGGAGAGGCAGGAACAGAACATGGCTCTCACATGTCCCCATACTGGCTTTAAGCCCCAAACCATCCTTCCCCTTGAACAACTCACTTAACCTATTTCTGTGTCTCAGTTTCCTTGTCTATAAAGTTGAGATAACAATACTTACACAATTGGAGTGCCGGAAGTTTAAATTAATTCATGACTGCCAAGTGCTCTGAGATCCTTAGACTGAAGGTGCTATGTAGGTGCTAAGTACAGTAGTAATAAATAGTAATAATTATTAATATTACTGAACCTCTGTGGAGCCTGCTATACTGGTAAGAAGAAAGAGGAAACTTCAGTTTCTAGTGCTGTTCATCTGGATCCTTTCATAAATGGTATAGTATTTTCTAAATGTAATGATGCTGTTAGATGGAAACATTCCCTGGAGAAGGAATTGTACTGGGACATGGCAAGGGAAGTATGTTTAATAAAGTTGCTATTGGGCATAATTATGTATTTTAGGTTACTTTGAGGTGTACACAGTGGGCCAGCACCAAATGTAAGAATAAAGTATACGAGAGCATGGATCTTCCAAATCTGGCATAACCATCCTACAGTACACCTGCAGTTAGTTTATTATTTAATTACTCTTCTTAACCACTGAGCCACAGTAAATGGACAGTCACCAAAACTGGGGAAGGGAGAAGTAAGCGTACCTCCCCCGTGCCAGCCGAGTTCCGTATTCTAGAAGGAGGATTTGCAATGGGGTGGGAAGTGGGGAGGGAGGTAGAATGCTTTAGCTGCTCTACCTCGGGCTTTTCCGCCACAGCGGAGCCACTTTAAAATTGTATTGGAGCTCCATAGCTGTCCTGAGTGCACAGCCTGAGGTGGGGGATATAATGAATCAGTATTTGTCCTGGCTACACTGGACACTGCCCCTTACCGGGCAGTGCTGCCCACTGTTTGAATTATGCTGGCTCTCTCTATGCTTCCTCAGTGTCAGGGAGATTGTAGCACTTTCTGTCACTGTCTTCAGGGAATGTTGTGCCTTGGGGGATCACTGCCAGGGTCTGCTTTGATTTCTGCTGGAGGAGATACTGGTCTGAATTTACCCCAATACATTTAAGTGAGGTAGTTAGAAACAGCAGAATCCTATTGTTTGTGATCTACAGTCCACAACCTTTCATGTTTTCAAACAGCTCTTGGACAATATTAGGAGTGGGAAGAGAAAAAACTCAGGGGAAACAGCTGATTAGATTCTGGCAAGGAGGACCAAACATCTGCTTCCAACAAAAGACATCTGCATATTTCACATTTATTTTTCATAATTTACAGAAGCAACCTGCCAAAATTGAGCAAGGGAGAATAAACTAGCACATAATTAGCTAAAGTTTGCTTGCTTTAGAAGTTATTAGCATGAAGCCCAGTAGCTCACCTGGGAGGACATCAAGGAATGTATATAACTACAGTTTGATTTTGTAAATTCAATTTTCGGTCGTGTGTCCCAGGCCAAAAAGACTCAACGCTGCCATGCATGTAGGGGATGAACGAGGGTGCCAATTAATGCAATCCAATGAATGTTGTGATGTCCCTGTGTCAAGCACTGTACAGCTGTCTCACAGGCATCAATAACATTGTTTATTAAATAAGGTTCGATTAGACAGAAGGTTTTTGCTACAGCTACTTAGTACAGCAGGCTGCAGGTTAGATAGTAGCAAAATACTCTTTTAATCAGGAGGGTGCACTATGTGCTGTGTGTACAGATGGCACAGTGAGTGCTGCTATATCAGGCTTGTGGATTTTTTGAGGCATTCAAAAATATTTTGTTAAACACTGAAAATTATAATTCTTTGCCCAGATGATAGTATGTTTAGAATTTGTGATGAAAACGAAAAGTGAAACACAAAATGAATTATATGATCGGCCTTAAATGTATACCGGGGGGAATAAATACAGCAAATTATATTACTTCGGTGACCTACACCTTCTCAATTGAATTTCAAACTCTGCAAGGTCATTAGTGCATTTGACAACTACAGTAGAACCTCAGAGTTACAGACACCAGAATTACAAACTGACCGGTCATTTGGAATCAGAAATACAGGCAGCAGCGGAGACCAAAAAAAGAAAAAGAAAGTAAATACAGTACAGTACTGTGTTAAACGTAAACTACTAAAAAAAATAAAGGGAAAGTTTAAAAAAAGACTTGACAAGGTAAGGAAATTGTTTCTGTGCTTGTTTCATTTAAATTAAGAACTTTAAAAGCAGCATTTTTCTTCTGCACAGTAAAGTTTCAAAGCTGTATTAAATCCGATGTTCAGTTGTAAACTTTTGAAAGAACCGCCATAGCGTTTTGTTCAGAGTTATGAGCATTTCAGAGGTATGAACCTCCATTCCTGAGGTGTTCATAACTCTGTAAAACTCTTTCAGCAGTATTAGAGTGGCAAGGGAAGAGCGTTAAATACTGAGTCAATTCTTGAGGTTTTGAAACTCTGTTTTGAAGTCAATGAGTGTTTTGCCCTCAGTAAGGAATGAGTAAGAGCTGAGTAAGGCCCTCACAATTTGGCTCACTGTAACTGACACAACAAATCAGAACTTTGGTTGACATCCTGGCTCCACTGAAGTCAATGGCAAACTCCCCCTGACTTCAGTGGAGCCAGAATTACATTCTAGAGTTGTGTGAACATTTCACAAATAGGAAGGAGAATGAGGGCTGATCCAAATGTGGATGCCCATCTCTATTTTAAAATATTGATAGAAAAATTCTCTCTCTCTTTTCTGCACTATTTTACTGAAATTGGGTCACAGGATCAGAATTAGATATGATATTGTCCTAAGAAAAAACAGTACACTGTGGCCCTATACCATTAACCATTATTGTAAGATGATGTGTTTTGAACTGAAAAATACACACTATTTTTATACAAATAATACCTCTCACTTATATAGCACTTTTTATCTGCAGATGTCAACGAGCTTTCCCAAGGAGGTCTGTATCATTATATCCATTTTATCGATGGTAAAACTGAGGCACAAGTCCATTAAGTGATTTTGCCAAGGTCACCCGGTAGTCCAATGGCAGAGCTAGGAATAAAGATCACAGGTCCAACAACCTATGCTTTGGCCATACTGCCTTCCATACTTGACATAGCAATGGGAAGTTCAACTGGTTGAGAATAATTGTTATTTTTAATATTTATAAAAATTACCTAGAGCACTGGAAGGCACTTCTAAATTTTTGTATTAATTGAAATAAAATAATATCTATAAATGAGTAAGTTGAACCCACATTTTAAAAGTCTTGAATTTCAATATCTTTCAGTGTTTTTATTGAACATGAATGGTGCTGCACAGCCAAGGACTGCGGTCCCATATTTAGCCAGCAGAACATGCGCAGTATGAGCAACTCAGAATTCCCTACCAACACACCTCAGCTCTGACCTGTACTCATAACCTTGAGGGCTGGGAAGATAGTGCAGTCTTCATGCTCACTAGACCCCTGATTCATCAAAGCACATAAGCATGTGTTTAACTTCCATTAGTAGGATGGATCTCTGCTGAATCAAGATTTGAGTCACTGGTCGCTCTGCTGAGATTGCCAGTTAGTGCCAAATGCAGTGATTTTTGTGATGTTTTCTAATGTCTACTTGCAACTGGACTGAGGCCACCTACTCCTTACACATAGGCCTTACACATTCATCAGACAGTAACAGCTTTCAGTCATTACTGACCTGGACCAGATTCCATGTGGTGAACCAGACATGAAAAAAACTACATATTTCATTACCAGGGTGTATAGTCAATTGTTTAAGTGTCAGGAAAATAGTCAGCAGAAGCTCCTATGGGCAGGAATAGTTTCCTTTTTTCATGGAATGTGCTTAGCATAGCTTGGACACCAACAAATAATAACTAATAAAAAATTGACACTATTGATCACAGTAAAAAATGTAAATTGTATCTTCCTAGAAAAGCACAAAAAACTTCTATGAATGTCTCCTTTTTATCATTGTTACACTTGGTCTTACTCATCCAGTTAATTTAATTTTCATGTTGCAGCAATATTCAGCCTTTTGATTGCTTTTAATTTCATATACAATAATTTATCATACATATTTTGTAATAACATTTAATTAAACATATATTAGTATAATTTAATGATCTTGCCAGTGACCAAAACTCTCCTGTGAATTAAACAGAAAAGATGCATTGGACATAAAAAGAATGTGTGTAGTAAATAAATAAAATAGAGACAGCTTTGCAAAGCAAATAAGACTTGCAAAGCCAATCTGTCACAGGAATGTTGGAAATGGGAAGAGTTTACTCATTTTAAAACATTAATCATGCACTTGCTCCATTTATTTAGTTATCTATGTTTTTCATATCACTCTGATTTGAAAATGTGTAAACAATTTAGAATTAAAAACCAAAAATGAAGGGGAGGGATAGCTCATGGTTTGAGCGTTAGCCTGCTAAACCCAGGGTTGTGATTCAATCCTTAAGGGGACCACTTGGGGATCTGGGGCAAAATCAGTACTTGGTCCTGCTAGTGAAGGCAGGGGGCTAGACTCAATGACCTTTCAAGTTCTAGGAGATGGGATATCTCCATTAATTAAGTCACACTTGGTATTTTGCCTATTTACATTACAATTACCCAACCTGGCTTAAAACTAATGAGCTAGAAGCTTTCCATTTGCACACCTTTTGATTGGAATTATGCTCTTTCACAACTCAGTGAACTACCGACTCTCCCGTCCACTGCCATGTCTTAACGCTCTGAATATGTTCTTACTGGCATGTAGTAAATAGACACAGGTAAACTAGTTCAGAAAAAGTAAGACTCCCATCACTCCATGGATCATAACTAGGAACTCATTAGAGGTTCTGCAATGTTTGGTTAAGTGACCTTTGTTTCCTTCCCTCTGAAGGGAGACAGAAGAGTTCTTACAATTTTCCCCTACTCACTCCTGATTAGGGTGGAGCATCGCTTTGTATATGCATGGGTCTGTTTGTATGTAGGCACAACAGCCTGCTATTCTCCTTCCAGACTTTTAGAAATAACTGCAAGATTTATTTCTTCTTCCAGGTGGGATCCTTCCCAAGTTAAAGATCATCAAGGGTGACCAGCAGGCTTCTCTATGGATTTCAGAAACTGACCTTTGTCATCCTTATTCTTCAGGTGGGTGTGCTCATTGCTGGATCTGCTATTACAAATATGCCTTATGTAAACTATCATAGGTGGCAAAAAGAAGAACAGGAGTACTTGTGGCACCTTAGAGACTAACAAATTTATTAGAGCATACTCCTGTTCTTCTTTTTGCGGATACAGACTAACACGGCTGCTACTCTGAAACCCATCATAGGTGGCTTGCCCATTCCCCCATTGCAGAAGAATGTGACCCAGAAGCTTCTCTGCTGTTTACCACTGCTTCTGTCTTTAAAATTTAATAACTCTTGAGCTAAGACACCCCACAGTGCTACAAGGTATATGGAATTCTCCAATCTCATCAAATAATTCAAGAATACCCCATTTTACCCTGCGGAGTGACAGACACAGTGCTTAAAGGTTGACAATAGTGAAGCAGCAGAACTTAGCAGAGAGTTTCTGGGCCATGTTGGGGAAGCAGGCAGTTCACACATTGTTCTCACTTCTGATTCCCCCAGGAGATGCTAAGCAAGGAATCTGGAGGGAGCAGAGAAGAAGGGCAAAGTGATCTTGCTGGACAACCTCAAAGATCCTTGAAGTGGCTTCCCAGCAATCTTCAGAAGAGCCAGGAGTGTAGCATGCTTGCTGACTTTTGAAAATTGTATTGAGGATTCAAAATCCTCAAGGCCTCCTGCAAGAATTAAATTAGTTGGGAAGAACCAAAGGCTGCTTGCTGGAAGGGAGACTAGCACACAGAACAAGGGATCACTGGAACCCTTTCCAAAGGTTTGGGCAGGTTATATAAACTTTGAATAAGCATCTGTACTTTTAGATATTTATTCAGACCTACCTTAAATTTCAAAGCATTGATGGTTCTCCCATTGTTAGTAAGAACTAGCTCACATATCCTACTCACTGAGCTGCTGCTACTCTCTTAATAAGCTGACTCTTATCTGTCTTTTAGACCCCATCACAGTAACACTGCTACAAAGAACCTCAATTACATCATGGAGCGTGCAGACAGACTGACATGAGGAATGCCTATAGTCTGAGTACAACCAGGAACAATAGTGAATTAGTAGCTAGGCACCCAATCTGCATGCTGAAGGTCACTTGCAAACTGATATAGCCTCAGCGGTGCCCGCTCTCTACCCTCGCTGGGCTCCTTTTTTATTCTGCACATTTGAGAGCAGAGAAGTGCGTGCATCATGAGCCTAAGATTTATTTCCACTTAATATCAGACTTCTCCGAGTGGTTTGCTTACTTGTGCTGATTTGTCGCCTCTATTCAGACTTGTGTGGGAGAGCAACAAGCTTGCACTCCCTGTTGCACAATCCACACAAGCTTGCAAAATCAAGGTCAGAATATCACTCAAGTTCCTTGTGGGGGAAAGCTGTCCCTGGGGCATGTGACAGTGGGGATGCTCATCATTTCACCCATCACATGATTAACTCCTGCCCATGTTGAATCCTCCTAGGTACATCAACAACACTCTGTCAGACTGGGGGTGTAGTCTGGACTTGGTTGACTAGTCACCATAGGGGAGATTTTCAAAGGCATAAATGGCAGCTAGTGGCCCAACTCCCATCAACCCTCAGTGTGAGCCAGGCCTCTAGCTGCCCTCTGTGCCTTTGAAGGTGTCCCCCAGTATAACAAATTGACTATGTTTACTTTATTCCCCTTTCTTATAATGTGCACATAAGATCATAACTGAAACAAAGATCAATCTTAAACTCAAACAATAGGAAAAAAGACAAAAGACAAAGCTGATGGTGTGAACGCCACGCACAAAGTCCTGAGCTCTAACATGCACTGCAATTCTAGGAGGAATAAACTGGAGATCATCTACAGTGAAAACTGGCCCAAATCAAAACACCCAGTTTCAAACACCCCCAAACTTTACAGTGCCCTTAGCACCAAGCACAGATTTGTGACCTAGTTCTCTCTCTACCTGCAAACAATGCTGACAATGCAATTTGCTTCCGCAATAGTTCTGAATACTCCAAACCAAGAAGCCAAGAAAGTGCTGAGCAAATGGGAAATTAAAAACATACCTTTCTTGAAATGATGTTGGTCTCCCGAAGTCACAGCAGCCAGTTCCTGCCCTGCTTTTGTCACAGCCAGCACCATGTTGGAAAATTAGAGCATTAACAAGGAACCTCAGAGCAAGTATAAAGCCAGCCTTAAGAAAGTCAGGGATGTGGTAGTTTTCAAAGTTCCAGAGACAGAACATGACAGGTCTATGAGTGACCTAAAAAAGAAAAAAAAATCTTTCATTTATTATTTAAAATGGTGTACCATGATGACATTTTCCTTTCCAATAGCACATTTTATTTAAAGCTTTCAAAGTGTTTAAAAAAACAGCCACCTCTGGGCTGGAATACAACAGCTGTTTAATAGCTCACAACACAGTATTCAACAGCTCAAGCTAGCAGGTCAATTCCAATGGAAACATACAGGTAATTTAGGTATAGTGTCCTATTCTTCAGGAAAGTGCCTTCAGATTTTTAATGAACAAAAGTGACAAAGAGCTTATCTCATCTACATCTCATTTTATAGATAGCACCTCCAGAAGCACAAAGCCCCCTGATACAGAGAGAGGGTATTGGTTCACTACTTATTCAGAGGGGTAAGAATGCCATCTACTCACACAAGAACGACACTTTCTGTCTCACCTAAGTGCTCCTTGGAGGTTTCCTATGCAAGCCTTAACTGGTCCATCCGTGTTTAGCATGTGATATTTGATGGGCATTCTGCAAATTCAGGCAAATATTTCTGAAATAAATAGAATGTATTGTTTTATTAGCAGGTTCCCTTTTACCAAACTTGAGATAGAACAGCAGCTAGGGTTGCCAGATGTTCGGTTTTCGACCGGAACACCTGGTTGAAAAGCACATGCTGCCATCTTTGCTTCTCTGGGATTATAAACCATTCAATGAGCATCACCTGAAGAAGGGCACACTGTTAATGCTAGATGACAAACTGAGGCGAACAATCACAGGCATTGATTAACATCAGCAGGAGCCTCTCCCATTCTCCCCGGCTATGGAATGAACCAGAAAGGGCTGTTTTAATGATAACAAGAATGTGCTTGAGTGTGTGGGACTCACAGCAGCTGTCTCAGTGGCAGTTCTGAGCCTGAATCTTAGAATCCTGAATCTGAGGAGGAGAGGGTAAGAGACTAGGCTAACAGGGACTTCAAGAGAAAGCAGAGTGTGGAGAAGGAATGGTAGTTAAAACACAGAAAACAGCAACAGCTTTGACACACAGAAAGCATATTGCTCAGAATCCTGGAAGCCTGTGTAAGCTGGGGTGATAACAAAAGCTACAAAATCAACATGATCATCTGAAGTGTGGAACTTTCTTTAGCTACAGGTGATGTACATAAGGCTATATGTAATAAAAGATTGCTATACAAAAGCCCAAAGCCACTACACTCTACTTGACGACAAAAGAAAGTTTCAAAGCATTCAAAATAAAAGTTTTTAATCATACATGTTGAATTATAACCCCATTCATGGGTTTCATGTGGCCTTGCTTCTTTTGTAAGCCTGAGAAGTAAGGCAGCTGCATTGTGCAAACGGCATCCTCAAGTGAAACACTCTAGAAAAAGAAATTGGTCCAATATTTTGGTGCTTGGGCCTTTCTCAAGATAAATAATCTGTATCTATTTCAAAGGAAGAACAAGCCTAATGTATTTATGATTGTAATAACAATTTTTTTTAACTAGGAAGATGATTCTGATTTTATTTTAAAGTTACCATACATTAATTGATTTATTTTTATCACTTATTGTGGGCAACAGCTAATAAGATTTAATTCAGGGCCTCTAGCAAATATCCTAATAAAGGCTTGTGGGCAAAAGAGCAGATGAGATTTAGATGGATGAAAAGCTAAAGTTCTACATATTTGGGGGCTTTTTTGTTTTTGTTCTTTGTCACAAGCTACTTCCTCTACAAAGGAGGATTATTACCTCAGCTACACTCCCTCTCCTCCCAACCTCAGTCATTTATCACTCTAGAATACATGTAAGTCCCAGGGGGGTTACCAAAAAACAAAGTAGCTCAAAGATGCTCCCTTGTTTGGATTTTTTCAGCTGCTTTGACTTCAGAGTCCCTCCCACTGGGATGGACAGAATGTGGGTCATCTAAACTTCTCTATCTGTTCTGAGTTGTAGATGGACAGCATTATGTGTCACAAGTGATGAAAGTCACAGCCTGTGGAGAAGAGCAGCTGCTTGCCCAGCAGGAGGTCCAAATGCTCCCCTGCTGACTGAGGCAGTTTATTTCACCTGAAGTAAACTTAGCCTTTGTTCCCCAGTTTATGAACTGTCACTAATTTACAGTATCCCAGTGGGGGCGCTATGCTTAAAGATGTGAACTTGTGGTAAAGAAAGGAGAGGAAGAAAAACCTCTGTGAGAACTGTATAATCCAGCATGACTTTGAGGCGGGTTTTATAAAACATCCTTATAAAGATCACTCTCTCTCTCTCACTCACCCATTCAAAATTAAGGAACTATCAGCCTAATCCAACGCCTTCTGAAGTTGCTGAAGAGTCTGTCATGAAATTCAGTGGGCTTTGAATCAGAATCCAGATGAACCAGAAAAACAAAATACCGGCATTCACTCTGAGGAGATGCACATTCATATTTTGCTGTGTTTTTCAATCAATGCCATTAAAACCACCTGTGGTGGTACTAATAGGCACTGTTATTATACAAGTGATCTAAACCAAACAAAAACAAACCACAAAAACAAATAAACAAACAAAAACCTGTAAAAGGCAATTTGACCTGTGGGGCCTGTTTGATTTTGACTAAATATTTACTTTGGAGGCGCTTAAAAAAGTAGAAAGAGAAAAGAAAAAGAAAAATCACCTAATTACTTTCATGACCTCACTTGTTGTTATAACATCCCCTCAGTCTTATGCAAGTGTCGTGGGGTTCTGTAGAACAGTGAGAGGCATCTTGGTGATGGATAACCTGGCATAGGTAGAAATTATCCTGTAACTGAACCTGTACTACAGATGAGTTATCTGTAATTTGTTCTTCCTCCAAAATTAATTTAGCACTTGGGTCTTAAAACAGATGAACAGCCTCATAAATAATGCACTTCTCAATGTTAATACAACCAAAAACATCGAGATTGACCTAAAAAGGACAATTTTGTCTGATGTTTTCTTTTACTCTAAACAAATTCTCCTTCTTTTAAAATTCTTACTTAAAAAAAAAAAAAAAAAAAAAAACTCATGCTTGAGTGTAACTGCTAGTGAGCCTTTGTTTTTTACTGAATCTAGCTTGAATCACCCTCACCCCCAACTCTGAATCTTTCATAGTAGGTAAAAACCCTTTTAAAACCTTGTAATGTCAACGGGTACATTTTTCAAAAGCACCTAAGTAATTTAGGAGTTTAAGTCTCATTTTCAAAAGTGACTAAGGAACTTAGAAGACTTAGGGTACTTCCAGACTACCCGCCAGATCGGCGGGCAGCAATCGATCTATCGGGGATTGATATATTGCGTCTCATCTAGACGTGATACATCGATCCCCGAACTCCAGAACTCCACCAGGGCGAGCGGCGGTAGTGGAGTTGACAGGGAAGCCGAGGCCATCGATCCTGTGCCATGAGGACAGGAGGTAAGTCGAAATAAGATACGTCGACTTCAGCTACGCTATTCCCATAGCTGAAGTTGCGTATCTTACATTGACACCCCCTCCCCAGGGTAGACCAGGCCTAAGTCTCATTGAAAGTTAATAGGAGTTAGGAGCCAGATTTAAATTGATTTTAATAGGAGTTAGGTGCCTAAACACCTTTAAAAATCGGGGGCTAGGTTCCTAAATCACTTAAGTGTTTTTGAAAAAATTACCCAATGCCTCTTGTCTGCAAGGAGATCTCTCTCCCTTTGACCAACTCACATACTTTCCTGTGATCATATTCTGTGAAGCAGCTCCTCTTCCCATTTACTCTCTCATGGGAAAGGCTCTTTTTTCCTCATTTTGTACCATGATCCTACTTCTGTGGAATGGTACCCTAGGTTAGGGTATAAACCAAGACCCCACAATGTAACAATGAAAGATTTCCAGAGGTGAGAGGTGAGAAGTTTAAGATGTATAAACTATTTCCCTACTATGTGATGGGGGCGGTGTGGGGGGGGAGGGAATGGTACCTTGAATTACTGTTTTATTTGACTTCGGGCTCAGGTGCCTACGCAATAGAAGCCAAAATAAATTCCTAAGACACTGACCAATAGCCCATTGAAGTTCATGGAAAGATTCTCACTGACTGCAGTGGGCTTTGGATCAGACCCCATACAAACCTGGGCACTGAAATCACTGAAAATGATCAGCATATCATTACATGGGAGCCATCTGATGATGCCATCAAGGGTTTGATAGAAGTCCTCCTTATTTTTGTCTGGATGAATCATTGCTGGTGCATATGTGCTGATGACAGAAGCATAATAACCTTTAGCAAGGCCAATGTGGTGGAGCACAAGTCTGTCATTAAAACCCTTCAGCAGTGATTCAAATTTGCAGGCAGTCAAAGGGTGGATGGTAAACCCTCAGATTTGCCGGTGAAAGACGTAAACAGCACTCACTTCTTCTAGCTCTAACTCACCAGCAAGATTTGTCTGGCACTGTGCAGCAATATCTATCCTGTACAGTACCAGTACTCTACCAAGTATAACGGTTCTAGGCTGAGGTCCATTGCCTCTGTTGAGGAGTGTGTGAACATTCCAAATTGCAAAATGTATTTGGGTTTTCCTTATACTTAGACCATGAAAAAACTGAGTGACCAGTCAGGTGCAGCACTTGGACAGGTTTGGATGGGGTAAACATTTTTTCAGGTTCTTTTTCCATCCCCTTCACCGTTCGAGGAGAGCAGCACTGTTTCTAGATAGGATTGCTTTGACATCTAGGAAGGATATGAACATGGCTACTGCTGTCAGATTGTTTGTGACAGCACAAAGGACTTTGGGATATGCCCTGAGACACACACAGATGAGTGTAGCAGTAGTGGAGGCACAGTAACATGGGTACGGCTTTGGAGTGGGAACATTCACACTCAGGCTAGGCTAACTCAAATGCTCAGATCTGGGGTGCTGAGCACCTGGACTACCTATGCAGTGTAGACCTACCTAACTGGGAGAAGAGGATGTGGCTCCTTCTCAATGTCTATTTGCAGCAGCAGTCATTAGCAGAGGAGGCCACTACTCACTCAGTCCCTGGGAGTTAATGTAATCTCTCAGTCCAAACCAGCACAGAAATCAAGAGTCTTAGTTCAGAACCCATGGTCTTCCTCCAGTGTTAAACTAAGGCTGGACTACCAGAGGAACTTGTATGGGATTTTCTGAATTGGCAAGTAGAGTTAATTTTTAGGTAATTCAATTCCAATCACTTCAGATTGTTTGCATTACCAGAACATAAAATGGAAAGGCATGGATTAGTCAGAGCCTCACCCATTCGCTGCTGCTAGATCTCCTTTTCCTTCTTTAGAAATGAGAAAGAAAATATTTTACCAAAAGCATTAACACTGAGAATGAGTCACTTCAGTACCTTCAAGTGCAAACAGCACAATTTGGTATCTTCTTAGCTTATTAACATCCAGTCTGATTTTACATGTTTGATGCCAAACATTTGTAAACTTCAACTAGCCCTATTTGCTATTGACAATCAAACTGGCCAACACAACTTGGCATCTATATTCCAGCTATATTTGCATCTCCATTTTTTTTATTACTACAGAATACACTATTCTACTTATTTGTTTTTATGGACACATTACTTGTTTAGAAGGTGAATCAGTTAACACATATTCCTGTCACTAAGGTCAGCAGCAGTGACTGAATATGCACAGGAGGCAGATCTGATGAGTAAGATGGTGTCATATTAACATAGCATGCAATTTTCAAAAGTCCTCAGCATTTGGCCTAACTCTGCTGCCATTGCATTCAATGATAAAACTCCCATTGCGTTCAGTGAAAGGTAGATTTATGTACCCTGATCACTTTTGAAAATCCTACCCATGTCACTTTCAGAGTAGAACCACGCTAAACACTGCCATACAACTCCAGTCACATTATGATTCACAGTATATAATGGACAAATTGTGTTTTATTTACTATTATATATAGACATTTATAGAGTTAGAATATGAGGGTGTGGTAGAAAGGTTTTATTGGCAAGAATATGGGATGAGTACATTACTCATGAGTGGTTAAGCCATTTGCAAGTAACGTAGTCATACTAAATGAATTCTAGTATTCACTATTATTTCAAAAACAATGGCTGTTATTTGAAAGCTGCTAAGAAAGTTGAGAATTTTAGAAGTAATCCTGGTAGAGATGGACCAGTGAGCTGAGGTAGGTGAGGTAGCAAATGTGCGTAATGAAGGGAATTTAACACATAGTTTTGCAACTACAAAAACTCAAAATTCCTAAATGGGATAGACAAAAAGGAAGTTTTCTCTGTTTTCTTGAATTATTTCTTCCTTTTTCCTATGATTTTTGGCAGCATAGCTAGTTATCTGATTTTTATATAGCATCTTTCCAATATTCTTTTGTCCTTCTGTTTTAAGACTATTGGATCCCTTGAGACAGACTTTCTACTGTATCAGTCTGAAGGAAAACATTCAAGTGCACATTCTGAGCTGCATATGCACAGATTCATGTTTCCTAGGAAACAAGTGACTGCTCATTTCTGTGCAAAAATGAATTGATGAATCAACTTTAGCTTCCCGCAAACATTAATATTTTGATTCATAACCAACATCAAAGTATGAGAAACGTATGTATTTTAGAAACCTAAGTATATCATTGTTTTTGAGTGGCATAACCCTATTTCTGCCAATTATTGGCATTCTAGAAAACTGTAGTAAAATTATATTGATTTTTAGACTTGCTGATCATAGGCTCATATTATGCTGTAAGTTACAGACCTGAGAACTGCAGATCCGAGACACCAGTGCGCTCTAACCAGTGAGCCAGTGCCATATGCATTCAAGAGTGTTCATGTACAACCATATGGGAAGAAGAGAACTGAGTGCTTCCTGCTGTAGCACCATCTGTTGGCTATATAAAGTCATACAGGGCTAAGAAAAGGGAATATTGGCCTCCGAAATATCTTTGACTTCTCAGCCCCAACTTTTAAAGTGCCTTCAGAGTAAGGTTAAAGAGATAATTTAAATCTGATCAATCTGAAACTTCCTGAGGCATCTACAAATCTATTCTTCTAAGCAGGACTTGGATTTATTTTCCGTAGACTTTTTCAGTACATGTTGGAATCCTATTTTTTTTACAATTTATTTACTTCTAGATTTTTTATGAATTGATGTTAGAATTGGGTTCTAAATTTTACATTGTTATTTAGTTGATGGTGTAACTCTAAATATTATGAGTGGGATTTTCAAAAGTGTTCAGAGTTGAACTAACTTTGCTCTCACTGAAGTCAATGATGAAACTCCTACAGCAGAGATAGCTTATTAGCTTAGCAGTGCATTAAGTGCTTGTAAAAATCTGACTGTACAACTTAAAAAAAAAAGAAAAAAACAAAAGAGCTGGGACTGCATCCAAAACTTCATGAGAAAGACTATTAAGAAATAGGTGTATTTCAGAGTCCACCTGATTTCAATCTGCCATTAATATACAGTGTGCAGTACAAATTTAAGGTTTCCAGAGCTAAATTTTCTGAAACTTCTTGTCATCGGAAAGATGGTCAAGTCCCTCCATATCTAGTAATTGCATTGAAAATGTCCCCTGTATTGAAAACCTCATCTATATGAACTTATTTAATATCTCCCATGACACTCAAATAACTGAGGCTGTATTGCATATGGGCAAATCTTGCAAATCTTTGAGGACTGTTGACTACTCTCATGAGTAAGGCTTTGCAGGATCAAGCCATACACAGTATATATGGGAAACATTCATTAAAAATAACTAGATCAAATATAACCAATTATTTTCAAGGATTGGTATTAAAAATAAATATATTTCAATGGTAAAGTCTCTTAACACATATAATGTAGAACAGGGGTCGGCAACCTCTGGTACGCGGCTCACCAATGTAAGTGCCCTGGCGGGACAGGCCAGTTTGTTTACCTGCTGCGTCCACAGGTTCGGCCGATTACAGCTCCCACTGGCTGCGGGATGGGGGCAGCAGGAAGCGGCGTGGGCGGAGGAATGTGCTGGCCATGGCTTCCCACCGCCCCCATTGGCCTGGAGCGGCGAACCATGGCCAGTGGGAGCCGCGATCGGCCAAACCTGTGGACGCAGCAGGTAAACAAACTGGCCCGGCCCGCCAGGGTGCTTACCCTGGCAAGCTGTGTGCCAGAGGTTGCCGACCCCGATGTAGAGCTTTATTCTAATGCAGTATTACCAACATTTATCAATATTTGATAATGATCACCCATCCAGCCTGAAGCCACAAATAAAAAAAAATATAACCTTCTTTTCTTTCTTTCTTTGCTTGTAGGTTTCCCTCATATGTGTACACATACATGTACATACATGTGCCCACATATTAGCCTCATAAAAGGCCACCTTGTAGAAATAAAATAATTTAACTTTGCAACCATTCCTAACAACTATTTCTCAGTAAGAAGCACACCTTTCCACCACTTAAAATTCTGCACAATCAGGGTCAAGTTGAACTCACATTTTGTAAAAAAAAAAAAAAAAAGTTTCTTCTACATCAATTACCAGGAGAAAAAGAAGAGCATGCAAAAGTCAGAAATTTAAAAAGAAAAAGAAAAAGAAAAAAGGAGGGCGGGAGGTTAAGGCAAGGCCACACTGCACATCCTATGTATTTTATGGTGTATGTGTAATACTGTAAGACCTGATCTGCAAAAACATACCTGAATAGTTCCATTGCATGATTACTCATGGAAATAAACACTGTTCCTAGAGTAGGAGCTCATGATGCTGGAGTGCTGGCTATTACAGTGTCTTGAAGACGTACCTACTTTGGGAACAGAGCAGTGCAAGCTGGGTTGTGTTGCTATGAGGTGGGGCTGGAGTGAGGAGGCGGATCAGCAGCAGCAGGGAAGAAAAAGGATTTTCCTTTCTTCCTTCCTTCCCTCTGGGTCCTGGCTGCCATGGGATTTTTCAGACTTATACTGTTGTTTCTCACCTGATGGATTTACACTGATATTTCAATCTGAACTTCTGGAGGAAAATAAGTTTTTTTTTCTCCCACTCTTCTATAACACAGAAACGGCTGAATTGATGTTTCATCTCTAACACGGAATACTTTGGCCCAAGAATAACTTTCTCAAGGAAATTCCTAACATCTGAAAAGGGAAGGCTATAGTAGAAACTGGACATCAACCTTTTGTTTTTTATTGAATATTGTATGTGCACCTAGAGGTATTGTTTGGGCACATAAATCTTAACAATAGTGTTCTTTACCAAGAAAGCCAGACAGAGAGGTTAGAGATATACAATCATATGTTTTATTTTCTTCTTGGATTCCTAAATACATGTATGCTGTGTATTAGGCTCAATAGAACATTTATCAGAATTTGACATCTGAAATGTACGCTTAGGTCTGTATGGCTAAAGGGCAGCATTGCATGACCTACAAAATCAAGCTGAAGAATGCAAAGAGACAAGAATCAGTGGGGTTAATCTTAAGAAAAACATTAGTATTGCCAAATGTTTTTATTTTTCCATCTGTAACAAACATGTAGAGTTTCCAAGAGACATCTTTTAAAGTTAATAGTGTTATTTGCTAAATGCACAATACACTGCTCTACAGCAAAAATGCTACTGAAATAATTGTAGTCAAACTTTACTAATTCTCGGTCACTGAAAACGAAAATTATGCTTAAAATTGTTGATTGGCTCTAGTTTTCAAGATATGCTATTGGGTCAGTATATACGACCCTTGACTTGGGAATGGCAGAGGATAAGTGAGTTATGAAGGGAAGGGATCTCAATTTAAACCAGAAATGACTAAAATATATCTTTGACTGGATCTATGACTAAATCTATGACTGGGTTTGGACAGTACTTGCTTTTTAGGCAAAACAATGAATGGTGCAATCTGAAGCTGGTATTGCGTCATACATGATATGAATTGCATCATGTTATTCCTAGAAGTCATGGATGATGCAATCATAACGAAGCTTACATCACTCTGCTGAACAAATTGCCCTATATCAGCTCTAGAAATCATACAGTGTCGTGCTCTCTTATTTGTCAGTGTTTGATTTTGCAAAGGGACACATTTCTGTTTAGCCAAAGTGAGCAGAGATGCCTCGTACTTGTGTGAACAGTGCAGATAACTTCTGCTATGTTTGTGGTGAAGTGACTTTTGCATCACAAAAGCGCAGTATAACCACTATGGTTAAGAAAGCCTATCACCTTTATTTTGGCTGCAAAATTGGAGATCAGGACAAGAGGTGGGCCCCACACATATGCTGCAACACTTGTGCAACAAATCTTCGCCAGTGGTTGAACAGGAAAAGGAAATCTATGCCTTTTGCAGTGCCAATGATTTGGAGAGAGCCAACAGATCATACCAGCAATTGTTACTTCTGCATGGTGCCTCCAGTTGGGAAAGGTGTGTCAAAAAAGAAAAAGTGGACTGTGCATTATCCAAACATTCCATCAGCTATATGCCCAGTACCCCACGGAGAAGGACTGCCGATTCCTGATGCACCAGAATCATTCACACTTGAGTCAGACGAGGAAGAGGATGAAACTTCTGGTCCTGAACCATCAATGTCACAGGACCCACATTTTCTCCCATCCTACTCCTCTGAGCCACACCTCATAACACAAGGTGAACTGAATGACCTTGTCAGGGATTTGGAATTACCCAAGAGTAAGGCAGAGCTGTTGGGCTCCAGACTACAGCAGTGGAATCTCCTGGCAGGTGATGTTAGGGTTTCCATGTTCCGTGACTGTCAAAAGGATCTTGTCCCATTCTTCTTCATGGAAGGTGCATGTAGCCTGCAACAACATTGATGGTGTGATGGCAGCCCTCAACATCGTTCACGATCCAGATGAGTGGAGACTGTTCATTGATTCATCGAAGACGAGTCTTAAAGCTGTTTTACTGCATAATGGCAATG
This sequence comes from Trachemys scripta elegans, assembly GCF_013100865.1. Classification (NCBI taxonomy): domain Eukaryota; kingdom Metazoa; phylum Chordata; order Testudines; family Emydidae; genus Trachemys; species Trachemys scripta. The sequence goes on from NC_048300.1 coordinate 18,681,599, forward strand.
TTTTGCCATCAATTTCTGTTGGTCATGCAGCCCATATGAAGGAAACCTATGACAACATGAAACAACTTTTGAGGTGCATAAACGATGACCAACATCAATGGCAGCTTTGTGGCGATTTGAAGGTTGTTGCTCTCTTGCTTGGTCTGCAGACTGGATACACAAAGTTCTGCTGTTTTCTCTGTGAATGGGATAACCGTGCAAGAGATTTACACTACATCAAGAAAGATTGGCCACTCCAACAGTCATTGGAGCCTGGGAGGAAAAGTGTTCAGCATCCACCACTTGTTGAATCAAGGAAGATTTTGTTACCACCCTTACACATCAAGCTGGGTCTGATGAAGAACTTTGTCAAGGCCATTGACAAAACACAAGCAGCTTTCAAGTACCTCCGTGGAAAATTTCCAAAGTTAAGTGAAGCTAAGATAAAGGAAGGTGTCTTTGTTGGTCCTCAGATTCGTGAACTTCTTCGAGATGATGCATTTGACCATGCACTGCGTGGCAAGGAAAAGACGGCATGGAAAGCCTTCCAGTTAGTGGCAATACATTTTCTCGGAAACAACAAGGCAGACAACTACAGGTTGTTGGTGGAAAACCTCCTCAAGGCATACAAAAGCCTTGGTTGCAACATGTCACTAAAGATACATTTTTTGAACTCTCATCTAGATTTTTTTCCACTGAACTGCGGAGCAGTGAGCGACGAGCACGGCGAGTGATTTCACCAGGACACTGCAACAATGGAAAAACGCTATCAGGGCAAATGGAGCCCATCAATGCTTGCAGACTATTGCTGGACAGTGACAAGAGATGCTCCATTTAATGAATACAAGAGACAAGCCAAGAAGCGCCGAGTAGACACTAAATAGGACTAAACTATGTACATAATAGTTTTTTGCCTTTTGTTTCATAATAAATTTTATTTATATACCCCTTTTGCTGATTTTTAAAGTGTTACATAAACAGGACAGGTGAAATATTATTATGTAAAGCAACCATAAACACATGAAAAGACCTAGGTTTACAATTTATGATTAAAACTCTACTATCTACACAATATACATAGACATAAAATGTAAAAACTTAAATATCTTAGAAACAGTAGCCAATCAGTTGTTTTAATTGTCATATTTGAATTCAGCACATCAAAATACATAATAAATAGCACTTTTTATCTCTGAAGCAGACGACTTCTCAAAAATTGTAGACCAGTGTTATCTGTCCTCAGCTACCCATTCAGCTGTACAGGGCTTTAGATAGCTCCTCACACTATGAATAAGTTTCTTGGAAGATACTGAGTGCTCACAACTCCTGATGATATCAGGATTAGGTGTTTTCTCCTAAGGTAACATATATTGAAGCAAAGATAGGCTGTTTGAATAAAAGGGCTTATTCAAGGCCAGTATATCATCATCATGCAGAAATGTTATCTTCCTTCACGTCCCACCTCATGAGAGGGAACCTTCAGAAATGGTTACCCAGGTTAAGAAACAATGTCATTTTCCACCGTATCCTTTCAAGGGTGATCCATCCATCGGATGTGGTATGAAATAGTGTGTGGAGGCCGTTGCATCTATGTACCAGGTTGTATATTTAACTATCCCATGATGACTTTATAAAGTTATACATGCCCCTTGTACTTCCAGGCTTTACTACATTCATGCCCTCTTAGCAGGGCTTCCAGCAGGTCTTCTCTGCCACTTACACAATCTAGACTGTACAGCATGACTACTCACAGGTTTAAACAGCTGTTACCATATTATAAACACCCTGTTTATACAGTACTATAAAATGGCAGATTGGTTTTAAGATAACCCTGCCATTTTGCAGCCACTTATTGGGAAAGGGTATGATTATATCTGAGATTTCCTATGTGAGCCTTGTCTTGGTGAGCATCTCTACTCTGAGACCTCCCACCTTTTAGGGGTTCAATTGTCATGTCAAAAGTTGGCAAGCAAAAACTATGGCTGTGGTGGCTGTTAGAATGTGGAATTTATTCCCTTGAGAAATCCACCACCTCCTCAGCTCAGAATACAAAATTTCACAAAGTTTATTTTTTCCAAGGTGTTTTTAAACGTGATGACTGTCAGCCCGTTTAGGAACCCTGCTGACCCTCATAACCAATTTTTGTTTGTTTGTGCGGATATATATATAGTTGCATTTATGGCTCAGTGCCTCAATGAGGTCTGAGACTGTATACAATTAAAATATACCATCATTTTAGCACATAGCCAAAGATAATAGAAATAATTTCTTTCAGACTTTTAACCCTATATTTGGGCAATCATGCTTTACAACAATCATCTTTGTTGTGATGCTGGCAAATGTCATATATATTTTTTAATGCAACCTTAACTTTCCCTTCTATATCTCTGATGTGGAATACCATGGGCACATTTAGCCAAATTGTCCTTCAAAGGTCTTTTGTGCATGAGGCTTTCCCCCCTTTATGCTTGAGAAGACCTCATAGGCTCAGCTTTAGGGAAAGTAAAAGAGTTAGACTTTCTTTGTTCATTTCTGTTAGCTGAATTTGTGTTGTGGGCTTCTCTTGGGAAATGCCATCTTGGTTAACGTTCTCAGTTTCATGCTCAATATAACTCATAGTACTAGCTACTCTTCTTTCTAAAAAACTGCTTTTCGTTAGCTGGCTATTGGCTGAAATACAGGTTGATAATTCTGAGAGTTGGGTGCATCTTGGTATTAAATAATATATATGGTTCTGCAGCTGTTTTTACCCTATACGTCACTGTCTGTCTATGCTAGGGGGAAGGACAGGAAACACTAGATGTGGTTTAATTAGACCACAATTTTATTATTAACTGTGTGGAAGTACCCAGCAGATAAAAGTGTACTGTGCAGGTAACTCCATGATTATTTCAATATATACCCGGAGGGCTTCTGTCAGCCCCCGCCTTCCCTTTCGCATTCTGGTCCCCAGACCACCCACTGCTGGGACCTTACCATCCAAGTTCTTCATAGGTAACTGATTGAATGACCCTGCAACCCTGTTCTCATTTAATTCCCATGCTATCTTTTCCTTTACAATATGGCCCATTCCCCCTAAGGACTTCAAATTTTTAGATATCACATGCATTCTTTTCCCCATAAAGGGACTCCTAAACCTTTGCCCCCCATCCCTGCTTGTGTTTTGTTCCCCAGATCCTGCTCCTGCCTCCATGGGCCTGCAAGTGGCACCTGGCCTACTTCCCATCCTGTTCCCCCACTGCTACTTTCCCCTTCTGCTCTGGCAAGAACAGGCGGGAAGGGCCCCAAAGCACATTTCACAAGCATGCCTAAATTTGCAGATGCTATGAAAAAAATTGCCTTCATTGAATGCCCAGAAAATGTCATTATGTGCTTCAGGCCTGTCATGCCTGCTATGGAATGAACAGGCCACTGTCCATGTGGACTTCGGATCCCTGTGGCATCATCCACTCCAACCACAGCGTATGAGGTGGTATGTCCCACCTGATCCCAGTTTGTGTTCCTGCCCTCAGTCTAAACTGTTTGTCATAGTTAAACCAAGCCTGATTATATCTATATATTTAAGCAATACAGGGCTTATGTCCAAGTAGGCCTCTGCAATATCTCCCCCAGAGATCAAGAAGGCAGCCTCCCAAATTTCCCATGTTGTAGTCACCTTTGACTGCTTGGACATTTCATTGCCCTGCTTGCTCTGACCCAGCTTATTGTTTGCTTCCCCAGGATCCACATCACCCCTCAGCCAAGGGAAATCCAGCAGAAAAGCAGACAGACCATGTGGCAAGGATGCCACCCATTGGTCCCCCACGGCCCTCCATCCCCACTCTGTCCACCCTGTGCAGGGTTTGATAATCCCCCCCCCACACACACACACACACTCCGGCACATCTGCTATGCACTGTTTTCATTTTAAAAAATCGGCATTGACAGTATGTGTTCAGAAGAAATCATTGCACACCAGAGTAAGAAAGTTAAAAACTGAAAGAATCCCAAATACCATTCTATACACCGTACTACATGATGATGGGCGGCTTGCTCCTTAGGCATTTGCTGGAGGCACAGTCTCTAGAGAATCTCTGCTGCTTTAGGAGACTTAATATTTCCAAAAGAAACATACCCATGAGAGCATGTCACTGAGGTCAGTGGGTGTTAGCCGAAGCCTTGTAAGTTAAAAGCAACATCTCATAATCTTTGCTAAATGTAATGGGTAGTCAAAGTAATGAAGCTAACCCAAGCGTAATGATTAATCTTAGTGTGAGTCATGACCCTGGCAGCCTCTTTGTGAACCAACCGCAATCTATATAATGCATTCTCAGGAAGACCAGACAACAAGGAGTTGCATTAGTACATAGTGCAGCTGGTGTGAATGCATGTACCAGCACATTCAATACCAGCTATGGAGAGCAAAGGTCTTCATTTTGTAATATTCCTAAAAGGACAGCAATTTCTCTTACATATTTAATATGCTTATCAAAATTAAAGAGCTTGATTCCTAGAATTAATCTTTGTAATGCTAAATACATATTCACCATAAAAGAAATTGCTAGACACAATCTCCGGGCTATATCTAGAACTAACCATCAGCAACACCAATTTTCCCTATATAGTCTCAAGGTCACTTAAAGTTAAACAATAAACATAAGATAGCTTCAGTGGAAAGGGTAGCAAGTTTAGTTGACCACTCTGCAGACTCAATGTAAATTTTTTTACCACAATGAAGTAATTAAAATAGGATGAATGGACAAAATCACTCAGTGAAAAGGCTGGTTTATTCAACAGAAAACATTTGTACCTGAAAACCAACTTTGTTATTAGATATTTAGTCTGATGATTTGAAAGGCTAGTGTGGGAAGGATCACCAATGGCTGGTGGTTTAAAAATGCTGATAGCCTCATTTTGGACAGATCTGTAGTTCTGAAATAATTTCATTTTGATGTATTTTCACTAAAAAGGGCCGTGTCATGTCAAAAAATTATCTTTAAATGGATATTGTCAAGGGCTTGAAGCCTCAAAATGTAACGTGAAAAATTTAGAGGGCTTTGTTACTGATTTCTTGACTCTGAAGGAATATTTGTCCCTCATTGCAATGGCTGCACCATCACTCAAGTCCCACCTTCTCAGTTTAATAACCCACCAACACCACACGCAGGATGCTGGATTGTTTGTACTCACTGGTTACAAATTCATGTCAGGTGTTCCTTCCTTCATGACTGACAGCTCCATTCTTGTGAACAGCAATGTGGTTCTGAAACAAGCTTTCTCTTGGTGAACATATTGTCTCTCTTCTGTGTTGTGTTCTTATGGTCTGTAAACAGCTGTGTACTATTGCAGAGGTGGTTGCATCTAAGGCTAGGTCTACACTACCCGCCTGAATCGGCGGGTAGAAATCGATCTCTCGGGGATCGAATTATTGCGTCTCATCTGGACGCAACAATCGATCCCCGAATCGATGCTCTTACTCCACCAGTGGAGGTGGGAGTAAGCGCCGTCAACGGGGAGCCGCGGAGGTCGATTTTGCTGCCGTCCTCACAGCGGGGTAAGTCGGCTCCGATAGGTCGAATTCAGCTACGCGAATTGCGTATCTTAAATCGACACCCCCCCCCCGTAGTGAAGACCTGCCCTAAGTGATCCTTCTGTTTACTTGTAATGGTGTTATAAAGCTTAATTAATTAATGATTGTAAAACACTTTCAGATCCTCATACAAAAAGTTGCTGTAGAAGTACAAAAGTATTATTTTAATACCGTGCCTGCACATAAGAATGGTGCTGCAATGTGGAGCGACAGCCCAACATGCTTGTGCATGCCTGTAAACCAAACAAGCTGGCAGGTTCAATTTTAGGCCTAATGATTGCTGACTGTCAGTTCCCTTTGATTCCATTCTAGTTTTGCTTTAATATAGTTGAAAAGTTATTAGAGAGTCTTGAATCAAAACCCAGCTCCAAATTTCTAGTTTCTCTAGTTTCTCATAATGTACCCATCCCTGTGGTATCTGAAAGCCAAGCATGTCCGAACTCTGGGGAAGTTCACATCCAGTTTTAAATTTTGCAGCTTGTAAAACATATATTGCAAATGATACCAAATGGAATCTTTCCCATACAATTAAAGTTGATGAAGAAGCTTTTTATAATTAAATGGGTTAGAACCAAGCTGATTCATAATAGCACAGTGTATTTTTAAAAACACTTTTGGATATAAGCTGTTCTTTTATTGGCTAAAGCACACACGCCTGTTCATAATGCCAGTCCTAATGTACAGTAGATGTTCAATAATCCTGCAGTGAGCTGCTGTCACATTATGTCTAAATCATTCAAAAAACTCAAAGCATCTACATCAATAACTTGGTATAATAGAATCAAAGACATCATTGCGGCAGAACTTGTGCTACAAGATGAGCAAGGTTTATTTATTTTGGCCTTTCCTTAATTTACCTTGTCAACAAGGCAAGGTGATTTTGTGCCAGTTGGAAGCAGTGTTTTGATTGGTTCAGCCACTAAATTGACTTAGATATTGAGCCTGGTGGCTCCCCACCCACCCATGGAAAAACCTGTTGGAAGTATCCTGGGGATTAAAGCATCCACTCACTGAGTTTCCCCCAAATCATTCTAGGAGGAAAGCAGGGTTCCTCGTCTCTCCCTCTTCCCCCTGCTTCCCCAAATGGGACATTTTACCCCACAGAACCTGTAGATCTCAAAGGATTTGCAAGAGCCAGGCTAATGATGTGAAGGTCTTTATGAATCTAACCTGGCTGTGAAATTCCTGCTTCTCTCTTCTAGCTCTCAGAGTCAGCTGTCCCTGCACAACTTACAAGGTTCCACAGCAGGAGGGGAGAGTAATGGAGAAGTCAGTGCAGTCTGAGGCCTGGTCTACACTAGGAGTTTATCTCGAATTTAGCAGCGTTAAACCGAATTAACCCTGCACCCGTCCACACAATGAAGCCCTTTACTTCGATATAAAGGGCTCTTAATATCAATATCTGTACTCCTCCCCAACGAGGGGAGTAGCACTGAAATCGGTATTGCCATTTCAGATTAGGGTTAGTGTGGCCGCAATTCGACGGTATTGGCCTCCGGGAGCTATCCCACAGTGCACCATTGTGACCTCTCTGGACAGCAATCTGCTCTGGTCAGGTAGACAGGAAAATCCCCGCGAACTTTTGAATTACATTTCCTGTTTGCCCAGTGTGCAGAGCACAGACGACCATGCAGAGCTCATCAGCACAGGTAACTGTGCAGTCCGAGAATCAAAAAAGAGCACCAGCATGGACCGTACGGGAAGTACTAGATCTGATCACTATATGGGGAGAGGATTCAGTGCTAGCAGAACTACGTTCCAAAAGACAAAATGCCAAAACATTTGAAAAAATCTCCAAGGGCATGATGGAGAGAGGCCACAATAGGACTCACTTCAGTGCCGCGTGAAAGTTAAAGAGCTCAGACAAGCCTATCAAAAAACAAAGGAGGCAAACGGTCGCTCCGGGTCAGAGCCGCAGACATGCCGCTTCTACGCTGAGCTGCATGCAATTCTAGGGGTGGGCCGCCACCACTACCCCACCTCTGACCGTGGATTCCGAGGCGGGGGTAATCTCAGCCATGCCTGAGGATTCTGCGGATCGGGAAGAGGAGGAGGAGGAGGATGACGATGAGCTTGCGGAGAGCACACAGCACTCTGTTCTCCCCAACAGCCAGGATCTTTTTCTCAGCCTGACTGAAGTACCCTCCCAACCCTCCCAAAGCATTATCCCAGACCATGAAGCCATGGAAGGGACCTCTGGTGAGTGTACCTTTGTAAATATAAAACATGGTTTAAAAGCAAGCTTTTTTTAATGATTAATTTGCCCTGAGGACTTGGGATGCATTCGCGGCCAGTACAGCTACTGGAAAAGTCTGTTAACGTGTCTGGGGATGGAGCGGAAATCCTCCAGGGACATCTCCATGAAGATCTCCTGGAGGTACTCCAAAAGCCTTTCCAGAAGGTTTCTGGGCAGTGCAGCCTTATTCCGTCCTCCATGGTAGGACACTTGACCACACCATGCTAGTAGCAAGTAATTTGGTATCAATGCATGACAAAGCCTGGCAGCGTATGGTCCCGGTGTTTGCTGGCATTCAAGCAACATCCGTTCTTTATCTCGCTGTGTTATCCTCAGGAGAGTGATATCGTTCATGGTAACCTGGTTGAAATACGGGAATTTAATTAAGGGGACAGAGGTGGCCGTTCCTACTGGGCTGTTTGCCTGTGGCTGAAAAGAAATCCTTCCCTGCAGTTAGCCAAGCGGGGAGGTGGGGGGGTGGATCTTCCCTGATACCAGCCACGCGGTGGGGGGAGGGATAAAGTGATCATCCCAGAGAATTGGATGTGGGGGGATTAGTTCGGTTTCTGCTGCTGCACGTTAACAGGAAAACCGCAGCACTCAACGGGCTTTGCTTGGTATGTGGGAAAGGAGGGGGGCTGCTTGTAGGAAAGCTGCAGAAGCCGAAAAACAATGGCTTACCATGGCCGCATGCAAGCCGAATTCTGTTGCCCGGACCTGCGTCTGTGCTCTCTAACACCAAAGCCACAGGCACTCAATATTAAGATGCAAAATGCGACCTTGTACCGAAATCACATGTGCTATGTAATGTGAATAGTGTTGTTCACCGTGAAAGAGTATAAGCATTGTTCTGTAAAATGTATCTTTTTAAATACTTCTCTCCCTTTTTTCCTCCCTCCCGCAGCTGCAAATTTTTCAAGCCTCCCTCCTCCATCCTAAAGGCTATCTCAGATAAGGCGTCGAAAAAAGAGGACATGAGACGAAATGTTCTTGGAAATCATGGAATCCACCCGCAATGAAAGAGCTCATCTGAATGAGTGGAAGGACACGGTAGCAAAGTACAGGAAAGATGCCAGTGAAAATGAGGCCATGAGGGACGCTCGAGATGAGAGGTGGCAGGCTGCAACGCTGGGGCTGCTGCGTGACCAAACGGACATGCTCCGGCGTCTGGTGGAACTTCAGGAATGGCAGCAGGAGCAGAGAGTGCCACTGCAGCCACTGTATAACCTCCCTCCCCCCTCACCATGTTCCATAGCCTCCTCACCCAGACGTGTAAGAACGCGGGGAGGGGGGGCTCCATGCACCCTCCCACTCCACCCCAGTGGATAGCCCAACCAAAAGGCTGTCATTACTTTGAACTTTTTTAGTGGCCTTTTCCTTCCCTCCTATCCTCCTCCCAAACCCCACCCAGACTACCTTGTCAGTTCTCTCCCTCTTTTTATAATCAATTAATAAAGAATGCATGATTTTTAAATGATAGTGACTTTATTTCCTTTGAAAGCAACCTGGGATCGAAGGGGGAGGGTGGGTTGCTTACAGAGAACGAGTCAATCAATGGAGTGGGTTGCATCAAGGAGAAGCAAACAGAATGTTCACACAGTAGCCTGGCCAGTCAAGAAACTAGTTTTCAAAGCTTCTCTGATGCGCAGCGCTTCCTGGTGTGCTCTTCTAATCGCCCTGGTGTCTGGTTGCGCATAATCAGCAGCCAGGCGATTTGCCTCAGCCTCCCACCCTGCCATAAAGGTCTCCCCCTTACTTTCACAGAGATTATGGAGCACACAGCAAGCAGCAGTAACAATGGGAATATTGGTTTGGCTGAGGTCTGAGCGAGTCAGTGCGCCAGTGACCTTTTAAACGTCCAAATGCACATTCTACCACCATTCTGCAGTTGCTCAGCCTGTAGTTGAACAGCTCCTGACTACTGTCCAGGCTGCCTGTGTATGGCTTCATGAGCCATGGCATTAAGGGGTAGGCTGGGTCCCCAAGGATAACTATAGGCATTTCAACATCCCCAATGGTTATTTTCTGGTCTGGGAAGTAAATCCCTTGCTGCAGCCATTTAAACAGAGTAGTGTTCCTGAAGACTTTATACAATCTGTTGCCAAAAACCGGTTTCTGTAAAATCAGAATAATCCCGTAGTGTAGACATATCCTGAGGATAGTTTAACTTTTATACTACCCCCCACCCAGGCTTTGGGTTGAAAGGAGAGGTTGGCTGAAGTAATGCTCATCCTTCAGGCCTGCCATCTCCCCAGCTACAGATCCTAATCCCACAGAAGACACTCAGTGGAGACACCTGACTCTTCCCCATGTGAGCAAAGGTGAGCTCCTTCACATTAATGAAGTACACTGGCCACTAATTTTGGTTGGGGCCTCAGGGTGCTACCACAATACAAATAATAGAGAAGGTTCCTAGATGAGATGCCAAGTAGTAGGCATAATATAAACCCATATAAAACATAAATAAGGTCAATATTGACCCCCTGCTCATTTCAGCTTGGTCTCTACAATAGCAGATCATCATTTACCTACAATAATTTCTGCTCCATTGATATTCTTTCACCATTGTCAGAGCTGTTCAGAAGCTCTTCTGTATTAGTTTTCGAAAAGCCCAAAAGAGATGCAGAACTACAATTCACTGGATCTCAAGAGTTTTATATACTGGAGGTACATTATCAGTTTAAGAGTTTGTAGACATTTATCATTAAATCTAGTTAAAAAAAATGATGGAGCAGTTTCCCATCAAAAACTGCAGTTTCATTGAAACTGAAACAGGAACATGTTGATTTTGACTACATTATTGATGGGAAGAAGTTGATATGAATCTTTAGGTTCTCATTCCGTTTCAATAATGTCAAAACATTTCATTTTGATATGGTAACAACATTTTGTTTCAACTTTATCATTTTGATTAATTTCACTTAGACTTTTACATCGAAGCAGAGGCACAAGTTAGGGATTCCCCATCCTGTGCCCGGGGACACAATGCCCCCCCAGCTGCCACTGAATAAGGCAGGTACAAGCTGTCTCTCTTCTCCTGGACTGGAACTTACCCCAGCATAAGGATGAAACTGACTCTGTTAATTGATTGGGAATGGCCTGGCCATCACCACCAATACTATGTATTATTACTATTGGTTATTAGATTTAGCCACAGGGCCGTCTTTTTGATCTCAGCCAAAGCGAGGAGAGGCTTCACTACCAGAACCAACAAATCTTTGATGAAATCTAGTTTGTAATTAAATACCATCATCTCCTGTCTGAAAGAGAAGCAATAATACTTTGCCTATTTAGTATTTTTTTCTACAATTCAAGCCTAAATATGCCTGAAAAGCCTAGGAATGAGACATCCAGACTTGCATGTGAATGACTAATTCTAATCACAAATTCCTCCCATGAGAATTAGCTCTTATTCTTTAAGAATAAGAGGAAATATAGTTTCCTTGCTACAATCCAGGGTCTCTTCTGACACACTTCAGCTGTCATTTAAACTGACCTGTGTCAGTTTCATTGAGGACCATGTGACAATACACCAAATTCATTTCACTATTATCTCAAGCTGTACTCAGACCATGGTGTCAAAGGTGGAAAGTCCGTGTTTTATCCTCTAATCCACCAACTCTCTCTTTTCTCTCCCTTTAAGCATTACATTTGACAACATGTTGCCTGCATTTCAAACAACCTCAGAGGCATTCAGTCAGACATTTTTTGCTGTCCATTTTACAAAATGTAAAACATGAAACATAAATGTCTCTTGAGTTTCCTTTTCCCTCCCAAACTAAAAAATGTTTCTATGATTCCACATCAGAACTGAACAATACTTTGTTGTGCATGATACTTTGTGAGTAAGTTTTTATAGACACCACATCTGAGAAGAAATCCCAGGGGTTATGTTGTTATCCCTTTAACTCCTGGGTATTCAAGCACAGAATTGCCTGCAATCAATTTACTTTTGCATACAAGTATTAAACTCCCTGTGCATAAAAGTATCACAAGCATTTTCTATATTATCTATGTAGCAATCTTCTAAAGACAGTTTTTATTATGCTGCAAAGAAATTACAAGGCAGAGTAAAAACCACTAAAGCTACCTGACCATTACCAAGCAAATACCAAAACAAGTTGGGCCTGCTTCTCCTCACGCTCTGACGGGTGTGAATGAGAAATGTCTCCATTGAAGTCAAACACCGGTAAATGAAAAGAAAATCAAGCCCAGTCAGCCTACCGTAATCTCAAAATAACAAAAGTATACAAAGTTAAAAATACTATTTGACAGCCAAGGCATATTTTATGTAAAATATAGGAACCATTTTTTTTTGGAATCTCACTTTTCACTTTTACACCAAAAGTTTAAATCCAAAGGAGTTTGCTTGTATAAGGACTGAGTGAGAGTTACAGGATTTGGCCCAATATTAGTAGAATTCCTAGAGTATAAATAATCTTGCTTCTCATTAAAAAGTGAACTACTTTTTATAAAAAATAGCAAATTTAGAATTTATGATAGTACTAGACTGTGAAGGAATGTATGAATCCACATAGACAAGGGCAGAAGCAGTGCAAACTATCCCACACTGGCCCAACAGGATGCCTGATCCTTGGGACCATCTTCATGAGATACATGGTTTAACCCTTGGTCTGTCTTCTGAAACCACTAAGAAGTTTGCTAATTAGCACTTAATGTGAAAGCAGTTTTATGATGTGAATACCTATCACTGAAACCATCATTTCAGGTGTGAGATTGTGTTGACTTTTGGGGTGAGAATCTGTAGCCTGAGGGAGGGAAGGCAAAGGTAGCTTTAAAGAGGCTCCACCCCTAGCACATCCCTCCCACTCCAGCCCCACCTCCAATAGACCCCCTAAAGCAGGGCTTGTGAGGACCTCCTGAGGAGCTGTGCTGGGGGGATTTTTACTCAGTCACATCCAGGGCTTTTTAGAGCCCACTTACCCATTCCAGACAACTTTTACTGAACATAAAGGGTCCCCAGCAGAAGTGGGAATCTCGCCCTTACTAACTATTAGAGCTGACAATAATTCAGAGTAAATAATACACTTTTTTCCTGCTTATGTAACATCCACAAGCAAATTGTGATGACCTCAAATTATGTTTTTCCAACAATATTCAACAATTTGAAGGGGAATTCTTTTAACCCTATAAATGGATCTTAAATAAGTTATCTGTGGACATTCAAAAATTGCTAGTTGAACTGTGTTTGTTACTTATGAGTGTTCGTATAAAACACATGGCATTGTTTCTGTTCCCTGATTGCATGTACATGCAAACATTTCCAGCGCAGATTCATAGATTTAAAATTCATTTTCCATGACTATTCAGCCATGCAAGTTTGAAATTTACTTTCTGCAAACATTAATCTAGAACAACTTGATTGCATAAATATTTCCAGAAAGCAATAAAGAATGGGTGCAAACATGACGGAAGCAAACTCATTTAAAAATTTGAAGTTAGTCAACATTTATTTTAGTGAGTTGACTCCATTCGCGTGACAACTTGTGCAGGCTGGCTTTGATCCAATGATCATGCAGGGAAAGATTTCATAGCCAGGTATTAATCCTTTAAATGAACCCCAATCTTCTAAGGAAACTTTGCATTTTGCAAGAGTTCATTGTAAATTACAAAGAATTTTAGGTTAGCGATAATATCAAGTACAATACTATCAAATTAATAAAAAAGAAAAATCTATCCATACAGTTAAGTAAGCAGTGCTACATATAGGGCAAAAACCAGAACTAGTGTAGACAGGCAATATAAGTCACCAGATGGTATAAAAGATAAGATAGGTGTGGTAGACTGTAAAACCAGCCCATGTGGCTGCTGTAACTGGTGTTTAATGAAACTGATGGTGTGTTGGCTGAGTTGAAGAGAAAAAAGGGGAGTGCCCGAAATAAAAAAAAATTGGGTGGGATGCAGATATGACAGATCAGTCCTGATGCAAGACAGTAAAGCTATTTTTAATGGCTGGCCTAAAATAAAGCTGCTTTCGAGCAACCCCTGAATAAAAAATTAGGTTACACACAGTTGTGTCCCACTACCATGTGATGTACTGCACTTGGGGTAAAATTCAGGATCCACTGAAGTCAATGGCAAAACTCCCATTGATTTCAGTGGGCCCAGGAATTCACCCCTGGAATTCAACATCTCCCTTGCAGGTGTAATTTATACCTACAGATTTAGTTTATGCGCTACAGCTTATTTTCTGAATTTGGCCCATAATATTTACTTCTATTCCGTTTTTACCATGCATTTCAACCAATATGGTTAAGCGAGAAAAAAATCTTACATAATAATAGGTTTAAGAATACTTGTTAGACTTCAAAGAAAAACAAATCTCTTATCTGATGTCTTACAGTACTACATAATTACTGTGTAATGAGAAAGATTGTCATTAAAATTTTGTTTATAATAGTCACATATAAAAATGAGAGTTCTTTAATCACTGCAAGGTACTGTAAAAAAAGTATAAACAGTTTATACACTAAAACTCTAATAATTATCCCAAAATCAGGATAACAAAGATGCTCATTAAGAGGAGCATCAAAAACAAATCCTCTTCATTTAGCAGCTTAACGAATTTAAATAAAATATTCACATCAAGGGTGAAACATGGTCTCAGCCCAGCAGCGGGACATTTTATTTCAGTTTTAGTTTTGAATGTTAAAATTACTGCAATGCCCAGAAGAGAAAAGGAATCGGTAGGTTTCAATTATTTGCACCTGTAATGTGAAAAGGGCTTTGGGTGCTTATGTTGAAAGTGGTAGGGATTGTCCAGAATTCCTCCTGTTTCCCACTCTACCTTTCCCTTCCCCTATATTCACAAACACATCCCCTCAAAGGTCCTCATTGTAATGACTCTTCTGCACGGGAACCAATCTTTCTCTGAAGCCTGTCAGTGCCGTTTGGAATGTTAGCAGGAGGGGTTTGTTCAAGAGGGATGCAAGGTGCCTGCCTTTCCCCATGCATTTAGGGCTTGATTCTACACCCACTGAAGTCAATGGCAAAGCTCCTTGACTTCAGTAGCACAGGATTAGGCCTTTAGTATGCTGCCTCTGCAGTACTCTCTATCTCTGCTGTTCTGGTGGGCATGGGATTGGGCTCCGAACCCAAAGTGGCATCAATTTTTACTTTCCCTTTCACTTTCTCCCCACCTCAACTCCCAGCTAAAATACTGAGGATTAAAATAACCTGTTTCATATATAATATATTTGTAGTATATTATTCCACAATATAGTATGTTAGTATATTAATGCACTATAGTAACAGGATATTATTCCATGCAAGATATTATGTATAACATACATGTGCCATCACAGAATGCTCATACGCCATAATGGTTCCTTTGGAGTTATTCTAGGTATGATGTGAATGGGGAGTGGCTAAAGTGATTCCATATTAACTACTGGCAGGCCATTAGCATTATTTGAATGCAGGGTTTTTAATGTGTGGTTGAATACATCTATAAACTGAGCATTTTTTAAAGAGAACAAATCCTACAGAGTTGTCTTTAAGAGCGCTTTGATCTTTCCAGAGTGCCTATCTTGTGTTTCTGTAATTGCTCTAGTTTAACAAGGCTCCATAGCACGTCAAGAAAAAAAAATAATTTTATTAAGGCTATAAACCTAACTGACCGCAGTGATGGAATGTGCCTCCATGGATGTCTCCCTAAATCCCACAGAAAAAAATAAAAAAGAGAGGATTCACGGTGAAATGAAATATTTATTAAACATTTTGCTAGTGTCCCAGGTGGCATGAAGAAGCCTTATGGTATGTTGAAAAGCTTGATCTTTCTAAGTATTGTGAATGCTGATTTAAATGATTGCGTGAAAGTTGAGGAAGTTCTGGCTGAAATTTTGTCTAAAGATGACAGCTCTGGGTTTCAAGTTGCACAAAGCCGTCTGAGGGATTAAGCCAACAAAACCCACTCAAAGATATCCCATTTCAAAAAGAGTAATCTTCATATCAGCGATTCACACTCAGACAATGGCGAAGATTCCTCATTACTCTGACTTTACCATATTAATCTTACTTTACAAATACATGCAGTGATTTATATCATATTTAATTAACTGATTGAGGGCTCCTGTGGTAAAATGGCATCACATTAAGCTCTGTCCTTATGGCAAATGCGAATCACATCTTTACCCTTGCAAGAGCAAAATATCATGGGATTCACTGATGACAGGATGTAGGAATCGAAATAAGGTCCCTCCTGTTGTTTGAGAATCCAGTGAGGGTGGTTGCCATATGTTCATCATTTCTAAGGGGGGAAAATGACAGGATAGAAGAAAGAACTGCTCTAGTTCTTCCAATATGTTCAAATCTCAGATGAAAATGATTGTACAACAGTTCTGTACTGAGGCCAAGTTTTACTTGAAAGTACATAGAAAACTTTCAGAAAGCTTCTAATGAGAAGTTTTAAAAATGACTTTTCTATTTTTAAATAACTTTTGTGTGAAATTTACTCAATTTTTCAGGGCAATAAGAGGATTGAAAGATTAAAAAAAATCTTCTTCACTAGTGAAATAAGATACCACGAAATTAACTTAGCTTTTGTCATAAAGAGTTATTCCCCTCAAGCAATCACAACCTGTTTTTGAAAGGTACAAACTAGAAAAAAGTCTTTTTGTCTGATAAAATTGTACTGTGCATATAAGTTCTTGTTACCATTACCAGAATTACAAAGGTTCTTAAAATTCCGAACGTATTTTATGAAAAAGATGCATCATGAAGCACTATCTTCCTACATTTTTATAATGCTTTTAATCCTGTAAGATCCCTAAATATTTTCAAACTGTATTACATGAGCCTGAGCTTGCTCCCATGAAGTCAATGGAGTTTTGCCATTAACTTCAATAGGAGTAGGATCAGATCCTATAAGAATCATTTCATCAAGAGTGTAATTAAGCCATCTCTGTGGGGAGGGTAATAACAAACTCAAATGGCACATATGACAATGTAGCAGGAATCAAGAGACAATTTTTCCCCCCCAAGAACACCAACGCAAATGTTTTTCTTATTAAAAGTGCCTAGGAGATCTTAAGTATATCCCTGTAATCTCTTGTTGCTTCTTGGTACTTTATTAGAAGTTCATATTCAATCCAACAGTAGGCTCTGAGTCATGACTGCTATAAACATTAGCATGGTATTGTGATTAGAAAGATTACATAATTTTTACAATCAGTTAGTCTTATCCTATCCTTGTTCATGTACCTTAAATGAGTAGAAACAGAATAATTACAGTATTTGCCTTTTATGAAGTACATACATTCTGGTTCTCATCATAAATCTTTATGAAATTTTATCATGAACAAAAACAAAACAACAAATGTTAAGGAGTTTTTAAGCTGTTTTCTGAATGTGAACTACAAACAGGATATCTAAACAGCTTGTTTATACTTAGTTTGGAGGATAACTGACAGTACAGTAACTACAAATAATTGTGGAATATAACACTGTTAATAGTTTTGAAACTCCCAATGATTTTAACATCTGAAACATGATTTGTGGAAGTCCTAAAATATATTTTTAAATTTCAAAATGCAATTGTAATATTTTAAGTATGAAATTCACACAAAGCATAATGCATTCCTGCTCAGTTGTCCAAGTTTAAAATTGTGTGCCTAAGAGATATGCTTGGTGATTTTAACATACAGAGTTAGATGAACATGCTCAAAATCCACTGCACTTGAGTATATTTCAGTTTATAATGATTAGATTCTAATACGGAAGATATTGACATTTTAAATATTCTGAGATCAACTTTGCACTCTATACAAATTCAAACAATTACTTTAATTTCTTTTAATTAGCATTGTTTTAAAATGTATTTAATAAGTTTAAGAAATCTATTATTTAGTATAGAATATCCACAAATTGTTTGATTTATTAGCAATTTGTGTAGCCTATATTTCTCATAGACAAGACTTCAAATTTGATTTATATTAATTTGGACTCTAGCTTTTAGCCGTTTAAGGATTACCTTAAAAATATGTGAAGGTCAAAGCAGTCCTTCATTTTAAATATTTCAAACTGCTATGTTTATTGGTTTGCACTAATATGACACTTACAGTAATTGCAAAATTCCAATTATTTGTAGTAAAAGCTGTTTCTTTTTGAAAGTTACATAAAAATTAAAGATGCACCATATATTCTGTTGCTGGAGATAGACTTTTAAAGTAAAGGCAATTAATGTGAGTTTGATGATACATAAAACTGGACCTACATTAAAAAGACTTTTTCTTGTTTCCTTGTTTACCAGTTTTGTCTTTAAATAATAGTCTTCTTTTGGCATTTAATGTATATCTGCTTCCACTAAACATAATTTATGAATATTTTAACACATGTGTACTCAGTGGGGTGTATTATCATACTGATATAAATAGAATTAATGAGCAGTCAACCTGCCACATGTCATGACATATGACAGGGCAGCTAGAACATGGGAATAATTCTGTTTCATATTAAAGATTCTTTCCCCAATTGAATATTTGTTCCCAGATACTAACAGGCCTAATTTTCTAAAGACAGTTTTAAAAATTGTAAGAAACTACAATCCCAGAACATACCCCAGGCTGATTGTTTTCATGTCATTTTAAAATGTGTAAACAAACAAACTAACAAAGTTACTTCTTTTCAGCTTACATTTCAAGGATTTTATAACGAGTGACTTGATGTCGCCTAAACTTTTACTCCCAACAAATACATACCATTTTATTTGTTGTTGTTAGGTTGGGTTTTTAGGGGAGGAGGTGGTGAGTTTTTGTTTTTGTTTTTTTGTTTTAACATTTCTTTCGATGTCATGCTTATCTCTTTCAGCTGTCACTGGACTAGAACCCACCCTTCTGAACAGATCAACTTTCTAAACCCAAAATGACAGGCATAATGCAGGTAAAGAGCTATTCCAAAAAATATCCCTTAAATCAATTATTTGTTCTCATTCCAAATAGAGGGTAGCAATCTGTTAACCATGCCTAACAAGATTTTAAAAGAGAGAGAGAGAGAAGCTGCAGGTTGACAGGACTGGCAGAATATTAATTTCAGACACAATCCACTATTTAGCACTTTATTTCAAAAGATGAAAACTGAAATGTGACATCAGTTGATTGCATAATACAGTATGGTCAGTTATGGTCCAAGGGTCATAATAAAATTAATGAGTTAACTGTATCAACCAGATTTCACAGCAAGAGTCTAATTAAAAATCCATGACATTAAAAGTTTTCTTTGCAGCACAGAAAAGAGGGGGGGGGGAGGGAGGGAGGGAGAGAGAGAGCATGATCTCTCTCTTTTTCTGTTTAAAATCACATTTTAATTTTAGCTTTCATGAACCTTTGAGGCTATGACTCACTCTTAATCTTTAACAGAATTGTCTCCTAAAAGATGAATATCATTGTTCAGATGGCCTGGTTTCTGAAGGCTTGAAAGAAGTAAAAGAATATTACATTGTGCTCTCAACAATAATATTAAAGAAGGAGACCCTACAAGTCTAGTGCATGATGATCTCCTCGGCAGTAGCACCTCTCTTGGGAAATCCAGCTCTGTCACACACAAAGAAAAGGGGCACCATCTAGTGCTTTTCTGTAGGAAAAGCCTTTAATACTGCCATGGGTGTAGGGAGTTGTGGAAGAAATGACATTCCATTTTTTTTTTTTTTTTTTTTTTTTTGCAAAAGACAAAGAGACCTTGTAGGTCTGTTTCATATTCCATTTAGAGACACTAATATGCAGCTTTAGGATGTACGTAAAAAGCATCAGCTTTCACTAATGACAAAAGAAAAAAGTCCCAACATCTACAATAATGTTAAATATGTACACACTTTAAAATCAGATATTTTGTGTGACTATTACACTATTAGAAATGATGTGTTATGATGCTTAAATATTTCTCATCATCCTTTTTCACTGTACATTTTATCTTTCATTAATTTATAAGAATACCTTTTTTCACAATATTTTAATTTCATTTCACTTGAGACTACACCCTGGTGTTAATGTCTCTGAAAATGCTTTTACGTATAATCTGCCCAGAGTTCACTTAACACAACAAAGAGGTTCTAT
The DNA here is from genome assembly GCF_013100865.1 of Trachemys scripta elegans. Classification (NCBI taxonomy): domain Eukaryota; kingdom Metazoa; phylum Chordata; order Testudines; family Emydidae; genus Trachemys; species Trachemys scripta. Next base: position 18,701,451 of record NC_048300.1, read on the forward strand.
GAAAAATGATTTGTAGCACAAAATCCTTTTTATTGCAATAAGATCACGTTAACCACTCATCCCACTAGGAAAAAACCTGGGAAGTTTTATCTGATTGCCAAAACAGACTCATATATGAGACCAAAGAATGAACACACACTGATAAAATTTCACAGCACTGAAGTCTTATTATCTGAATGGTTGCTGAAACCTGTTTGAAAACAACTTGGGGATGGTGTGGGGGGCACTACTATTTGTTGTTCTTTGGCAAATAGATGATTTTCTAAGAACAGTGGAATAACAGCTCAATATTGTTTGACTCCTTGATACCAATACAACTTGCTAAAAGTTGTATTGATCAACTACTATTACTCAGGTTTCAGAGTAGCAGCCGTGTTAGTCTGTATCCGCAAAAAGAACAGGAGTACTTGTGGCACCTTAGAGACTAACAAATTAAGTGGGCTGTAGTCCACGAAAGCTTATGCTCTAATAAATTTGTTAGTCTCTAAGGTGCCACAAGTACTCCTGTTCTTTTTACTATTACTCAGTCATATCAGCCAGATTTTCAAAAGTCCTACTGATTCTGGGTGCCTCAGATTTTATCAACTTGAGACACCTTGGGCTTGGATTTTCAAAAGGGCTGAGCTCCCGTAACTCCAAATAAAGTAAACTGGAGTTACAGGTGCTCAATATCTCTGATAATTAAAGGTGTCATTAAAGGTGCACACAAAAATAGACACCCTAAATCAGTGGCCATTTTTGAACATTTTGGCCTTAGAGCATGATCTTAGATTCCTTGCACACTCAAAGCTCCTACTGAAGTGAGTGTTGAGTGCAGAAGGAATATAGGATTAGGCCTTTAAGCAAAACAAAAAAATCTGCATTTCTCCTAGAAAGCACTTTGCAATGGAAGTTGGAGGCCTGACCAACAATTCTGTGAAGGATGACTGACTGGCAAAAACACAATAATATTTCACATTCCTATAGTCCAGGGGTCGGCAACCTCTGGCACGCGACTCGCCAGGGTAAGCACCCTGGCGGGCTGGGCCAGTTTGTTTACCTGCCGCGTCCACAGATTCGGCCGATCGCGGCTCCCACAGGCCACAGTTCGCCGCTCCAGGCCAATGGGGATGGCGGGAAGCCACGGCCAGCACATCCCTCGGCCCACGCCGCTTCCCGCTGCCCCCATTGGCCTGGAGCGGTGAACTGCGGGCAGTGAGAGCTGCGATCGGCCGAACCCGTGGACGTGGCAGGTAAACAAACTGGCCCAGCCCGCCAGGGTGCTTACCCTGGTGAGCCATGTGCCAGAGATTGCCGACCCCTGCTATAGTCTTTTCCTTGTGAGGATTTCAAAACATTTTACAAAAATATATTGATTCTGCCTCTGGGGTAGATATTAGGACTTCCATTTTACAAATTGGGAAACATACACTAAGTTTAAATTACTTGCCCAAGATCACACAGCTAATGAAAAAGAGTCAGGGATAGGATCTCTGGATCACCTTCTCTTACAGTTCCATATTTTAACTGTCTTGTGTAACCCTATTAGAGAAGGTCTGCTACACACCTACAAACAAAATGCAAGACCTTGAAAGCATTCAAGTCTTATGATCTAATGGTCTGAGCATAGGGCTGGGAGCCAACCTCCATAATTCTTATCCCATCTCTGATAGAGACTTGCTCTGTGGCCTTTGCCAAGTTACTTAGGTCAGAATCTTCAAACCTGGGGGTCTCTAAAATTAGGCATCTAAACAAGTGGCCTGAAGTTCAGAGCTGCTGCACACCCACAGTTTCCAATGAAATCAATAGGAGTTCACATCTCTAATAATCAGGCTACTTGCTGAGGTGCCTAATTTTAGGCACCCAAATTTTCAAATGTTGCCCTTAACATCTCTGTTCCTCAGTTCCTGACTCTGTGAAATTGGTAGTAATACTTACCTCAGACAGGTGTCATGAGGATTAGTTAGTGACTGAAGAATTTTGAAAATGAAAAGCAGAACTAAGTGTTAGGCGTTAGTTGGTATCTTCTTATCCCATAAACTAAACAACGGAAGCTACAGATACAGCCCAGACTGTGAACTGTAACAAAATGTTAACTTAAGCAAAATCTTCTTTAAGACTCTGATTCTGAAACTGATAGTGCCTAGGTAGACTGCACAGGTAAAATGGTCTGCCCACGTGCTGTATTAGAGCCTAAATTAATAACATCACTGAAGCAACCACGATCTTGCATCATTATTTTGTAATTTCTATTCCAATCTCTATTTGTCATTTTTACTATAATCCAAGCTACTGATGCAGTTTAGGATATATTTAATTATTTTAGATTCTTTTTAACAAAGGAATCTCCGAAAGATAGCTTCCTCTAAAAGCTGGAAGGAAAAAGTTCACAATAAAATTCTCTCTTCGGGGCTTTCTTTGGTATAGAACGTACTTCATGAAATTTAAGGCAGACTCACAATCGTGCCTTGACAGGTTTCAGACCTTCTAGAATTGATTAGACAAGCCCATTAGAAAAGTCTGTGCTGGTTTCCTTCTAAACTTATACATGAAGAATCATTCCTATTTGTATCCCTTTTGAAAATAAGCACTAGCATGCCTCACATGTAGGGTACTTTCACAAGCTCTTAATATGTCTCCAAGCTTTTGCCTGCAGTTTTTTTTCCCACCCTAAGTGTTCCATTTTTCTCTCATCTTTGCAGCCTAGCTTTCCCGAATGCTATAGTTCACAGTGAAACCCTCTGGTAATGACAGCACTAGAGTGATAATGTACTTTCCTGATTTCCCGTTAATAGTAGCACTTGATCCAACAATGTGTGCCAGCTCAGTGGCAGAGGATGCTTTAATATTTTCTAGAGGTAAAAGGACCAGTTCAATTTACAGCCTTGGCTAACTCAGCAGTTTCACTCAGTTCTGGCACAGAAACAGATGTTTTAGTTAAAAAGAAAAATCTCCTAGTTTGGTCAGTTTCATACCGTGAAAGCAATCAATTCCCCCCCTTAATTTCCCCCTTCACCCCAGTTCTCCACACTCACCTCAGGAAATGTTTGAAAACTGCATAATGCACAGGAGTTAAAATTACTATTGGGGGAAACAGTGCTGTTAAAAAAGAAAATAATTTGTTTTTCTGTGTTAATAAGTAATAGGTAATGATGGGCCAACTGATGCTACATGTATCCTGAATGAATAGCTGCTGATACTCTACATTAACCTTTGAGAGTGAGAAGTGTATTATCCCTGCTGTTTTCCACAGTAAATTAGGTCATATCTGGCATCCAAAGTGCTGGAAAGTGTTCAGGCAGTTGGAAGCACCAGATTGGATCAACATCCTTAACGCTCAAATTATAAACAAAGGATGCCTCACACTGCTGGTGTAACAAAAACAAACAGTGTGAAGGAGGGAACTGCCCCCTCCCACAGAAGAGAACGGCTTCAGATGGGGAGGAAAAGGAAGAGAACTCCAAGAGCTATCCACTTGGGCTTTCCTTCCAAATTCTTTCATTAAGGAAACAGTTACTCTCATTCCACCACAGAAAACAAACAAACAAACATGGGGCAAAATCCTGGATCCACTGAAGTCAATGGTAGCTTTGCCATAGATTTCAATGGAGCCAGGAGTTCAGCCTGAAAACGTTATGGACCTCAGGGATCTTCTAGAGAACCAGGCCATCTTATTCCCAAAGCAGGGTTGCCCACTCCCTTCTATATACAGCAGACCCTCACTAGAACGAGTATCTATATAGCGCAAATTCGCTTATAACGCGGGACCGCGCATGGATCCAAAACCGTGTTCTAGCGAGGGTCCAGTGTACTAGTAATCAAAAAGCATTAACTCAATCAGCCACAACCTATAGAGGATGTGGGAAATGTGTTATGACATGCACATTTTTTGAAACTGCCATCACACCAATGTAATCCACACACCTTCTGGGTGTGGTGGTGTGTCCCATCTAGTGGCACCGAGACCACTTAGAGAGTGATATAAAATGAGTCTGCTCTACAGTCTTAGCTAACAGCCAGTTGGCTTTTAGCTCATGCTGTAGAGGCTCATGCACTAAGCTCCAGAGGTCCCTGGTTCGATCCTGCCTGGGTGTTACAAGTGGACCTTGTCTTGGGGTACGTCTATACTTACCTCCAGGTCCAGCGATAAGCAATCGATCTTCTGGGTTCGATTTATCGTGTCTTGTCTAGACGCGATAAATCGATCCCGGATCGATCCCGGAAGTGCTCGCTGTCGACGCCGGTACTCCTGCTCCGCGAGAGGAGTACGCGGAGTCGACGGGGGAGCCTGCCTGCCGCGTCTGGACCTGCGGTAAGTTCGAACTAAGGTACTTCGACTTCAGCTACGTTATTCACGTAGCTGAAGTTGCGTATCTTAGTTCGAAGTGGGGGGTTAGTGTGGACCAGGCCTTGGATTCCAACTGGGAAATCTCTGAAGCTCGGGATGCGCTTCCTCAGCTAGGGGAAGTACGTAACCCACACACCTTCTGGGTGTGGTGTTCTGTCCCTTCAAGTGGCACCGAGACCACTTAGAGAGAAAGATAAAATGAGTCTGCTCTACAGTCTTAGCTAACAGCCAGTTGGCTTTTAGCTCATGCAGTAGAGGCTCATGCACGAAGCTCCAGAGACCTCAGGTTCGATCCTGCCCACCAACGACCAGGGTCTGTCGGCGTCACGCCAACATAAAAGCTCTGAGATAAAGGTTGATAAAAACCCTGCCTATTATATTCTGGAAGACAAAGGCATTAAATTAATTAATTGATTGATTGATTGATTAAAAGAGATGGAGAATATTTACAACAAGAAATGTAAAGTCACATTATGGCTAACAAGAGATACTCTCAGTTAATATGTGTTACATAAAATAGGACAAAAAATATCAGACATGAAACAGATTTCAACTTTGATTAGTTATTCCCCAAACCATTTAGGCTGTAGCCCACCACTCCTGAACATGCTAGTTATAACATCCAGGAAACAAGACAAACTAACTATAATAATCTATCTCTACACTACAGAGTTAAATTGACGCAAATTACGCCGATTATTGTAAACCACTATAATTACATCACTTGTTTATGTTCACACAATGTTCCTTGTGTTGGTGGAGCACATCCACAGTTGGTGCTCTAGCACTGAGAGAGAAGTGCACTGTGGGTAGGTATCCCACTGTGCAACTCACCACCTTCTGCCGCTAGGAGTTGTGGGAATGGCTTGACAGTCCGTCCTGGGTGTGGGCTCAACATCCTGTGATGCAGTTTTTTCTGTCCCATCATTCCATGGGCTTCCAACTACATTTTGTGCCATTTTTTAACAGCTCCTGTAAACTGCACCCACCATCTCTGCCTGAAAGCATTGATCCTACACTGCTCACCTGACTTGTGATGAGCTTTATGAACACAACACGGCTGATCATGCAGTATTTCATGAGCTGTGAATCTGACCAGGAATCTGTGGTGCCTGCACTGCTATGTGCCATGAAAAGAAACAATTCCAGATTGATGTTGGCATTCAGGGAACAGCTGCACACGGTGGACTGTCGCTCAGGAAACAAGCACTGAATGGTGGGATCACATCATTATGCAGGTATGAGATGCTGAACAGTGCCTGCAGAATTTTTGGATGCGTAAAGCCACCTTCCTGGACCTGTGTGCAGAGCTCGCCCTTGCTCTCTCACGTAAGGACACCAAAATGAGAGCTGTCCTCTCAGTGGAGAAGCGTGTGGTGATTGCTGTGTGGAAGCTGGCAATGCCAGACTGCTACTGATCAGTCGTGAATCAGTTTGGAGTTGGGAAGTCCACCATGGGGATTGTGGTCATGCAAGTGTGCAGGGACATTAATTGCATCCTGCTAAGAAGGACTGTGACTCTGGGCAATATGCATGGAATAGTTGATGGCATTGCGGGAATGGGATTCCATTCCCTAATTGTGACAGGGTGATAGATGGGATGCATATCCCAATTTTGGCCCCAAACCATCTTGCGATGGAGTACATCAACAGTAAGTGGAACCTCTCTATGGTATTGCAGGCGCTTGTGGATCACCGGCATCGTTTCACTGTTATCAACGCAGGGTGGTCAGGGAAGGTGCATAACACACGCATCTTCAGGAACACTGGCCTGTACAGAAAGCTGCAAACAGGGATTTTCTTTCCAGACCAGAAGATTCCAATGATGGATGTTGAAATGCCCATAGTGATCCTGAGAGACCCAGCCTACCCCTTACTCCATTGTCTCATGAAGCCTTTCACTGGAAATCTTGACAGCAGCAAGGAGCACTTCAGCAACAGGTTGAGGAGGTGCAGGGGATCACTGCAAGCAACTATTGATGCTATTGTAAATTCTGTCACCATTTTCCACAGGCTGGGGTAATTGAAGCCAATATCTCACTTCTAAGGGTAAACAAGGATGCAAGGGTGCATCTTCTGCATGTGTGCGGCTTCAAACCAGGTCCCTATGCTACTCTCCTGTGTGCTGCTTTGGTCCTTGCACAAGTGATTGCCAATTGGCACAGCAAAGTTTCCTACAGTGGGGGAACAAATAGACCAGCTCTGCCAAGGAACCTTCGGCAAAAGATTGTTGAGTACCTCCAGGAAAGCTTCCTAGAGATTTCTCTGGAGGATTTCTGTGGTATCTCGGTGTGCATTAACAATTTTTCCACAGGGCCCCCACTGCATAGCTGCATAGAGGAATGGGAAGTAGATGCAAATACTGCTAGTCTTGTACACTTCTATCATATAATGAAACAAAGGACAGCTCTAACTCATGTAACCGAGCAGTATGAAATCAAAATGAGCACTTCTCAGAGCTCCCCTCTCCTGCATCATAAATGCCAGAGCTGGAGTGCTGGGACTGGCTTGAACGCTCTGGAGTTGAGAAGAGGTCCTGGCTTGCCATGCTACTGCATGACCCTGTTGCCTGTCCCATCCCAATCTCCAACTCCACTTCCTCATCCACCACTTTATCCTCAGGGTTGAGTCCACTGGCCACTGTCTCCAGCCCCCCTCTTGCCCAAAGTCTCCAAAGGGCTCTTGGAGGTGGAGGTGTGGTCACCGCCAAGGATGGCATCCAGCTCCTTGTAGAAGCAGCAGGTCTTTGGCGCTGCACCACAGCAATGGTTTGTCTTCCTTGCCCTCTCCCTGATCTTTGCACAGCACTGATGTGCTTCTCCAACCCTTCCCCAACATGCCACAAGAAATCTGCCCAGAGGTATCAAAGTTCCTATGGCTGAAGCAGAGCTAGGACTGCACAACCTCCTCTCCCCACAGACCCAGCAGATCCAACAACTCCGGTGTACATTTGCTGCATGGAGCCACCAGGGTCAGCAGGGAAGATGCGATGTGAGCGCCACATGCCGAACAAACAGGGAGTGGAATTTCAAAAATTCCCGGTCTTTTGAAGGGGAAGAGGCAGATGCCTGTGTACCTGGCTGCAGAGCAGCAGAGTTCAAACTGCTGACTAGAGTAGTCAGGATGGGCATTGTGGGGACAACTCCTAGAGGCCATTTACAGTGACATAAGCTAGCACAGTGTCTACACTGACCTAACTTTGCCACAAAAAACTCTATGCCTCTCATCAAGGTGATTTTATTTTGTCGGCATAGCAGGAGGGTTACATCGGTGGGAAGAGCATTGTAGTCCACTGTTTTGTCGAGGAAAGCTGACTTTTGTCGACAAAATTATGTAGTGTAGACAAGGCCTAAAATTGCACTACTCTGTGGGTGGGGTTTTCAAAAGAATTCAGCATCGGCCCAACTCTGCTCCCATTGAAGTCAATCCACTAGATGGAAGCAGAAATAAGCTAACAATAAGTGCCTTTCAAAACCCCACCCTGAATCTAGAAAATTATTAACCTCATTTCTATACTAAAGGCTAGATTGTGACTGAGTCTTGTGAGGATATGTAACAGGGAGGAAGGGAAAGATTAAAGGAGCTATTCTCTCCCCAACTTGCATGTCCAGTACAGGGGCTGGCCACAGTTGCACTCCCTGCAATCTCCTGAGGGCAAGAATTAGCTTCAAATTGGCACATTCCATCTTCATAACACCAAAGTGGGTAGGTTCATTATACAAACGTGACTATGCACCAGCTTATTCATTACGATGAAAAATGGCAAAGAGGATCCACAAATGAAAGTTAATAGTTCTGAAGCTGGCCTGAGTACGCCTCACTTCTCTCCCCCATGACCTGCCTTCTACCCATTTCACGGCAACCTCTCCCTTTCTACCCTTCCCTCCGACCATTCTGCTCCCTACTATGCTTTACCTTCTTCTTGCTCATGCCTTCTCCCCCCCTTCTGTTCCCTTTTCTCCACCTCCTAGGGCACTTCCCTTCTCCTACTCCCCATAGTTACTTTTCTCCTCCATGGCTCCTTCTATCCCTTTGTGGAACTAACCTCTGTATCACAATTAGGTTCCTCTCCTGACAGCAAAGCTGTCCCCATCATGATGGCTGAGCCTACCTTTCTCTTGGACATTCAGCTCCAGCTCTACGCCAATGCTAGGAACAAAGGGGCAGGCAGGGCCTGGAGCCAGTTGCTGCTAAAAGAAGAAAAAGCTGGGAGGTGTTGCTGCTAGGAGAGGAGTAGGTCAGTTTAGAATAACTATCTTTTGATGCCACAGCACAGTCCTGGGTCACTGGTCAGGGCTGTTAGACGCTATTGTTTATTTTTTAATTTCCTTGACTCCTATTCATCATGGAGCTCAAGGCCCTGTACTGAAAAGATGCCTGTTCCTTCTAGGGGAAAGACTGAAGCCTGGCTAGAAAGACCCTCTGCCTTGGGGGTCCCTGTGATGGAAGGATAAGGGAGAAATAAAGGCTTCTATGGAATCAGGTTGTCTCTTATGAGGGAAAAGATGGCCTGAGTGGGAGAAGAGGATAGAGTTGAGGAAGAGTCTCATATCAGAGAGGTCTGCACTATGATAAGCACAGTGCTAGGAAAGATCAGGGATCTCTTATTTAAAAGGAAAAAAATGGTATCTCTGGGAGTTGGAAATAAATGGTGATATTTTGTATTCTTAGGAGGAAGAATCAGGCATGGACTGAAGAATAATCTCCTCTGTGGGAAGGATGCCCTCAGTGGGAACAGAATGGATTAGGGAGATTATTATTGGAACAATTGCCTTAGTGGGAACATGCTTCCAGAGTTACAAAGGAGAGGAAATAGGAGTGAATGAGAATCACCAGCGTAGTAGAAAAAGAGAGCAGTGGAGCAAAGCAGCACATAAAATCTGTTGTTGTAAGTGGAATGTAGAGCAACACCTTCCCTTGGTGCTGCCTAAACACTTCCCATTATACTCGCCTGTTTTCATTTGTTTATATGTTTTCCAAACTTTAACCATTCAGGCTGGAATCATCCATGCTTGGTCTCTGCCTCAGGCTAGATTTGTTTTGTTTGGAAAAGTAGGAATTTTGCCAATATAAACAAAAAATCAGACTCAAACAGATCTCATGCCCCAGGAACTAGAAACTTGGCAGGGAGATAATCCCAGGTTAGAGAGATGCCTTTTGCTATCAACATGAAAATCTATCTAATTTGACCGAGTTATAATCTTCTGAAAATCACCATTCAACATTTGATCCTTAGCTTTCTGGATGATTCAGCTGCATGCTTGCAAGCCTCACTGAGCTGTGTGTACCTGCCAATCAGGTAGCTTGCCTTTCCTTATCAAAAACTATTTAACCTATACAAAAAATGTGCTAGGTTGGGAGCAAGGAGACTATAACTTTACAATTCACCTCTTCCACTGGCTAAGTGTTAATAACTCTGTACATTTCACATCCCTTATTATAGAGCAAGGCCTCATAACGTTACCTTAGGAAGCAGGCAACTAGGACTCCTGCTCCCCTCCTTTTATAGTTAAGATTACTAAAGATATTAGAACATAGAGTCACTTCTGCCAGAGCAGGGAATAAAACTCAGGTTTCTAATATGGCAGACTTAGTTTAGACTCTACTTAGCTACGCTGCTGTCAAAATGAATGTGCCAAATCTTTGTGCTTGACTATGCTATCAACAAAATGGTGATTCTCTTGCACACCCAGGTTCACATATCACATGGACCCCTGAACACTCTGAATGAACACTATGTAAATGCAAAGCATCATTAATAAGCAAATAATACACATAAGTTCTCTTAGTCCTCTGCTCTAGCCACTAGATTAATAGTTTCATCGTTCATATGCACAAAGGTGGGCAAATAAACTTTGCATAGACAACTTTAATTGTGATATTTGCAAACTTTTGAGCACTTGGTTTTGTAACCTTACTGTTCTCTTAAAGTGGTTTTTGTATGAAATTGTGCTAAATATGTGATGGCACCTTAAAACACGATGAAGCCAACTGTTGTTTCAAGCTTTTCTCTAACAACTGATTATCAGAGCTCATCTCATTAAAAACTGCCTTTTAAAACTAAATTTAAAAACTGAACTAAAAAAAGCTATTTTATACATAGAACACCGAGTTACTGTACTCTGATATATCTGCGACGGGACTGTATTCCCATCTGTACAACACAATACACTCATTCAGTTTTTTTTCACCTCTGGCTCTCTTATCATTGAAAATGACTGAATTGTTTTGCAATTCCACCTACTCAGACTTATGATCTCATGCCAGAGTCTACTCTCAGATACATGGTATGCACAGCATCATGTATCCCAGATAATCTGCTGCCGTACATGCATAGAAGATCTTCTTAGGTGAGATGGAGTACGGAGTAAATCCTCATACTTTTGTGATTCTGAGATTAGACTATGTCCCTTTGTCTACATCATACATCTACATCTTTTGCTCTATTTCAGCTATATTGTTATGTGTCATCGCAGTTCCAAATGTTAATTTTTTGTCACTTCCAAGCAAAAAAATACTTACTGGATGTAGCAATATTCATGTGAGCTTCAACCATAAATTCAAAGAGGGCAGGGAGGACTACATCTTTGAAGATCACGTTCCATGTCCGGCTCCTTTTGCCACAATCCAAAATGTCCATTCTAAACTCACACTTCCCTCTCTTTACCTGTTCACCTCTACATGCCAATCTCTGGTTGATTTGTCTCACATCTCACCACCATCATTCCCCCTCTACAAAACAATGCTGGCTCTGTTCCTCTTTTCATGTTGGAGCCTGCCTTTTGAGACAGTACTGACAGTTCTTGCAGGGCACCCCTAAACTCATGGTGCCCCAATACCTGCTAGGATTACTGAGGGGAGAATTATGCTGCAAAAGTGGTTGTCTCCATTATGAAACCCACATCCTGAGAGTGTGGGTCTTTGATCCCCTCTAGAGGCTGGTCGACATGAGACACTTAGGCATTTGCTAGTGATTGTAGCTAATAGATTTTGTCCTTTAATTCATGAAGTAGAGGTTTGTGCTTTTAGCTCAGCAAGTCACTTGTTCAAATCCCAATGTTGACCATAGGTGGTCATTTAAAGAAATTATGCATCAGCATAGGGCCTGAATTCACTATAATTATACTAAACAAAATTCACATCTACAATATTGTCTATGTTATTTTTTTCTGTGTGATATATTGTACAGATATGGCATTTTTATAAGAAGAGAGAGCTACTATATATGTGCAACAACAACAACAAAAAGGTCCATGCTTTATTTGCACTGTCACAGCATCAAACAGACACATCCAACTGCTTGTTAAGGATTCTGACTAAGTAGTTCAACAGGCATTCCTGTACTAAGAAGTACTCTATTTACAGCTAGCAAAAGAGGATATTCAAAACATTATCTGCACATAATCACTACATTATACCATGTATCCCTTATTTTAATTCCTACTTGCTTGCTAATTACCTAGCAATGCTAAAGGTTTTGCAACTGCTCTCCTTTTAGCAGCTTTGTTTGCAAAGTGTCTAGCAATAATCTCTCAGCACTGCATTATCATGCCCTTTTCATCACATTATTTAATCAATAGGGTAATGACCATATAAGCCAGTTCCAAGGCCATCTTGTCATGCAGTGCTAAATAAATGAAACAAACAAAAGTACTGGTGTTCATGCCTTCTGTTTTACAGGAACCATTTCTCTGTTAAATCCATTATAATTTGTAAAAATCGCAGAGTCTTCAAATGTCTTGCCAGAAAACAGAATCTAAAGTGCTGCAAGTAATTGTTAGTTTTTTTGAATGGACCTAATCACAAAACATGTGTGGTTTTGGTTAAATATTCACAGGAAGATTTTTTCTGTTAATGGTGAAAACAACCCTTTTCTCCCATATATCATGTCATCACTTAGAGCACTATACGTGAAAGGGCACAGTCCCAGCAGTCAGAGAGGGAAACACTCACTAAAGGACACCAGATAGCTCCTCCCCTTCTTGGAGTCTCTGGCACCCATTGGCCAGCTGGGCAGGGGGAGGAGAGCTGATTGGTCAGCGTTCCCCAGGTTCTCTCAGGATTTAACCTGGAACGAGGCCACATGGAGCCTCTTTCAGCTCTGTCCCAGCAGCCCCACCTTATCCACCCTGAACTAGGAATCTGGCCTGACAGATGCTGTGGTTCTAGTCGATTGCCCATTTTGGGGTCGGGAAAGAATTTTTTCTTCCATGTGCCAATTGGCAGAGGAGCAGAGAGTTTTTTGCCTTCCTTGCAGCACCTTCAAGCATAGCGGGTGAAGCAGGAAGGAACTTAGCACCTAACGGAGGTAGTTGGTTGTATTGTTAATTCATCACAAATTGCGGCTGGTTTCCAGCGCAGTTAAAAGGATAAAATAGATGGTTCCCAGAGGTAAAAGACCTTTTTGGTGATGGGCCTTGGGCTTATGGGATAGAATGAGACGTTGTGGCCTTCCCAGGCTGCAGTCAGACCTTATGGCCCTTGCATACTGAGGTCCCCACCCTTCTGCACCCTCTGTCCCACTCGTGGTAACACCTCTCCACTGTGTTAAAGTTTAATAAAAGGTGTGATCTGCTGCTTAAAATCCATCCATGTGTCCGTTTTCATTTCACCACTGTGTCCACATCAAAGGAATTCTTTAAAATAAAATCAGAAGGCGCACAGAGGCTCCCCTCTATGCAATCTCTCCCAGCCTGCATGGGTGGAGAGGAAGGTGAGCCGTCTCCATGACACCGTCTCCAATGGCCTCCACGCAGCAAAGGGCATTCCTATCCATCTTAACTTTTATACCACACTCTTTGGCATGGTGTGATCCATAGTTGGGGAGGGAGTAGGCCAGGTATGTTGAGAGGATGAAGACTGGGGAGTAGATGTGTGTTAGAAGCAGCAGAGAATCACCACAAAACTTAGTATGACTGGCAGTATTGTCACTCTCACTTCACATGCACTGAAATTCTCTCAAAAACAAATGAAAATCAAAGAGAATAATTAAAGCAATAAAGATTATATGAAACATTTCAAAGCACGTTTTACCCCAAACATTGACTAGAGCCACTGTATTTCTGCTACTGGGCCTTAGCAAAGTAGAACAAGTTTTTTTTAACTGCACCAATGCGGCTTATGTTTTTTGGCACTTTCCTCTTTAGGTGTGTTATGAAAATGACAATGTGCCAGTCATCCAAGCTGCCAGGCACTAGCTAAAATCTGTTCTGAGACAGAGTAATTTACACTTGGATGAACACCTCCCAAGAAGTAATCACTTAAATATCTACTGGTCTAGGTGCAACTCATTGCTGGTTAGGTAACTCCTATAATGAGCCTAAGTGTGAGATGTCCCAAAGACCTGAAATGGTTTCAATGCAGACACTCGGTTAAGCTTATGTAAGAGCTGATGTAGTGGTAACTGTCATAGTACGTGCACAAAGCACTCACAGTGTTACAAGATATTAGTTCTGGACTATAAAATTGCATTTTGGAAAACATTCTCCCAAAATATCCCACATGACACTAGTTTAGCAAAGTAAGATCCTAAAAAGCACAGTTCCAATCCCTTAATGGAATTAAGCTCTCCAACTGGTCCATCTGGTGGGCTGGCCACTGCAATTCTACTATCATGGCTTCTAATGTAGGGGCAGAAGTAGTGGAGAACAGTGAAAATGAACAAGGTAGTAAGGTAAAATAAAGGAAAGAGTGAAAATTTCACATGCCTCCAAATGTAGCAATCTAACCTGCATTTTGAGGATGGGCAGAACACTTACTAATTACTTGCCTGAGATTTGGCACCTAGATAATCTGATTTATTTTTTATTATTATTTATTATTATTATTAGAGTAGTGCCCTTGAATATCCTGTGTGGGCTTTAAACTGACTGTATAACCTATAATTTTCTACTAACATGCCTCCCTTCTGTTATGAGTGGGATGAAACCTTGTTGTGGGTTGAGTTTAAACCCCATTGAGATTGATAGGTGCAAACATACTCTTCAATTAACATGACTGTAAACATAAACCCCTATCTAAAACAAAAGGAGTGTGTAAACCCAGCCAGGAGCTTTTGGCTGAGTATTGTTTTGGGTAGGGGTATGGGTGTGTGCATGTGCATGCAGAAGAGACAAAAGACTGAAAAAGACGAGAAGAGAGAGAGAGAGAGAGAGAGGAAGAGGCAAAAAGCAAGAAAACCAAGCAGTAAAAATACCAGACCCTTCAGTTTCTACTTCCAGATGGAACATCCATAGAGCCCAGAACTTAGGGTTACCATTCGTCCGGATTCCCCCGGACATGTCCGGCTTTTTCGAGTTAAAAATAGCGTCCGGGGGGAATTTGTCAATGTCCGGACTTCCCCTCCTCCCCCCCCACACAGAGCGTGCGCGCGGCTTACAGAGCAGCCCGGGCTCCGACAGCCAGAGCCAGAGCCCTTCCGTCACTTCCCCCTCCTCTCTTCTGAAACTTGACACCACTCCCCTCCTCTCCCTCCCTCCCCCTCCCTCCCTGCATTCACAGATCGCCTCGGCCTCCAGCCGTCTGGAGCTCCGAGCCTGCTCCCCTCCCCCGCTGTCGAGCGCGCTGCTCTGCAGCACAGTAAGGGGGCCGGGGGTCAGAGAAGCGGCAGGGAGGTTCTGAGGTGGGGGGGGTAGTCAAGAGACAGGGAGCAGGGCGAGGGTTGGATGGGTCAGGAGTTCGGGGGAG